>NC_143575.1:136052193-136365128 GCF_048544385.1 Mastigoproctus giganteus
GAAAGGTTGAGCAGATGGGCTGAGAGGTGGCAAATGAAGTTTAACATTGACAAATGTAAAGTACTACACATGGGAAACAGCAACCCCAGAGCAACGTATCAACTCTGTGGTACAACACTGACAGTGGTAGAGAATGAAAGGGACTTGGGGGTGGTTGTGCAGGCAGATATGAAGTTCTCTGAGCAGTGCAGAGGGCTGCAAGAGTAGCTCATGGAGTATTGTCAATGATATACAGGAATTTTTCCAGCAGGGATAAGGAGGTGATTATTCCATTGTATAAGGCGATGGTCAGGCCACACCTATAGTACTGTATACAGGTCTGGAGGCCTCATTTCAAGAAGGATGTAGAGCTGCTGGAACGAGTACAGAGAAGGGCAACAAGATTAGTGAATGGAACAAAGGGGTGCTCTTACGAAGAAAGGCTTAAGTTTTGCAAATTACAGTGTCTGGAGACTAGGCACCAGCGAGGTGATCTGATAGAGGTGTATAAAGCCTTGAATGGTTTAAGCATGCTCAATGCTGATGGGATTCTTCCTCTAGCTCAGAATAATCACCTGAGAGGGCATAAATTCAAATTGAGGAAAGACAGATGTAGGATAGACGTGCGGAAATTTGTCTTTAGCCAGCGGGTGGTTGGTTGGTGGAACAGACTTCCATCCCTTGTGGTGGAGGTTGATAGCCTAAATAAGTTTAAGGCTCAGCTGGACAGGTATTTTGAACGAACAAAGGGGTGAAGTGGTAGTGGTTTTTTTTTTTTTTTTTTTTTGGCTGATGCTGCATAAGCTTGCTTTCTTGCATCAAATGCCTCTACTAATGCTAATGCTAATGCTAATTGGTTTTGTTAAGGGCAGGTCTTGTCTGACCAATTTGATTGGATACTATGATGTAGTCACAAAAGAACTGGATGCAGGGAATAACTTTGATATTATATATTTGGATCTTAGAAAGGCTTTTGATACTGTTGCGCATGGAAGACTGCTGCACAAATTGGAGAAGGTGGCATTGGAGGCAAATTGCTGCTATGGAGGCAAATTGCTGCTATAAAGGGATGGTTGAGTGGCAGAAGACAGAGAGTGGTAATAAATGGACACTGCTCAACGTGGACTAATGTTATTAGTGGAGTTCCTCAGGGTTCAGTGTTGGGTCCATTGTTGTTTTCTGTATTTTTAAATGATATTGATGATGGTGTATCAGGCTTAATGTCCAAGTTTGCAGACGATACCAAGGTTGGCAGGGTTGTTAAGGACACTACTGATACTATGCTGCTGCAACAGGATCTGGAAAGGTTGAGCAGATGGGCTGAGAGGTGGCAAATGAAGTTTAACATTGACAGATGTAAAGTACTACATATGGGAAACAGTAACCCCAGATCAATGTATCAACTCTGTGGTACTACGCTGACAGTGGTAAAGAATGAAAACGACCTGGGGGTAATTGTGCAGGCAGATATGAAGTTCTCTGAGCAGTGCAGACGAGCTGCAAGGGTAGCTCATGGTGTCTTGTCAATGATATACAGGAATTTTTCTAGCAGGGACAGGGATGTCATTATTCCCTTGTATAAGGCATTGGTCAGGCCACACCTTGAGTACTGTATACAGGTCTGGAGGCCTCATTTCAAGAAGGATGTAGAGCTGCTGGAACGAGTACAGAGAAGGGCAACAAGATTAGTGAATGGAACAAAGGGTTGCTCTTACGAAGAAAGGCTTAAGTTTTGCAAATTACAGAGCCTGGAGACTAGACATCGGCGAGGTGATCTGATAGAGGTGTATAAGGCTTTGAATGGCTTGAGCATGCTCAATGCCGATGGGATTCTTCCTCTTGCTCAGAATAATCACCTGAGAGGGCATAAATTCAAATTGAGGAAGGACGGATGTTGGATAGATGTGCGGAAATTTGCCTTTAGCCAGCGGGCAGTTGGTTTGTGGAATAGACTCCCATCGCTTGTTGTTGAAGTTGATAGCCTAAACAAATTTAAGGCTCAGCTGGACAGGTATTTCGAACGAACGGAGGGGTGAAATGGGAGTAGTGGTTGTTTTTTTTTTTTTAGCTGATATTGAATAAGCTTGCTTTCTTGCATCATATGCCTCTACTAATACTAATAATCATCACTATTATCACGGGATCCATTTCCATAGGCCATACGACGTCCAAAATATCACTATCTGTTAAAATCGGCGGCTGTACACAAATTAGTCTCGTCAACTGCGACAAATTCATCCAAAGATAGTGAACTTTCTAAAAGAGAAGAAACGTGCCCAAATATTTCACTGAATGTCAGTTCAACTCCTTGTTTGTTTTGAGACTCTTGAGTAAGTATTAAATCCATCATTTTAGAAAATCCTGCATGATGAAAACAATTTTCAATAGTCTCTGGTGTTACAAGGTTGTAAACAGTGCTCAACATATGCAATGAATCCAATAAGTTGACAGAGAAATCTTCTTTTGTTTCAATTGCAGCCAAATATTTTCTTAGCAACTGTTTTCAGTAATAAAATTTTAAAAGCTGTATTATGCCTTGATCACAAGGCTGTAAAATGTTCGTGGTGTTTGGAGGCAAAAATTTAAGTTTTATAGCTTTTAATCTCACTTCAGAGTGAGCTGGACAGTTATCAACAATCATGGCAACTTTTCGCTTTTTGCGTAAAAAACACTTATCTAAATTCAAAAGCCAATCAGTAAATGTTGCCACGGTCATCCACGCCTTCTTGTTTACCGTGCACTCAACCTGTATTTTTTTTTACATTTTTAAAACAGCAGATTCATGCTCTTCCCAATAACAAATAAGGGCAGCGTTTCAGATCCATCCGAATTGCAAGCCACCATTACTGTTATCCTCTCTTTGTACTTTTTGCCGCCAAAACACTGCTATCCCTTTTTATCGGGTAAGCAGTGATAGAACAACCCCGTTCCAGTCATTAAAGTCATCTCTCATGCTCTATTCTTCAAGCATGAAGAATATAGTGCGAGATTTGCTTCACCGCAAACATTTTGATAAACAATGCCATTTCTTTTCTTGAAACATTCCAAAGCTTCGATTCGCAATGAATTCAATCCCCATTTGAATTGAAAACACATCAGCTTTTTCCATTAATAGAAGTCCCGACATTGGAGCATTCTGAGATCCAGTTTTTTGAACCAAACAAGCAATGCAGCTTCCAAATCTTCATGTTTGGCCGTTCTCATCCATTTCCTATCCAGCTCAAACATTACAGTAAGTTGGTCTCTATTCTTTATGATTGCCGACAACGTAGAGTTAGCGATTCCGAACATTTACAAATGTCTGTTTTCGAAGAATCCCCTACATCTACTGCTTTAAGCAACTCCATTTTAACTTTAAGAGAAATAGCGCTTTGTTTATGCCCTGATTTTTTCATTGTACAGTTGATGGTGATAAATTTATGTATTTTTTACTAAACGCAGTCACCACTTTATACAGTACGTGTCACTCACTTCAGGACTGTTAATGGAATGTTTTGCCTGCCGACAGGTAATCCCATTTGTTTAAAATGATAAGGGTGGTGTGCGGTAAGAGGCATCCTTGTACTATCTACATATTGTTTATTATCAGATGTCGGCCCAGTCAATACAAAGTTGAGTCATAAAGTCATAAATAGTAAAAATTTAGTGATGACGCAGCAGCCGGTATACTGTTTTGTTCTTCTGAGATGCAAAATATTTTCATGTTAAAAGAAAATAAATGTATGAAATCACATAGCATTTTGTCGAGATCAGAATATTTTTTCATGTTAACCGATTTTTCCTGTTAAACATTTTCAAGTGTGTATATATAAACATTTTCAAGTGTGTATATATAAACATTTAATCTATTATGAAATATTGGAATAGGGATAAAATGTATGTCAGATCAGATTAATGCCATCAATTGTAGATTGAATATTACATCAGTCTATAATCTAATTACTATAGTAAGACTATAATTGGCAAAAAAAAAAAAGGTAAAGTGCAGCCATTATCAACCCACTGCAGGATGGAAGCCTCCTCAACAATTCATGCTGAGGGAAATGGACCATAATCTGCCACGCTAGTCCAGTGCAGGTTGGCAGATCGACCGTATTCAGCAGTCAGGGGCTTGAACCCTGGTCTACTCAAAGAGCGCATGCTACTGCACTCCCACTCCTGACCACTCGGCTACGGAGGCACTATATAGGTATTCAAAGTGTATTAAAATATATACATAAAAGTACTCTGCGGGCCATATGGCCAAAAGAACAGGGTCTCCGTAGCCAGGTAGGCAGGAGCAGCAGTGCATAGCACATGCCTCTTGATTAGACTGGGGTTGAAGCCCATGACTACCAAATGCGGAGGATGTGGAAAGGTCAGGGAATGACCACCGCATATCCCCAGAGCAATATGGCCTTAGTTGCTAATGCTCCTAAAAACCAAATAACAACAACAACAGCCAAAAGAACCTAGAAAGAATAAGATTGCCTGTGCTGGTCTATGCTGCTATACCCTAGAAATAAACATATAATTATCAATATTATATAAAATAGAATAAAATAAAATAATGATTATGCAGCTGATATTCGGATACATTGAATGGAACTTTTTCGAAGCTAACCCCATTAACGATTTACCCTAGGGTCTCACATTTGGTGAGTATGGGCTTGGCAAACCTAGGGTCACGAGTTGGATATCATAATTCTTCTGTTTCTTGGTGATTCCCTTCTATTTCTGAATCTCTCTCTCTCTCTCTCTCTCTCTCTCTCTCTCTCTCTCTCTCTCTCTCTCTCTCTCTCTCTCTCTCAGGGTAAGGTGGGGAATTTTTTTTTGGCTGGTGCAGCATAAGCCTCAGGCTTCCTTGCACCATATGGCTAATAATAATATATCCCAACAATAATTAGCAAGGCTATCTGCTTCTGACTGTTATCTGCCTGTTTAATTAGGTCCAAATAATAAACATAAAGGTGTTCTATGCTAAACTTTAAATTTAACAGCAAGCAGGAAAGATAAAAGCTAGCCCAACAAATAGCTTTGAAACGAATATACAGAATATAATACAGAAAAAAGAGTGCCAATCATAATTTTCATTTCTTCTCAGTTGTGTGCAAAAGAAAGCTTATACTGACATAAGGAGAAAGGAGATAAGAATAAGTATAGTAATAGTACCTCAATTTCCCTCGAATTACTCTAATAGATCTTGAGGTATATAAAATTTTAGGTTTAGAAAGTAAAAAGTGAAAAACAAAGAAAAAAGTTTTTATAATGCTACTTAGGATATACCGGAATCTTAAATGCCGGACCTTTTAGTAAGGGATCCTGGTATAACTATAAGGGGGTTAAAGAAAGGTATTTAATGGACAAATACAGGATTACAATAATGAAGAAATATAGAATAACAATTGTAGATAATTGTTACCTACTATACATCAGTTTACCTACTATAAAACAAATAGCAACAACAGCACCCTCTCAGTTTAGATAATTTCAAGAAAAACTAAATAAATTTAAATAAGGAAAGGGAAGAAATGACTATTACGAAATGTAGGAATATTTAAATAATAATAAGGTTGTTGTTGTTCTTGTTATTTGGTTTTTAGGAGCATTAGCAACTAAGGCCATATTGCTCCGGGATTATGCAGTGGTCACTTCCTGACCTTTCCGCGTCCTCCGTATTTGGTGGTGACGGGCTCGAACCCTGGTCTAATCAAGAAGCGTGTGCTACGCACTGCTGCTCCTTCCCACCTGGCTACGGAGGCGCCCTAATAATAAGGAAATAAAAGAAATGACTATTACCAAATGTAGGAATATTTAAATAAATTGACATTTGTTTTTAATATTTATAATAATTAATATAATTCATCCTATCTGATTTAGTAATAAATTGCAGACCATCAGTATAGAACAATTAAATTAAGAATAACCAATTACAATAACATAAATAAATAGGAATATGTTGCTTACCATCCTGTTCTGTACTAAGTAAAAAGAATGAATTATTTCAGCACATGTTACCTACCATAAAACAAATAGCAACAACAGCACCCTCTCAGTTTAGATAATTTCAAGACAAACTAAATAAATTTAAATAAATAATTATTAACCAAAGAAAGAAGTGCTCTCTGAATTCTGTGTAACTTTAGGACTAACTGATAGACTGAAATTATAGTTTGTATAGATGGTTTGTTCCTTGTGTGTGTGTGTGTGTGTGTGTGTGTGTGTGTGTGTGTGTGTGTGTGTGTGTGTGTGTGTGTGTGTGTATGTGTGTGTGTGCGCGCGCGCCACTGGTTAACCATCAGTACACTATATTATAAGTGCATAAAATTATAATATAGAATTGTTATTTTTTATTATGAACAATTTATGACAAAAGCTTCAGCCTATTTCCATCTCCCCCCGTCACAAATACCAATTCACTCTGGTATTCCATTTAATTATTAGTGCAACTGTTTTTTTTTCTTCAGTTATCTCATTTCGGGCTCAAACAATTAAATATTATACTTTTGTACTTACAGTAGGGGTTTATTTATACTGCTCAAATGAGGCAAAAAATAGGATAAATTTAATTGTCTTTTACAAGTCCTCTTAGAAAACTTTATAGGGGAAAACAGAATCAATCAAATTTATAACTACACTGCATGAAGTTACATGATCGCAGAAGTAATTTGTCTGGAGCAAATCATCATTGAAATGGTTTATGAAAATTATTAAAAGACAGAAAAACTGATTTAATCTCTCAAACAGTTTGGAGGGAAAAGGAAAAATTAGTTGAGAAGCAGATCACAATGCACAGTTCCATAAACTATTTTAAATTAAAAGGGAAAAAAAATAAAAATTTTGCTTGGATAACCTGCAAACTGGATAATTCAGGGTTTATTGAATTGATTAGTTTGTCATAATAAATAAGAATACTAACCGGTTCACCTTTAAGCCCTTGAAAGCCAATACCCATATTGCCTTTCTCACCAGGAGGCCCAGTATCACCTTTATGACCCTAAGTAAACAAAAAAAAATCCTGCTTTAGTGAAACAATGAGAAACAAAAGCATAAGTTTTATAGTTTTATTAATATTGTAAGTGTGTGGGGAAGCAGGAGGCAAACTATACTAACTGAGATAAAGCCAAATAATGCATGCATAGCACATCTTGTTCTGTAAAATTATGCATTATATATTATAATAATATTAATATTGTCATAATTGTTCATGATGAAATAATGTAATTTTGCTTCATGAACAATTCTGAACCTGTTAACTGAATTTATAATAGCATGTGCTTCAAAATTAAAATCATAAAATTTCATGTTATATATTGTATAGTTTCACAGCTAGGAACAAAACAAATATAAATAACAAGAAATTGTATTTTTTGAATTTATACCTCTTTCACGCTCTGTATTTTAATAAACAGGAAATCATTATGACAATTTAAACCAACAGGAAGAAGCAGTTGCCAAAATTATAGAAAATATGTAAATATTTTCAAGTCAGTTCATAAAAACAAGAAAATTCATTCACCATCCAGCAACAACTGTTAATTTAGATCAAGGGTTCCCAACCTTTTTTTGCTTGTGGACCCCCTGAGTCCTAACTTTACGTATGTGGACCCCCATATACGCACATGTAATATTCCTAAATGAAATATTTATTTGTAGGTTAGTAAAAGCTAATAATTAAAACAATTCCAATATAATATAAAAAATGTAAATTACAAATTTTGAAAATTTTAATTGAAAAAACTGAAACATATTTTTACTTGTAATGACAGAATTAGTAAAAAAAAAAAATTTTTTAAAATACTATTTCAAACAACATATATAAATTTATTCATAAGGCTATTAAATAGCCTTATGAATAAATTTAATGAGATCTTTGAGGCTGATGTTTTGATATTAGCATTTTAATATCTGGTTCCAATTTTGTGTGAGTCAGACGAAGATCACCTCTTTTTACTATATCAAGTCGATTACGATTTTTTGTTAACAACTGTGTTACACAACTAAAGCCAGATTCCACAAGATAAGATAATGGGAAAACAATGACATACATTTTAGCTTTCTCCCATAAAAGCAGATATTTACATGCAATGTCACTATTCTTCCATACATCATGCTTTCCTGTTTTGAATAGACTTCGGACTGTCTCATCAGACTGCAATTCAACAATTTCCTCTTGTAAATCAATTTCAACATCAGCAACATTCACCTCAAATGGAATCAGCACCAAATCTAGGATGTTCAGTTCTAGTAGGTCCTTCAACCGAACTTGCATGTCTTCATAATTTTTTTTTTTAAATGATCAACATACACAACACAATCATCATCTTTTAAATCACTGCTAACTGAAGCAAGGTTTGGAAACTGGTCAAACACACGGCGTGAGATATTAAGACTGTACAATTTGAGTTTTCCTAGGAATGCATTAATGGCTTCTTTGCTAGACATTAAATCTTAATTATGTCCTTGCTGCAGCTTATTAAGGGAATTCAGTTTTTCAAACACATCTGAGAGGTAAAATATGTCTGTTTTCATGGCAACCAACTGTTTTCCAATCTTCTTTTCGTTTAGAAACGATACAATTCTGTCCAAAAGGACGACGAAAACAATTGCCGTTAAACAACCATCGCACCTCTGTATGCAGTACAAGACGGTCAGATCCTTCATTTTCATCACAAAATTAGCGAATGAGACGATCTTGAAGAGCATTAGCCTTAATGAGGTTGAGAGCTTTTATTACAAGAGTTAAGGCTTCATGAAGACGTCCACTCAATCTCTTCATCACAAGATGTTGGTGGTGAATCACACAATGTATGCAAAATACTTTTCGCAATGCATTTTTTAAATGAGTGATAAACCCTCTGTACCTACCGACCAGGGAAGGAGCGACATCAGTAGCACAAGCCATTAAATTTTCGAGTGAAAATATTTTTTTCTCTAAAATAAGACTGCACTTCCTTAAATATTGTTTCACCTTTAGTATCTGTTTTGAGGAATCTTGCAAAAAGCATTTCCTCTCTGAGTTGATTATCATCTATACATCTTACATATGCCAATAAAAGTGCTTCATTGCCCATCAAAGTTGATTCATCGAGTTGCATTGCAAACTGTTTCCTCGTAATTGAGCAATAAGTTGATTTTCTACATCTTCAGACATTTCATCAATGCATCTGGATATTGTGTTATGGCTCAAAGGAAGGTTATCGGTAATTTCACGTGCATTTTTAGCATTAGCATTAGTAGAGGCATATGATGCAAGAAAGCAAGCTTATTCAGCATCAGCCAAAAAAAAAAAAAAAAAAAAAAAACACCACTCCCATTTCACCCCTCCATTCGTTCGAAATACCTGTCCAGCTGAGCCTTCAATTTGTTTACGCTATCAACTTCAACAACAAGTGATGTAAGTCTGTTCCACCAACCAACTACCCGCTGGCTAAAGGCAAATTTCCGCACATCTATCATACATCTGTCTTTCCTCAATTTGAATTTATGCCCTCTCAGGTGATTATTCTGAGCAAAAGGAACAATCCCATTAGCATTGAGCATGCTCAAACCATTCAAGGCCTTATACACCTCTATCAGTTCACCTCGCCGGTGCCTAGTCTCCAGACTCTGTAATTTGCAAAACTTCAAGCCTTTCTTCGTAAGAACAACCCTTTGTTCCATTCACTAATCTTGTTGCCCTTCTCTGTACTCGTTCCAGCAGCTCTACATCCTTCTTGAAATGAGGCATCCAGACCTGTATACAGTACTCAAGATGTGGCGTGACCATTGCCTTATACAAGGGAATAATCACCTCCCTATCCCTGCTAGAAAAATTCCTGTATATCATTGACAAGACACCATGAGCTACTCTTGCAGCTTGTCTGCACTGCTCAGAGAAATTCATATCTCCCTGCACAATTACTCCCAGGTCCTTTTCATTCTCTACCACTGTCAGTGTAGTACCGCAGAGTTGATACGTTGCTCTGGGGTTACTCTTTCCCATATGTAGTACTTTACATTTGCCACCTCTCAGCCCATCTGCTCAACCTTTCCAGATCCTGTTGCAGCAGCATAGCATCAGTAGTGTCCTTAACAACCCTGCCAACCTTTGTATCGTCTGCAAACTTGGACATTAAGCTTGATATACCATCATCAATATCACTTATAAATACAGTTCCTCAGAACCCTGAGGAACTCCACTAATAACATTAGTCCACATTGAGCAGTGTCCATTGATTACCACTCTCTGTCTTCTGCCACTCAACCATCCCTTTATCCATAGCAGCAATTTGCCTCCAACGCCACACTGCTCCAATTTGTGCAGCAGTCTTCCATGTGCAACAGTATCAAAAGCCTTTCTAAGATCCAAATATATAATATCAAAGTTATTCCCTGCATCCAGTTCTTTTGTGACTACATCATAGTATCCAATCAAATTGGTCAGGCAAGACCTTCCCTTAACAAAACCATGCTGTGTCTGAGCTATAAGTGAATTCTTGTCTAGATGATCCTGCAGTGCTTCTTTGACCAGTGCCTCCATTAATTTTCCTGGAACAGCTTTGTTTATTTGTTAATTTTTGTTTGTTTAACATTGTTGAAATTACAACTGATATCGAAGGCAAGATAAGAGTTTCACCAATGCCATGTGGCTTTCCAGATTTTGCTGATTTCATATGATGCTGGTTTCATATAAACCGCTATCTTTATTGCTTGCTTGTTTACTAAAAATCTGATCCTATTTGTTTCTTCCTTGAAAATTGTCTCGTAGTTTTCGGAAATACTCCACTGATTTATTTTTCTTTTCGATGTGCCTTGTCTCCAAATGGTGACAAAGTAAGCTTTGTCACCATTTGGAGACAAGGCACAGCGAAAAGAAAAATAAATGCTTCATGCTATCATTAGACAGCACAGTCATACATATAAGACACATTGGTTTTGTAATATTCTCTGGTGATTCAATAAAACCATACGACAGATATTCAGTCAAATATTGTCTTGTTTTCTTCTTTGCATGAGCCATGGGTAATCTGAAAACAATAATAATATTATTATCCTCAAATATTTAATGTTGGAAATGCTGGCAGGTACTAATGGAAATAGAGTTCACTAGAACAATTCACATGCTATTATTATTATCACTGACTGACTCTTTCTAGATTAGTCGGTGCTTAAATATGTTTTCTTCTTCGAGAATTTTCTATGAAAAGAAATTTTTTTTTGCGTCAACTAATGAAGGTTCCAGAAAATACGAGTATCTTCTAACTGCGAATTTCTGGACTTTTCTATGACATTAGCTTATTTTATTATTATTTATTTTTATTTAACAAATTATTTTATTTATAATATTTTATCATGAACCCCTTCACTCATATTATGGATCCCCAAAATACTTTTTTTTTTTTTTTTTCTTGTGGATCCCCTCAAAACTTCTATGGATCCCTGGGGGTCCATGTGGACCCCGGTTGGGAAACGCTGATTTAGATAGTATTAAGCACAAATAGTCATAAAGAAAAAAAGGAAATTTTATGAAAATGTCAATGTTAAAAGCAAAATCTAAGAGATTCAAACAAAACAAAAATCATCTTTAAATAATGTTTTAAATATTAATAACTATAATTTAAGTGTACAAATTATAGAATTTACAATATTAGAATTTCAAGTATTAAGGTCCAAATCATTAAAGAAATATTCATTGCAATTTCACATAACATAGTGTTAACTAGATTCACTACACACAAATATGCATTATCATGAAAGATAATAATTTCCTTTTGTGAGTTTGACTGCACACTTATTCACAGTGGCTAAGTAATACAGAAAAATTCTCTTATCACATTTGTTATAATATTTCCTTAAGTCAACTGGGCAGTGAATGAACTCAGGAACCCCTAATTAATTTGTTATTTGTTTTGTTTTTTTTTTTTTTTTTTTAGGAGCATTAGCAACTAAGGCCATATTGCTCCGTGAATATGCGGTGGTCATTCCTGACCTTTCCGCATCCTCCGTATTTGGTGGTGACGGGCTTGAATCTGGGTCTAATCAAGAAGTGTGTGCTACGCACTGCTGCTCCTTCCCACCTGGCTACAGAGGCGCCTTACCCCTAATGAAATGGTAGACATAAACTAAACAAGTCACAAAGCAGGTTAGGCAAGCGAAGGCAGATTATGAGAAATATTTGGGAAAACAATGTAAAGAAAAACAGCAAAGACTTTTTTACTTATATAGACTCTAAAAGGGGACGAATCAATCTGGTCCACTTGATATCAATGGGTTGACTATAGTTGATCATTCTCAGGTAGATGCCAAACTAAATGAGCTTTTTCCATCTACATTCACACATGAGGAGTTATTCAAGGAGAAGAAGGTTTGATATTATTTATCAAACTCTAATAGGGAGTTAAATGATTTTGTAATAACTGAGAGAAAAGTGGAGGAGAAATTGTTAAAGTTAAACATAAGACAAGCACCTGAGGTGTATGAGCTCTAGCCAGTTAAAGCAAGCAGCAAAGGAAGTAAGCAAAACCCTTAGCCAAAATTATGAGAGCATCCTTAGACACGGGACAAGTCCCCATGTATTGGAGATGTACAAATGTACCACCAATTCACAAAGGGCGATCAAAGGGTGGTATGAGTAATTACAGACCTATTAATTTGACTTCTGTTCCAGGGAAAATAACAGAGTCACTGATCAAAGAAACATTGCAGGATCGTCTAGACAAGATTGTAGTAACAATTCAGACACAGCATGGATTTGTTAAGGGGAAGTCTTGTCTGACTAATTTGATTGGATACTATGACATGGCCCCAAAGGAATTGGATGCATAAAATAATTTTGATATTATATACATTGGATTTCAGGAAAGCTTTTGATACTGTTGGAATGGAAGCCTACTGTACAAATTGCAGTAGTATGGCATTAAGGGCAAGTTGCTACAATGGATAAAAGGACAGTTGAGTGGGAGAATACAGAGGGTAGTAATCAAGGAACACTGCTCTTCGTGGATTAATGTTATTAGTGGAATCAACCAGGGTTCGGTGTTGGACCCAGTATTGTTTTGTATATTTATCAATGATATTGATGAAGGTATATCAAGTTTAATGTCAAAGTCTGCAGATGATACAAAGGTTAGAAGAGTTGTTAATAACAGTAATGACAATTCGATAATCGTAGATTACTTGTTTGTTATTTTGATTTTTAGGAGCATTGGCAACTAAGGCCATATTGCTCTGGAAATGTGCGGTGGTCATTCTCTGACCTTTTCCGCATCCTCCGTATTTGGTGGTGATGGGCTCGAACCCCAGTCTAATCAAGAAGCATGTGCTACGCACTGCTGCTCCTTCTCACCTGGCTAGGGAGGCACCTGTAGATTACTTAAAATACCATTTATAATTGACTTAATATGATAGCATAGCTTAATTTATTATGGTACTCACCTTTTTTTTTATAATCTGCAATTGATGTTTGAATAGGGTGGATGATAATTTTAATTTAAATTAGGAGTAAGTAAGTTGGGGTTTAAAAACAGAAGTTAAAATATGTGCAAGGAAGTAGAAGTGCACGTCTTCGTCCTTGGTTGTCAATATTAAAAGTTGAAAATAAATGGTTAATACTGGAGGCCAATAGCCATAACAAGTGGCTTTCGTTATCCACGTCTTCAGTTGGCAATGATGGGTTGAGAGTGAACGAGTGTATTTAAGAAAGCTAAGTTCCCACGATGCTCCTGGTTACATGTGGAAATGTCAGGTGCATGAGATTCCAAGCCAGTGCAATGTTGTTTGGTATTTAATACTTGGAGATTGGAATGGCGGCGGAACTATTCTATGACTAGGGCTTCATATTGGAAGATTTTAAAACTGGATTTTAATTTGATAATGGGAATGGCTGAGTCAATGGTGTGATTATGAGATTGAACATGTGATGCTAGTTCTGTTTTGGTTTGGCCTGTCTTAAAACTATTGTAGTGGTAGTATGCACGTGTGTTTGATATTTTAATAGAACCACATTTTGAAGTTGTGCTACCAATGTAATATGCATTGCAGGATACATTGGGGATACATTTGCACATCTCCAGTTCAAGGATGCTCTCATAATTATGTAAGGGTTGACATTTTATTAGGTAAATAATATTGTTCATATTGCTGATATGATATTTTTGTGTGTCTTTGTATGAATTAAATAATGATCTAAGTTTATTATAAGTTGAGAACGTGAGGATGATGTCGGTACCTTTGAATGTGCGGTGGAGCTGATTGTAAAAATTACTATGGTATGGTAGGATAATACATAGATTATTATTTGAGGTGTGTTTTGGGTGGATTGTTAATATTATTTTGGATGGTGAAAATGGTTTGTTGAATTAATTGAGTAGGGTACCTTCTAGATATGAATTTTGTTGAAAGATATTGAAGTTCATGATTGAGATCGTTCCGTGTAGAATTATATTTTATAGCATTGTAGATCTGATTATAAAGAACGGCTTTTTTATGTTAAGGGGTGGTGTGAATCAAAATGTAGGTACTTGCCAGTATAGATATTTTTTCTAAAAATTCTTGTTCCTAGTTTGGTGTCATTCCTATATATGGTGAGGTTCAGAAAACTACAACCATACCCCCCCCCCCAGTTATAAAATTATTTATAAGATATGCAGATGACATTCTTTTAATAGGACCAAAATCCACAATAGACAATCTTTTCATTAAATTCAATTCAGTACACAATAGATTAAAATACACCCTAGAACTTGAAGAAAACGGACAAATTAATTTTCTGAACCTCACCATATATAGGAATGACAGCAAACTAGGAACAAGAATTTTTAGAAAAAATACCCATACTGGCAAATTCCTACATTTTGATTCGCACCACCCCCTTACCATAAAAAAAACTATTCTTTATAATCAGATCATCTGCAAACACTAAGCCTGATATACTTTCATCAATTTCATTGATAAATATACAAAACAAAAGTGGACCTAACACCGAACCCTATGGGACTCCACTAATAACATTAGTCCATGAAGAGCAGCACCTGTTGATTACCACCCTCTATCTTCTCCCACTCAACCATCCTTTTATCCATTGTAGCAACTTACCTTTAATACCATTCTGCTCCAATTTGTACAGTAATCTTCCAGGTGCAACAGTGTCAAAAGCTTTCCTAAAATCCAAGTATATGATATCAAAATTATTTTTTGCATCCAGTTCCTTTATACCCACATCAAAATATCCAATCAAATTTGTCAGACAAGACTTTTCCTTAACAAACGCATGCTGTGTCTGAATTATTGCTGCAGTCTTGTCTAGATGATCCTGCAATGCATCTTTAAACAGTGACATCATTTTTTCAGTTCACCTGGAACAGAAGTTAAATTAACTGGTCTGTAATTACTCATGTCACCCTTTGATCTCCCTTTGTGAATTGGGGATACATTTGCACATCTCCAGTCTGTGGGGACCTCCCGTGACTTCAAGGATGCTCTCATAATTATGGCTAAGGGTTTTCTTACTTCCTTTGATGCCTCCTTTAATATAACTGGATAGATCCCATCCACCCCAGGTGCCTTTCTTATGTTTAACTTCAACAATTTCTCCTACACTTTGCGCTCAGTTATTATCAACAGGTGAATATCAAGTGGAGCAATCTGATTCATCCCTTTCCTTTTAGAGTTTAATAAATTAAGAAATCCTTGCTGTTTTTTCTTAGCATCGTTTGCCAAAGATTTCTAGTAATCTGCTTCATTTGCCTAACCTCCTTTGTGACTTGATTACAGACTAGCTTATATCTGCCACAGGCTTCTGTGTTGCCTGATGATTTATATGCATCCCATGCATCTTCTCTGCCACAAGTCACATTAGTTCATTTGACAACCATTTAGGCCTATGCTGGTCTGTGCTTGTTAACAGGAGAGACTGCTTCTACAGGGATGAGATACACTTAAAGAGAAGGGGGTGCAAGAATATTTGCTGATGCTATCTAGGCAGTGTTAGGTGGGTCGGAAAACTGCTAGCTTGGGGAGATTCACAGACTAAAAGGTTAAAAGTAGCCGCAGGCAGAGGTGAAGGTGATTCTTGAACTACTTCTATTAGAATAAGCAGCGAGCTGGAGTGAGGGGTGCTAGGGATTTCAGGGACTAATGGCATTCATCGTGAAACAGGTGGGTATATGAGATGTGTTAGGGCAACTAAGAATAAGAAATGAAATTTGGGGAGTACAATGTGTACAGAAAGGATAAACAGGATAGGAAGGGAGGAGGGGTTATGCTGTTAATTAAGAAAAACATAAAATCAAAAGAAGTGCATCCAGTTGATATAGAAAAAATTCACCAAATTTCAGTGAAATTTCACAATTTACCATGTACTAGTAATACCCATTGCAAAAAATTTGCAATTGGTAGCAGTGTTTTTCTCTAGCTGTCGTAAAGAAATGCAGTCCGTGTTTTGTTGTTTTTATTGTCTGCTATTTTCCCAAAAATTTTTGGACAATTCATTGTCATCTCTATAAAATACTACTAAAAAGGGCAGGGTTGTTAATGACAGTAATGGCAGTGTGCTACTGCAACAGGATCTAGATAATTTGGGCAGGAGTGGCAACTGAAGTTTAACCTTGACAAATGCAAAGTACTGCATATGGGTAGAAGTAATCCCAGAGAAACATACCAACTGTGTGGTACTACACTTAAGGTGGTAGAAAATGAAAAAGATCTGGGAGTAATTGTGCAGTCAGATATGAAGTTTTATGAGCAAGGCAGACAGGCTGCCAGGGCAGGTCATGGGGTTTTGTCAATGATATATATAGGAATTTTTCTAGCAAGAAAAAGGAGGTAATTGTCCCTCTGTATAAGGCAATGGTCAGGCCACGCCTTGAGTACTGCATACAGGTCTGGAGGCCTCATTTTAGGAAGGATGTAGATTTGCTTGAGCATGTACAGAGAAGGGCAACAAGATTGGTGAGGGGAATGAAGGGATCCTCTTACCAAGAGAGGCTTAAGTTCTGAAAATTGCAGTGGCTGGAGACTAGGCACCTGCGCGGTGATCTGATTGAGGTGTATAAGGCCTTGAATGGGTTGAGCACGCTTAATTCTGATGGGATCCTTCCACTTGTTCAGATTACGAACCAAAGGGGGCATAAATTCAAATTAAGAAAAGAAGATGTAGAATAGATGTGCGGAAATTTGCCTTTAGCCAGCGGGTGGTTAATTGCTGGAACAAACTTCCATTTGTCATTGTGGAAGTTGGTAAGTTAAATAAATTTAAGGAGGAACTGGACAGGCATTTGGAGGGAATGGTGTGATTTTTTTTTTTTTTTTTGGCTGATGCTGCATAAGCTCATACACTTGCTTTCTTGATCACATGCCACTACTACTATACTAAAAACCTAATTCTCTAAACTAATAGCTGTATTTGAGATGTACCGTGAAGAAAATTTCACAATTGGTAGCACAGTTTTTATTGCCTGGTATTTTCCCGAAAATTTTGGACAATTCATTGTCATCTCTAAAAAAATACTACTGAAAAGGGCAGCATATTAAAAAGTACAATAGAAACTCGCATTTCATTTTAAAAACTTGGTCAAACTTTCAATATTAGTGTTTCGTTTCTTTTGTTTTTTTGCAGATGCTTCTACTGTACAGTAGAAGAGACAGTGAGCCAGGAAATTTCAGCCCTTTGATATTTCAACTTCCCTGGTACCTCATTTCCATGTGTTTAATGTCCCGTTTTAAACCTCTCACCCTGACTCTGTTCTTTATTTACACTTCCAAATGTGATGCAGCCCAACTTCTTGAAGTTCAACAAAACATTTTCAACTGTAGTCTTGTAGTCCAGATCTTAATTGTTCTCTAAAAAATTCTCAACCATAGACCTGAAATTAATGCATAACTGAATTTCTCTTTTAAATTTCGTTCCCTCGTTAGTATGTGAATTTAAAGTTTTCTCTAGCTGTTTAAAAGAAATTTAGTTCATGTTTCATCGTAGCTATAAAATGATAACCTGAATGTTTTAAATGTATTAAACGTAACAAATGGCAATGAGTGTATGTGCACGCATACATAATGTAGGGCCAGCAGTGCAGTGTAATCCTAAGGATTAATTCTTTCTTTTAAGGTAGGCAATTTCATAATTGGTAGCAGAGTTTTATTATTATTAGGATTCCCCCCCCCCCCCGGAAGAAAGGACACAATTCTGCGAAGTTGCAAATTGTTAATCAGTTCAATACTTAGAGTGCAAATTGTTAATCAGAAAAAAATTACTTATCAACTTAGAGGACTGTTTGTGTAACAGTTAACATCTTGCTGTGGCTCCATGTATGAAGTAAATGTTGAACTATTCTCATTTGCACTGGCCGATTCTGTAAAATAAAACTATTCAGAATTTTTTAATTTTAACAACTTTGTGCACACCTAGGAAGAAATAGCTTTAATTTGAGATCACTTCCAGGCCAATTGGTTAAGCCTATCCAACTGGGCTGGAAGTGATCTCAAAATCCAATTGGGCTGGACGTGATCTCTAAAGAAAATGCCTTCCATATGAAATATATAGATGTTTCATAATAGCATTACCATATTGCATCAGCCATCTCTAGCAAGCTCTCTTAGATGATGTTACATGCCATACATGATGGCATCACCCTGGCAGCAGCATAAATAGAGAGCATGTGATACAAGCCCAGTTTTCTGTGCTATTTCAACAACTAAGTTTTCACAATTAACACCAAGTAGGAAAAAGTGTTGCTGGGCATTCTATGCAGAAATAGCTAAAAGGATTCACTGTAATCAGTCAACGTTGGCAGGTTTATTACAAAAATTATCAGAAGCTTACAGTCTAAACAGAAAGAAAGGAAGGGGACATCTGTGAATATCTTCTGCAGCACAGGACTCATTTCTTGTCCAAATGTGTGTTCAAAACAGAAGATCCTCACTGACAGATTTCAAAACAGCATGGGAGTAGTATACAGGAGTAAAGGCAAGTACTGCTAAGGTACAGAGATGTCTTTTCTCATACGGATCAGTAACACTCTGCCCAAGAAAAATGCCACTTTTGATGCAAAAAATGAAAATTCCGTCTAAAGTGGACAAAAGACCATGCTAGTTGGTCTGAGGATCAGTGGAAATGTATTATTTTCTGTAATGAATTAAAATTCATCCTGAATGGTTCAGACAGCCAGCATACTGTTAGACTAAGAAAAAGAAAAGAATTTCATCCTGATTGTATCATCTCCACAGTGAAAAATTCTGTATCTCAAATGATATTGAGCTGTACTTCACATAGAGGAATTCGTCATCTTCAATTTGCAAAGGGTACAGTGAATGCTGAGATGTACAAAGATATTCTTGTGACGAAATGACAAAATTATCTCCAGCAATCAGAGATCACTATGAGGATGCTGCCAACTGCATTTTTCAGGATAACTATGCTCCATGTCATAGAACCAAAACCATAAATACTACTTCATAAAATTAGCAAAAATTGTAAATTTATGAGACATCACACTCTTGCTTAAATAAATGGAATTAATTTCACTGTCTTTACTGTCAACAGGTGCAAAAATGGTTGAAAGATAAATCAATTTGCACAATAGCACAGCCTGGGAACAGCACCTCAATTCAATTAAAATTGTTGGAACAAAATGGGTATTTCAGCAATGCAAAAGAAACTAAAAAAAACTTAGAGAGCTGCAGGAGACATTAATCCATTTTGGTAATGTGAGATATTCCAGGAATACATTCGAAGCCTTATCCAGTCGATACCAAGACAATGTGCAGCAGTCATAATAGCAAGGGGTGGGCCACCAAAATATCAATGTGCATTTTATTGGGTTTCATGATTACACAGAATTAGCATTAGAAGAGGCATATGACACAAGAAAGCAAGCTTACATAGTATCAGCCAGAAAAAAAAAAAAAAAAACCCTTACCATTTCACCCATCCATTCACTCCAAATGTTTGTCTAGTTCTGTATTGAACTTATTTAAAGCGTAGACCTCCGCTACAACGTATGGAAGTTTGTTCCAACTATCAACCACCCGCTGGCTAAAGGAAACTTTTTCCACACATCTATTTATTCTACAACTATCTTTCCTCAATTTGAGTTTATGTCCCCTCAGGTTCGTAATCTGAGCAAGAGGAAGAATCCCATCAGCACTGAGGTTGCTCAAACCATTCAAGACCTTATACAGCTCAAGTACATTCACCTTTCAGATGCCTAGTCTCCAGATGGTGCAGTGTGCAAAACTTAAGCCTTTTTCTTGGTAACAGCAACCCTTTGTTCCCCTCACCAATCTCATTCCCCTTCTCTGTACTGATTCCAGCAGCTCTACATCCTTCCTAATAGGCCTCCAGACTTATATGCAGTACTCAAGGCTAGGCCAGATTTCCCATTAAGGCTGTTGTTGTTGTTGTTGTTGTTGTTGTTTGGTTTTTAGGAGCATTAGCAACTAAGGCCATATTGCTCCGGAATATGCGGTGGTCATTCCTTGACCTTTCCGCATCCTCCATATTTGGTGGTGACGGGCTCGAACCCCGGTCTAATCAAGAAGCGTGTGGTACGCACTGCTGCTCCTTCCCACCTGGCTACGGAGACGCCCCCATTAAGGCACTGTAGCCACAAGTGCCTAGGGGCTATGAAATTTTTAGGGCTTACAAAGGAAGGGGGGAAAAAAATAGAATAATGCAACTAAAACTTCAAAATTATATTTGTTTTTAGGAGCATTAGCAACTAAGGCCATATTGCTCCGGAATATGCGGTGGTCATTCCTTGACCTTTCCGCATCCTCCATATTTGGTGGTGACGGGCTCGAACCCCGGTCTAATCAAGAAGCGTGTGGTACGCACTGCTGCTCCTTCCCACCTGGCTACGGAGACGCCCCCATTAAGGCACTGTAGCCACAAGTGCCTAGGGGCTATGAAATTTTTAGGGCTTACAAAGGAAGGGGGGAAAAAAATAGAATAATGCAACTAAAACTTCAAAATTATATTTGAAAAACAATAATTCCACAATGTCTAGGCTACTTAAAACATTTCCTAAGAAAGTTTCCTTTTTCGGCTTCTTGTTGCAGCAAAGTCTTTCATAACATACACTTTCCATAGTATGAGTAATATTGTTCAAATACACAGAAGGCGATCTGTGCTCATAGTTTGAACACATACAGTTCTTGATTTGTTTAAGTTCAGAAAATGATCTGTCTCCTTCAACATTTGATCCAGTTATTGATAGATTAATCCTCAGATCAATACACACATTCCGAAAACTTGTAACAAAATTATCTTTTATTTTGGATTTTGGACAGACACTTTGTCCTTGTACAATGCAGAAAACATCATAAATTCATCAACAGTCTACTTCCAATTCTGATGAACAGATGTTGACTAACTTTATGGTTTTAGATTGTACTTAATTTTTTGATAGAAATTTGTCTGCAAGAAACTTGAAGGTATCATGTAACGTCCTGTATGCAGCATGCATTTTTTCACTAGTATGTCTAAAATACGATAAAAAATCTGAATTAAAAATGCATCTTTTGCACTTAGTTCTGGTATAAATTCCTCTGGTGTTTCATAAAACGGTCTCTTCCTTTTCCACTTTCGATTTTCGCATTGCCTGTAATCAGAATTTGTAACAAAGTTTTTTGCCATTTTTTCAAAATCATCAAATGTGTCTTCATCTTGAACATCAACCAAATAATCCAGAAGAGCATCATGTAATTTTGCAATTAGTATAACTAAATTCCAGGTTCTTGGAGTGCTTTACTTAATTCAATCAATGTTTTTCAGAAGATCCTCCTAAATGACTGTCATTAATGCCATTTCTAAGCTATTCAGCTTTTTTTTTTTTTTTATCAAAGCTTTGGTTCATGAACCACCGTCGGTTTTTGTTCTTCACATTCTGAGATATTTATTAGTGCTGCACAGATTTCATTGAAATTTCTTTTCAGCAATCTTGCAGCACCGTAATGCGATGACCATCTTATATCTTTTGATTTCTGGCTAAGATTTCATTTTCCCTCATACTCAGTTTAAACTGTGGGGGGGGTTTATTAATTGTAGTGTATATTTTTATTATTTTTTTTTATTATTATTTATATCCTTTGTAAACAACTCCCCTTTATAATATCTCCCCACTAGCGCATCTGACTTTACTTCTCAGAAAATTCTAAGTTCATAGGGGAGAAACTCTTATATGTTTAATTCCCATTGGTTAGGCTTGTGCCCAGTACAACAATTACACACACAAATGTTATACAAAAAAAATTAAGTTTATTATGCATATTTACAGTTAAATCATAACAAATCTCATTAAGAATAAAATTTCACTGTTTCAACACCAAGGTACTTCCAACATATCCAGTCTCTTCCTATCTAACAGGCTCCTTTACAGACTTGACTTTTTTTTATCTCACCTTTCTCATTATGCATACACAGGTTAAATAGTTACACTCTTTATATGCTCACCTTATTTCTGCTCCTATTACAACACAATCAAATCATACCTCATAGGTGTCATTAACATTTTTTTAATCATTAAAGTTAAACATATCATTGATCATATTACTTTTATGTATCATCATAACTACCAATTTATTCTTTAATTCCCTATTCCTCTTTCTGATATATTTCTTTAACCATTATCAGTTACAGAACTTGATTACCAAAATACAATATTACATTCAAACACACCTTTAAGGGTTGGCAATATACATAAATTTTATCTCCACACATTTAGTATTTCTATTTTTTTCTACAATTCCTTCCGTTAACTTTCTCATCTACATTACTATCCTCCTTATTCCAAATTGCTGCCTAAACCAACCATAATTGCCTTAGAGTAGAATTTACTCCTATTTGGTTCACCCATCTACTCTTATCTTTATCATTAAATTCCCCAATTATCGCACTACAGTCCTTTCTCTAGCAGTTAACTTACAGTATTTTCAAAAATAACTTTCTCTTATCATTGAATTCCCCAAATATCGCACTACAGTCCTTTCTCTAGCAGTTAACTTACAGTATTCTCAAATTAACTTTCACTTACTTAATTTCTGTGATCCGGTGTCTTCATAAGGGCCTTCTATCCTATCCTTATCCAGAGCTGTTATCTTCTGCTATCCAGGGCAACATCTTACAGCTTCCAGGGCAACATCTTACAGCTTCCAGGGCAACATCATATGGCATCACAACTGCTACTCCGCTTTCAGGATCTGCTATTTTTCCTGTCAGGACGGCTACCTTCTGTTCCAGTTCATCTCCTAATTTCTCACTCACTACATTACTGATAACCCCACTTCGACTTTTTTCGTTGGCTATTTCTTCATCATCTTTCAAGCAACTCCTCCCGAATCACCCTTTCACTAGCACCGCTCAAAAAAAAAAAAAAAATTCTCCTCTCCCCTTCTCTTCCTTTTTCCACTCTCTCTCCTTGTGTCCATATCCATCCACAATTTTCTCCAGGAGTTTTCCACGCCTTCCCACAGTGTTTTCTTCCAATCACACTTTCTTTTTCATTTTTTCTTTCTTTTCATTTGTTGGAAGGCCTAATTCAGCCTGCCCCGTAGCACTAGCACGTGATTCCCAATATCCCTCTCTTTTATTATTTTCAACTTGTTAACATGTGTTCTTTGATGTCGGCCGAATATTCCAAAACAACTCTTCCTGTCTCATAACAGCTTGTCTCTATTGCACTCAAAAAAAACCACAAATTGTGACACTGGTTAATATAGCGTCTATTTTTAGAAACTAGTGTGTGTTGTACAGAATACGTTTCCGGTGTGTGACCACTCATAAACCTTAAGTTGTTTTTGTAGCGCCGGACCCCCTGCTGGGTTTGTCATAGTATCCTCCATCTGTTCCCTGGTTTAACGGAAGTAAAGCTAATGGCTCTGTTTTCGTTCCCGCTACTCTTTTAATTTTTATACCTCTTAGCAGAATAATTCTTATTTCTGAAACTGCATATATTACCCATTTATCCTATTAACGGCAAGAATCAAAAGAAAACTAACTTTCAAAGTCTTAATAAAAAAAGTATTTTATTTTTGTAAGATTTTCAAATCTTACAAAACCATCTTTGTGGTGAAGCTGCAAAGAACATGTAACGCGATTGTAAAATGAAGAAAAAATTAACAGCAGCTGGGCAGCTTTCTAAGTACATGCAGCACATGTCAGTTTGTTGATTTCCTTGAATCTCGTTTGGACCAGAATAAATCCCCTCATATTAGCAGCATTGTCGTATGAATGAGATCTGCAATTTGCTAATTCTATTCCATGTTTGTCAAGAAAAGATGCTACCCTATCAAAAAATATTTTTAATCATACTTTTCAATGGGAACAAATATTAAGAAGCACTCATGTACTACTCCATCTTTGGATACATAACGAATAACGACAAACAACTAACTAGTACGACTAATATCAGGGGTTGAATCTATACTGATGCCATAATATTTGGTTTCTTTAATGTGAACAACACCAACACTTCAACTAATAAATTGATAAATTCTTCATATGTGGTTGAAGAAAGGATGGAACACTTCTGCTTTGTGGATCTCCATATTTTCTTATAGGTTCTTTTAGAAAAGGTTCAAAGTCAGACAGAAGATCAATGTAGGCGAGGAAGTTGCCATTTTTAGGATTACTGTGTGTTTCATTATCATTACAAAAAGCCATACCTCTTTCTGTCAGAAATCTAACTATTGCAATTACTCTACTTAAGACTTCAGTCTGATATATACTTGCTTTTCCTTCTCTATTTGCAATTCTATGTCAATTCGGGCAGACTTTTGGAACCATAGCCGAGTAAACATGGAAATGAAATGTTCTTTTTGGTTCTTCATGCACCATGATTTTGAATGCACATTTTTTTAGTTGTCAAATCCCGTTTGAAATTGATGAGATAACTCATTAAGCCTGCCTCTAAATAACATACACACATAACAGTAGACTAATCCTGTAGATTCTGAGAATATCAGCCATTCTCTTTTAATGACCTCGCCATTACTGATTTTTCTACAAAAAAAATATCTTTGTGCATAACTTACTTTTTTTTAGCAAAATGTTTAGACTTTCATTTCAAATTGCATTCCAAATTTTGAGATGGCACATTTTCTGAAAAGTAATGAATGAGATCTGATTTCTTTTCCTACTGAATCAGTGCTAAAACCTGATATATATTTAAACAGTAACAGGTGTGTTTTGGGTGCCTAAATCATTCACAGGCTCATATTGAGTTGTATTTACATCAAACATTAACAACATTACATCAAACATTAACAAACATTAAATCCATCTGGTTTCATTCTAACTCTATATAGCATTGGCATTAGTAAAGGCATATGATGCAAGAAAGCAAGCTTATACAGCACCAGCCAAAAAAAAAAAAAAAAAAAAAAAATCCTTCTCTTTTCACCCATCCACTCGCTCAAAATGTTTGATTAGTACTGCCTTGAATCTCTTTAAGCTATCAACGTCTACAGCGACAGATGGAAGTTTATTACAACAATCAACCATCCACTGGCTAAAGGCAAACTTCCACATATCTATCCTAAAACTGCCTTACCACAATTTGAATTTATCCCATCTCAGGTGATTATTCTGAGCAAGACGAAGAATCCCATCCAGCACTGAGCATGCTTGAAGGTGCCTAGTCTCCAGACAATGTAATTTGCAAAACTTAAGCCTTTCTTCGTAAGAGCAACCCTTGGTTCCATTCACTAATCTTGTTGCCCTTCTCTGTAATTGTTCCAGCATCTCTAAATCCTTCTTAAAATGAGGCTTCCAGACCTCTATACAGTACTCAAGGTGTAGCCTGACCATTGCCTTATACAAGGGTATAATCACCTCCTTATCCCTGCTAGCAAAATTCCTGCATATTATTGACAACACAACATGACCTACTCTGGCAGCCTGTCTGCACTGTCAGAAAACTTCATATCTGCCTGCACAATTACCCCCAGATCCTTTTCATTCTCTACCACTGTCAGTGTGGTACCACCGAGTTAATACGTTACTCTGGGATTACTGCTTCCCATATGTAGTACTTTATATTTGTCAATGTTAAACTTCATTTGCCACATCTAAGCACATCTTATTAAACTTTTAGATCCTGTTGCAGTAGCATACTGTCATTAACAATCCTGCTCAACCTTCGTATCATCTGTAAACTTAGAAATTAAGCCTGATATACCATTATCAATATCATTTATAAATACAGAAAACAACAATGGTCACAACACTGAACCTTGGGGGACTCCATTAATAACATTATTCCACGAAGAGCAGTGTCCATTGATTACCACGCTCTGTCTTTTGCCACACAACCACACCTTTATCCATTCCAGCAATTTGCCTCCAATGCCACACTGCTCCAATTTCTGCAGCAGTCTTCCGTGTAACCCAGGGACATAAATCTGGCAAGTATGGACTTGGCACACCCAGGGTCCTGAGCTGGATATCATCATTCTTCTCTTTCTTGGTGATTCCCTTCTCCTTTTGTCTCTCTCTCTCTCTCTCTCTCTCTCTCTCTCTCTCTCTCTCTCTCTCTCTCTCTCTCTCTCTCTCTCTCTCTCTCTCTCTCAGGGTAACTCGGAAATTTATTTTAGCTGGTGAGGGATAAGCCTTAGGCTTCCTTACACTATATTGCTAGTAATAATAATAATAATAATAATAAGAGGGTGGAAGATTTGGAAAAAAGAAGTAAAACAGACGATCAAGAACTCTCTTAACTCACAAATTCCAGGAATAGATAACGTCCACAACTGCTGGTACAAGAAGCTCACTTGCACACACAAGCACCTGGCAGAGCAGTTCACCCGAATGATAAGGCACCCAGAGACAATTCCGAAGTTTCTCACTCAAGGAATCGCATATCTGAAGCCTAAAGATGAAGATACAAGAAACCCGGAAAAATATAGGCCAATCACCTGCCTCCCAAAAATGTACAAGATCCTGACCAGCTGCATAACCTGGAAGAAATCAGGCCGCTTGGAGAGCCAGAACACAAGAGCCGAACAGTAGAAAGGATACAAGCGGCTGAGCAAAGGATGCAAGGAGCAATTAACCATAGAAGCCGCGGTTATGGAGAGGTTAAGAAGCACTGCAACATACACACAGCCTACATCGATTACTGCAAGGCCTTCGACTCTGTGCCACATCGCTAGCTAATAGAGGCGCTGAACATCTACAAAGTCAATCCGATAGTAACAAACTTCTTAGGAGAAACGATGGTGAAATGGAGTACCACAATTAAGGTCGAAAACATCAAAACCAGGCCAATCCCCATCAGGAGAGGAATCTTTCAGGGAGATGCCCTGAGTCCATTGTGGTTCTGTCTAGCATTTAACCCGCTATCCACCATGCTCAACAGTAGCAAGTATGGCTATAACCTCAAAGAAAGAAGGAAGAACCTGTACACCCTCACCCACCTGATGTACACGGATGACATCAAGCTTTACGTGGGTACCGAGAAGCACCGAAGAATTCAGCAATGACATTAGGATGGCATTTGATCTAGACAAATGCAAGACCCATGGATTGCACTAGGAAAATTAGTCAGCCGAAACTACCAGCTGCAGACTGGTAAAGAGATCGAAGCCATGGCAGAGGGAGAGCCCTACAAATACTTGGGGATGATGAAGGCTCAGCAGTTACAGCACAAGGAAATTAAGGCCTCATGACTGAACAATACCATCAGAGACTCAGAAGCTTGCTGAAAGCAAAGCTGAAAGGAGAGAACACAGTTAAAGCCATAAACACCTATGCAGTCCCAGTGCTAACGTACTCCTTCAGGTCATAGATTGGACTAACCGAGCTGGAGGATATCATGAGAAAGACAAGGACAATGATGACAAAGAGCCACCAAAACCACCTGAAATCTGCCGTGGAGAGACTGACAATTGCACAGAAAGGAGGATGGGCCCTGATAGACCTCATTGAGCAACAGAAGAGAGTGATACTTCCAGAAACACATGGCAGCAATCCAGCAGGCCAAAAAGAAGATAGACAACAGGTATACCCCACTCGATCTAAGTGAGGAGTCCCCCCTCAACCAAGAGGCACAAACGAAGATAGAAAGATGGGCAGAGAAGATACTCCATGGCAGACACTACAATGATCTCCATCAAGATCAAAAGAGATAAAATTGCTTCCAATGCATGGCTCACAAGCGAGACACTCAACCATGAGACTGTAGGATTCCTGCTCGCCATCCAAGACCAAGTAATCAACACCAGGAACTAAAGAAAATACACTGCCAAGGAGCCCGGAGTGTTCAATGACACGTGTCAACGATGCTACCTGGCCTCAGAAACGATCAACACATCACCGCGGGATGCAAGGTGATCACCCAGACTGAGTACACTCATAGGCACAAGCAGGTAGCCAGGATAATACATCAAAAGCTAGTAAGAAAATACCAGTTGATCGAAGAAAGTGTACTGTACTACAAATACGAACCCCAGGCAATACTAGAGACCCAACCCACAAGCTGTACTAGTACCGCGCCATAATAAAGATTAGGACAATCCCACACAACAGACCGGACATAACTCTAATGGACAAGAAGGAAAAGGCTAGCTATCTGATTGACATAGCAGTACCCAACACTTTTCTCGCAACTTGCAGAAAGCCATGAGTAAAAAATCAGGAAGTATATGAACCTAAGACAGGATGTTGTTGTTGTTATTTGGTTTTTAGGAGCATTAGCAACTAAGGCCATATTGCTCCAAGATATGCGGTGGTCATTCCCTGACCTTTCCGCATCCTCCATATTTGGTGGTGAGGGACTCGAACCCCAGTCTAATCAAGAAGCGTGTGCTACGCACTGCTGCTCCTTCCTACCTGGCTATGGAGACGCCCCTAAGACAGGACATCAAAGAGATGTGGCATATGCAACAAGTAACGACCATCCCGATCATCGTGTCAACCAGACGATTGGCACCAACGACCCTACATTACAGCCTAGCAGCAATAGGTCTCCCAGCGAACACCTACAAGGAACTCAAGAAAGTCACAATCCTGAAAACCTGTAGGATAGTCAGTGTTCCTCGACCAACAGTAACACCAGACATAACAACAACAACCACCCTGTGTACTTGGTAGCAATACCTGTCACGAGGGGGAACCCCCAATCAGGGAAAAATATTATAAGAGCAATAATAATAATTATGTGCAAGAGTATCAAAAGCCTTTCTAAGATCCAAAGAGATCATATCAAAATTATTCTTTCATTCCAGTTCTTTGTAACCACATCCTAGTATCCAATCAAATTGGTCAGACAAGACGTCCCATTAAAAAACCCATGCTTGCATGTTTGTTTGTTTGTTTGTTTGGTTTTTAGGAGCATTAGCCACTATGGCCATATTGCTCCGGGGATATGCAGTGGTCATTCCCTGACCTTTTCGCATCCTCTGTATTTGGTGGTCACGGGCTCGAACCCCAGTCTAATCAAGAAGTGTATTCTATGCACTGCTGCTCCTGCCCACCAGGCTATGGAGGCGCCACAAACCAATCTGTGTCTGAGCTATATATGAAGTCTTGTCTAGATGATCCTGCAGTGCTTTTTTAACCAGTGCTCCATTAATTTCTCTGGAACAGAAGTTAAACTAATAGGCTGTAATTACTTGTGTCGACCCTTTGATCCTCCTTTGTGAATTGGGGTTACATTTGCACATCTCCAGTCCATGGGTACCTCCCCTGAGTCCAAGGAAGCTGTCATAATTATGGCTAAGGGTTTGCTTACTTCCTTTGCTGTCTCCTTTAATATAACTGGATAGATTCCATCCATCCCAGGTGCCTTTCTCATGTTTATCTTCAACAATTTCTCATCCACTTTGCTCTCAGTTATTACAAAATCATCTATCTAATTGACAGATTCAATTCACCTCTGGCATTCCCCTCCCTGAATAAGTCCTCATGTTTGAATGTAGATGCAAAATACTCATTTAGTTTGTTAGTTACCTGAGCAGGATCATCAACAGTTGAACCATCGATATCCAGTGGACCAATCTGATTAATCCCTTTCCTTCTAGAGTTTACTTAAGTAAAGAACTCTTTGCTGTTTTTCTTTGCATCCTTTGCCAAAGATTTTTCATAATCTGCCTTTATTTGCCTAACCTACTTTGTGACTTGGTTACAGACCAGATTATATCTATCTTAGGCTTCCATGTCACCTGTTAATTTACATGAATCCCATGCATTTTTCTTCTTCCATTTGGTCAGGGGATTTAACTGACTAAACTGACTCAACACTACACTGTCCACCCATGTCAGCTGGATGCATTTCTTTTTATTTTATGTTTCTTAACTAATATCATAACCCCTCCTCCCTTCCTATCCTTGCTGTACACATTGTACTCCCCAAATTCCATTTCTTCATTCCTTATATCTGTGTAACACCTCATCTCTGAAATCCCAACATCTGCCTTTGATATTTTGACCAACACCTTAAATTCATTAAATTTATTTATCAAACTCCTAGCATTGGTGTACACGCAACTATACATGCACCTGTTCCTATTCTTAGCTACATTAACACAGCTGTCTCCCAGCAGTCTCTGAAATCCCCTGCAGCTTGTTCTCCAGGCAGCTGATCATTCCAATAGAAGCAGAGCAAGAATCACTTTCACCTCTGACAGCAGCTACTTTTAATCAATTAGTTCGTGTATCCCCCTCACCAAGCTAGCAGTTTTCCAATCCACCTAACGCTGCCTCAATAGCACCAGTAAATATTCTTACACCCTTTCCATTTAAGTGTATCCCAAACCTGTAGAAGTAGTCTCTCCTCTTAAGAAGCACAGGCTAGGCTGAAAAAAATTCTACCCGATGACCCTTGCACAATCTCTCCAGGGCCAAACTGATCGACAATGCTCCCATCACATACTTCCTTCTATTGTGTCTGGGCAGAATTGCAGATCCTTCAAATTCAACCCTAACTCACCGTTTTTTTTTTTTTTTTTTCAATATTGACCAGTACTAGCTAAGTAATTCCACTGGTCTCCTACTCTTAATATCATTAGTGCCAGCGTGTAAAACAATATTACGTTTTTGCATTAGTTATTAGCAAAGGGTACATGAGGCAAGAAAGCAAGCTTATATAGCATCAGCTAAAAAAAAAACACCCCCCCCCCTTCTCATTTCACCCAATCACTCCCTCCAAAAGTTTGTCCAGTTCTGCCTTGAATCTGTTTAAGCTATCAACTTCTACAATGACAGATCAAAGTTTGTTCCAACAATCAACCACCTGCTGGCTAAAGGCAAATTTCCGAACACTTATCCTGCAACTGTCTGTCCTCAATTTGAATTTATGCCATATCAGGAGATTATTCTGGGCAAGAAGAAAAATCCCATCAGCATTGAGTATGCTCAAACCATTCAAAGCTTTATACACCTCAATCAGATCACCTTGCAGGTGTCTAGTCTCCAGACAGTGTAATTTGCAAAACTTAAGCCTTTCTTTGTAAGAGCAACCCTTTGTTCCATTCACTAATCTTGTTGTCCTTCTCTGTACTCGTTTCAGCAGCTCTACATCCTTCTTAAAATGAGGTCTCCAGACCTGTATACAGTAGTCAAGGTGTAGCCTGACCATTGCATTATACAAGGGGGTAATCACCTCCTTATCCCTGTTAGAAAAATTCCTGTATATCATTAACAAGACACCGTGAGCTACTCTTACAGACCATCTGCACTGCTTAGAGAACTTCATATCTGCCTGCACAATTACCCCCAGGTCCTTTTTACTCTCCACCACTCTCAGTGTAGTACCACACAGTTGATAAGTTACTCTAGGGTTACTGCTTCCTATATGCAGTATTTTACATTTGTCAATGTTAAAGCCCATCTGCTCAAATTTTCTAGATTGTGTTGCAGCAGCATACTGTCATTGGTATCATTAAAAACCCTTTCGATCTTCGTATCGACAGGGTTGCAAACTTGGACATTAAGCCTGATATACCATCATCAATATCATTAATGAATACAGAAAACTACAATGGACCCAACACTGAACTCTGTTGGACTCCACTAATAACATTAGTCCACAAAGAGCAGTGTCCATTGATTACCACTATCTGTCATCTCCCATTCAACCATCCCTTTATCCAAAGCAGCAATTTGCCTCCAATGCCACACTGCTCCAATTTGTGCAGCAGTCTTCCATATGCAACAGTATCAAAAGCCTTTCTAAGATCCAAATATATGATATCAAAATTATTCTTTGCGTCCAGTTCCTTTGTGACTACATCATAGTGTCCAATCAGATTGGTCAGACAAGACTTTCACTTAACAAACCCATACTGTGTCCAAGCTATAACTGAAGTCTTGGCTAAATGATCCTGCTGTGCTTCTTTAACCCATGGCTCCATTGATTTCCCTGGAATAGAAGTTAAACTAGCAGGTCTGTAATTACCTGTGTCTTTCTTTGCTCCTCCTTTGTGGACTGGGGTCCCATTTGCACATTTCCAGTCCATGGGTACCTTCCCCTGAGTTCCACAAAGCTCTCAAAATTATAGTTTGCTTACTTCATTTGCTGCCTCCTTTAATATAAATGGATAGATTCCATCCACCCCCATGTGCCTTTATGTTTATCTTCAATAATCTCTCCTCCACTTTAGCAAATCAGTAAGCAAACCCTTAGCCATAATTGTGAGAGCTTCCTTGGACTCAGGGGGAGGGGTCCCCATGACTGCAGGTGTGCAAATGTATCACCAATTCACAAATGGAGTTCAAAAGGTGACACAAGTAACTACAGACCTGTGAGTTTAACTTGTGTTCCATGTAAAATAATGGAATCACTGGTTAAAGAAGCATTGCAGGATCATCTAGACAAGCCTTCAGTTATAGCTGCTCAGACACAGAATGGTTTTGTTAAGTGGAAGGGGAATCAAAGTGTTAAAAACAGAAGAAAATTTTAACCCATTTTTTTTTAGCATATTTTAGAAGAAAAGTGCCAAAGGCCTATGAACATCAAAATCCAGCCTTCATTCAAGGTGTGGCCTGACCATTGCCTAAATTAGTTATAGCTCTGACACACGCACAGCATGGTTTTGTTAAGGGGAAGTTTTGTCTGACCAATCTGATTCATTTCCTTCCTTCTAGAGTTTACATAAGTAAAGAAGCTTTTGCTATTTTTTCTTTAGCATTAGCATTGGTAGAGAAATATGATGCAAGAAATCAAGCTTATATAGCATTAGCCAAAAAAACCCCTTTCTTTCCCATTTCACCCATTCTTCACTCCAAATGTTTCTTTACTTTTGCGTTCAATTTATTCGAGCTGTCAACATCCACAATGACAGAGTGAAGTTCATTCCAGTAATCAACCACCTGCTTTCCTCAATTAGAATTTATGTCCTCTCAGGCGATTGACCTGGACAAGGGGGAAAATCCCATCAGCGTTGAGCATGCTCAAACCATTCAAAGCCTCATACACTTCAGTCAGATCACATCACAGGTGCCTAGTCTCCAGACACTGTAATTGGTAAAACACAAGCTTTCCTTTGTGAGAGCAACCCTTTGTTAGCATTAGCATTACCAGAGGCATATCATGCAAGAAGCAAGCTTATGCAGCATCGGCCAAAAAAACCTGCTCCCATTTAGCCCCTCCGTTCGTTCCAAACACCTGTCCAGCTCAGCCTTAAATTTATTTAGGCTATCAACTTCCACAAAAAAAGATGGAAATCTGTTCCACCAATCAATTACCGACTGGTTAAAGGCAAACTTCAGCACATCTACCCTACAACGGGCATAAGTCAGTATTAGTATAAGTAATTTATAAGTATAATCAGAATAAGAAATTTATGCCTTCTCATGTGATTATTCTGAGCAAGAGGAAGAATCCCATCAGCATTGAGCATGCTCAAACCATTCAAGGCTTTATACACCTCTATCAGATCACCTCGCAGGTGCCTAGTCTCCAGACACTGTAATCTGCAAAACTTAAGCCTTTCTTTGTAAGAGCAACCCTTCGTTCCATTCACTAATCTTGTTGCCCATCTCTGTACTCGTTCCAACAGCTCTACATCCTTCTTAAAATGAGGCCTCCAGACCTGTATACATTACTCAAGGTGTGGACTAACCATTCCCTTATACAAGGCAATAATCACCACCCTATCCCTGCTAGAAAAATTCCATAAATGTCAAAAATAAATGATATTGATCATATATACCATCATCAATATCATTTATAAATACAGAAAACAACAATGGACACAACATCGAACCCTGAGAGACTCCACTAATAACATTACTCCACGAAGAGCAGTGTCCGTTGATTACCACTCAACCATCCCTTTATCCATAGCAGCAATTTGCCTCCGATGGCACACTGCTCCAATTTGTCCAGCAGTCTTCCTTATGCAACATTATCAAAAGCCTTTCTAAGATCCAAATATATCATATCAAAGTTAATCCCTGCATCCAGTTCTTTTGTGACCACATCATAGTATCCAATCAAATTGGTCAGACAAAACTTTCCCTTAACAAAACCATGCTGTTGTGTGTCTGAGCTATAACTAATGTCTTTTCTAGATGGTCCTGCAGTGCTTCTTTAACCAGTGCCTCCATTAATTTCCCTGGAACAGAAGTTAAACTAATAGGTCTATAAATACTTGTGTTGCCCTTTGATCCTCCTTTGTGAATTGGGGTCATATTTGCACATCTACAATCCATGGGTACCTCCCCTGAGTCTAAGGAAGCTCTCATAATTATGGATAAGGGTTTGCTTACTTCCTTTGCTGCCTCCTTTAATATAATTGGATAGATCCCATCCACCACAAGTGCCTTTCTCGTGTTTATCTTCAACAATTTCTCCACCACTTTACTCTCAGTTATTACAAGATTATCTAGCTTACTGCCAGAGTTGATTATACCTCTGGCATTCCCCTCGCTGAATAGCTCCTCATGTGTGAATGTTGATGCAAAATATTCATTTAGTTTGTTAGCTACTTGAGCAGGATCATCAACAGTTGTACCATTGATATCAAGTGGACCAATCTGATTCATATCACCTTCCATCTAGAGTTTACATAAATAAAGAACTCTTTGCTGTTTTTATTTGCATCCTTTGCCAAAGATTTCTCGTAATCTGCCTTCGCCTGCCTAACCTCCTTTGTAACTTGGTTACAGATCAGCTTATATCTATCATAGGCTTCTGTGTCAGAAGTTAATTTATATGTATCCCATGCATTTTTCTTCTCTTCCATATATCTCATTAGTTCATCTGACATCCATTTAGGCCTAAACCTTGAACAATATTTCTTATTTGGTATGTAAAGCCTAGTAGCTTCCAAGACAAGTTCTTTGAATGCTTCCATTTTGAATTTGCTGCTGGTAACATCATCAGTTGGTCCCACTGTATAAAATTTAAATACTGTCTCAGACATGGTAGTTTCCTTTCCGAAAGCAAAAACTCTTCCCGTTATCCCTGAGGGTAGTTACCTCTTTAAGTAAATCCCACTTCAGCACACTGTGATCACTGCCACCTAGTGGTTCCTTTATCTGCAGATTCTTAGTGCATGAAGAATCACTACTGATAATCAGATCAAGAGTATTTCTCCCTCTAGTTGCCTCCCAAACATGCTGATGTAGAAAACAATCATCCAATAAATTCACAAAAGCCTTGCTAGTTTGTGAGTGACCAACCCACAAATTCCAGTCAATATCTGGGAAATTAAAATCCCCCATTATAAGACTCCCTGATTTACTGGCCCACTCTATTTCCCTGTACAGTTTCTTATTAAACTCATCAGAGTCATTAGGCCTACAGCACTCTCCTACTCTCAATTTTGATCTCCCAATGCTTATGTCACACCAAACTGACACTGCACTGTCCAGCGATATCGACTGGCTTCACTTCTTTGGATTCTTCAGTTACCACCTCTCAGCCTCTGCTCAACTTTTGTAGGTCCTGTTCCAGTTGCGTACTTTCATTAGTGTCATGAACAACCCTGCCAACATTCGCGCCGTCTGCAAACTTAAACATTAAGCCTGATATTCCATCATCAATATCATTAATAAATACAGAAAATAACAATGGATACCACACTGAACATTAGGATACTCCACGAATAACATTAGTCCATGAGTAGCAGTGACCATTGATTATTCTCTATTCTCCCACTCTACCATTCATGCCTCCAATGCCACACTGCTCCAAATTGTGCAGCAGTCTTACATATGCAACAGAATCAAAAGCCTTCCTAACATCCAAGTATATGATATCAAAATTATTCTTTGCATCCAGTTCCTTTGTGACCACATCATAGTATCCAATCACATTGGCCAGACAAGACATCTCCGATAACAAACCCAAGATGGGTCTAAACAAGGGGCATATTCAGGGGTGGGCAGAGAGGACAATACCCCCTTTAAACAAAAATTTGAAATTAAAGAAGCAGGAGGCATTCTAAAAAAAAAAAAATCAAAGCCTGGTTGCCATGCCCCCCCCCCCATGATGTTACCTGGACCTGGTTGCCATGCCCTCCCTTATATTGATACCTGGATACGCCATTGGTCTGAACTATAACTAGTCTTGTCTAGATGATCCTGCAGTGCCTCCATTAATTTCCCTGTGACAGAAGTTAAACTAACAGGTGTGTAATTATTTCTATCGCACTTTGATCCTCCTTTATGAATTGGGGTCACATTTGCACTTCTCCAGTCCATGGGTACTTCCCCCGAGACCAAGGAAGAACTCATGATTATGGCTAAATGTTTGCTTACTTCCTTTGCTGCCTCCTTTAATATAACTGGATAGATCCCATCCACTCCAGGTGCTTTTCTTATGTGTAACTTCAACAATTTCTCCTCCACTTTGCTTTCAGTTATTACAAAATCATTTAGCTCACTACCAGCATTACTCTCCTGAATAACTGCTCATGAGTAAATGTAGATGCAAAATACTCATTCGGTTTGTTAGCTACCTGAACAGGATCATCAACAGTTGAACCATCGATATCAAGTGGGCCAATCTGATTTATCCCTATCCTTCTAGAGTTGACCTAAGTAAAGAACTCTTTGGTGGTTTTTTTTTTTTTTTTTTGCATCCTTTGCCAAATATTTCTTGTACTCTGCTTTTGCGGGCCTATCCTCCTTTATGATTTGATTATAGACTGGCTTATATCTACCATAGACTTCTGTGTCACCTGTTAATTTATATGCATCCTTTGCATTCTTTGCCAAAGATTTCTCATAATCTCCCTTCGCTAGCCTAACCTCCTTTGTGACTTGATTACAGACTTGCTTAAATCTACCATATTATTCTATGTTACCTGATAATTTATATGCATCCCATGCATATTTCTTCTCTGCCATGAGTCTCATTACTTCATTTGCCATCGATTTAGGCCTAAACCTTGAACAGTATTTCTTAGTTAGTATGAAAAGCCTAGTAGCTTCCAAGATTACTTCTTTGATGGCACCTCCGTAGCCACGTGGGCAGGAGCAGCAGTGTGTAGCACACGCTTCTTGATTAGACCGGGGTTCGAACCCGTGACCACCAAATACGGAGGATGCGGACAGGTCAAGGAATGACCACCGCATATCCCCGTAGTGATATGGCCTTAGTTGCTAATGCTCCTAATAACCAAATAACAACAACAACAACTTCTTTGAAAGCTTCCCATATAGAATTTTCTGTGGGTAACGTCAGTAACGTCATCACTTGGTCCAACAATATAGAATTAAAACACTGTCTGAGACTGACATAGTCACCTTTATGAAACAAAATCCCTTCCCTTTACCCTTTATGGTAGTTACATCTTTAAGTAAATCCCACATCCAGAGCCGGCCCGAACAAAAGCAGAGTGCAAAGCTGACTTGCGGGGTCCTTGATACAAATTTCATACAACAAAATAATCTATTGCATTTTGATATTTATTACATTGCACAAATTGTTTTAGAAAGGATGACATGAAAATGATAAATAATTAAATTATTTTAATAAAATTAACATTTCAATCACAAAAAAATCTTTAATAAATCAAATAAGAAAAATAATTGCTTCATATACTTATAAAATACAATTTGGTATACGACTTAATCGAATAAGGTCACAATATGTGACTTTTGATTCATTTTCTTAGATGTTTTATAGCAAATTCATTGATGATAATATCATCATAATTTAGTTTTTTGGCTATTTCAGATTCGATAGATAAAATGGCTAAGGAGGTAAATCGTTCTTGACTAATGTTAGATCTCAAGTAATATTTTATTATTTTCAATCTTGAGAAAATATCTTTCTGCAGATGCGACGGTAATTGCTAAGGTTAATATAATTTTCAGAACAGTAACAAAATTTGGATACAATTCAAATAAATTATTTTTCAGTAAATATTGTAATATTTGTAATATTGTGATCCTGGAAGGCAAAACTCGAAGACAAATTTTGATTTCATTAAATAAATCAATGCAATCAATATCGCCTTGCAAGGTCTAGTTTTTTACTTGTGTCACGCCATTTTGTATGAGAGCCATTCTAAATTTATCAGTTATAATTTCAGGCCAAGTACCAGGATCATTGATTATGATTGTAAAGATCATGAATATAATTGTAAATCTAATAGCTAAATTTAAGTAAGGTGAAATATCAGAATTTTTGAGTAAAATAATTACTAGGTTAATTTACACAGAGGGATTATTTTTTGCTGGCTCCCTGGCTTGGGCAACCTGGGAAGGCAATTGTTGGTGCCCACCGGTATTGCTGTATCTCCAGTGGATGCGGGATTTTATGCATTTCAGCACTACAGGTGATAGTTGACCAGCACATCAGGCTGACATGAGCACCAACACTTTTTCGGACCTGATCTGCAGAGGTTGTGCACCACCATAGTTAATTCATACCTACCAGGTGTGAACTAACATAAGCATGGGTCAAGGTGTAATACCTACACCACATAGAGGAATGCTGTCCCTCTGTGTTACCAAGCAATATTAGGTAGTATATGACTACCTTATCTAATCCAACAAAGTGTAAAGTATTACACCTGGGAAACAGTAATCCCAAAATAACTTATTCACTTGGTGAAGTTCAATTAATCCAGTACTGGAGGAAAGGGACTTGGGCATTACGATATGGCCAGACATGAAATTCTCTGGGCATTATAAACAGGTTGCAAGGAAGGCCCATGGTGTCCTATCGATGATCTATCGAACTTTTGCAAGTAGAGATAGGGATGTGATAATCCCATTATATATAAGGCTTTTGTTAGACCACACTTGGAATACTGTGTTCAAATATGGAGACCGCACCTAAAGAATGACATTGAGCTTCTTGAAAGGGTGCAAAGACGAGTAACTCACCTGGTGAGATCGGCAAAAGGGCGTCCTTATGAAGAAAGACTTCGAATATGTGGGTTGCAGAGTTTGGAAACTAGACACCTTAGAGGATTTGATTGAGGTGTTTAAGGCTCTGAGAGGCATCAATAAAATGAATGAGAACGAAATTTTCAAGATTAAAAATGATACTAGAACTAGGGAACATAAATTCAAGTTATGGGGGGAAATGTTTAGATTGGACTGCAGGAAGTTTTATTTTAGCCAACGAGTTATAATTTACTGAAATAAGTTGCCTACATGTGTGGTAGAGGCTGACAGTTTGGGGAAATTCAAAGGTCATCTGGATAGTACCTTCGGGTCAGGAAAGCGCATAGGATGATAAGTTTAATTTCCTTTTCTTTTATTATTTATTATTATTTTTTTTATCATTGTTTTATTTGGGTTTTTTTTTTTTTTTTTTTTTGGCTGGTGCAGCATAAGCCACAGGCTTTCTTGCACCATGTGGCCATTACTAATACTAATACCTTCAACTCGTGCAGTGCCACTAATTTGCTTATTGTGAGGCTTGAAGTGGTGGAACACATGTTTAGTCTCCAGATCAAAGCACTGGCAACACCCCATCTCTTCCATCATACAGTATGATTTATGTCTTTTGAGGTTATGATGGACATCCTGGTGAGATCCAATCTTCCTTATATTTCAAGATTACAGCTCTAAAAAGATGATTGCAAGCCAGTGACTAGATAGTCCACCGGACCGAACCTATTGGTAACTCTCTAGGAAGCTTCCAGATCAGATAGAGTATAATTTCGCTGCCTCTACTCTTCACTTGACTTGACAAAACTGGATTGACCGGGGTTTCCCCCCCAGGAACACCCTGCACCCTGTAGGAACCTGGTGGGCCCCACACCCACTATGTAATCATGTAGGGAAGGGAGATGCACAGACAGCCAAGGAAGCAATTTAACTAAAAAATATTAGTAAAGTGTAGCAAGGAGGATGCAATGTAGAATGAAAGAAGTATGAATGAATTGAGTGAAAGTTAATGAAAGACTTGTGTCTTTCATTCGCTTTTTTCTTCCTTGCATTCAAGGAAGACGTGAAGAAAAAAGACGTGAGCCTTTCATTCTCTTTTACTCCATCAGCTCCAGCAGCCTTTCTTATCTTTATGCTTGCAAGTGTTTCTAATAAACAGCCATCAGTAATTTTATATGACTCAGCATCACTCGCACAGCCTCTTCTTAGCATGAAAGGTCTTTTCTTTGGTAAAGACATATGCAAAGTATGTTCGATTCGACTCCAATATCAGCTGAATTGCAAGACGCTCCCACACCCAGTGCACAAGGGTCTGATCTGATTCGCTTTTTTCTTCCTTGCATTCATATACATGAAAAACTTCCTTGTTCCTGTTCTTTTCTCTCTTAGCCAGTGCTTTCTCATATGCAGCCTTGGCCTCCTAACCTTATCTGCTGTACTATTACAAATCAACTTGTAGCTGTTGTAGGCTTCAGTACTTTTCATCACTCTGTAACCATCACATGTTATTTCTGCTCCATTTAACCAGCTAGCTCAGCATTCATCCATTTTGGCATCCTCCTCCTGCAATATTTCTTAATGGTATGTATGCATTCATAGCCTCTGTGATTTTTGCATTAGAGGAACCCTCACTCTGCAATCTGCAATAGTGTCTTAAACTGTCATAGTCCTTCTAAAATTAAAACCCATGCCTTTTCCTTTAACAACTGCAACATCTTTCTACATTTTCTAACTGACAACTGCATGATCACTACCTGCCAATGTTTCCTGTATTCTAAGCCATAATGTCATTTAATTCATGAGTAAAGATGAGGTCAAGAACATTCTCACCACCAGTATTATCTCTGACACATTGGCACAAATAATAACAATCTAATTTATTTAGAAAAATTTTTCCCCATGGTGAGTTTCCTCCCACTTTTTCCAATCAATGCAGGGCAGATTGAAGTTATCCAGAATAAGACATTTGCACTTGCTTGCCCATTTCCAATCTTCTAGTCTGTAGATTACTCCCACTCTCATTATACTTTTGCTTTCAACTAACTCACATCAAACAAATTCTATGCTGGCAGAAGTAAATTCACACTCAGAAAAGCTCTTTTTCAGAAGCATGCCAGCAGCATGCTTTCTATCTTCCCTAAATGCAGTATACATACCATAGTGGAAGTAGTCATTCCCAATTTCTGGGTGACACCATGTTTCTATTAGCCCTATTATGTCAGCATTAGTTGTCTTAACCAGAGGTTCAAATTCAGCCATTTTATTAACAACATTCCTGACATTACTGTAGTCACAATTAAGACTAAGTATTCTTCTTAAGGAAACTATTCTTTTTCAATGTGTATTACTACTTCCTCTACACAGAAAAGAAAAAAAGTACAAAATAAATTATATTTTACAACTTACCGGAGGGCCTGGAAATCCTGGATCTCCTTTATGGCCTGCTCTTCCATCTACTCCTGGGGAGCCCTACAGGGAATTGTTCACATGTTCAACGAATTATAGCAATATCTAATAACTAAGATATAAAGAGAAAAAACAAGTAATTAATAAAATTTCTGTTGAGCACCATAACCACAGTATAGTAATCACCACACCTGTGATAACAATATTCACTGGATATTTTTTAAACACTCTTACTGGTAAAATGGACTAGTTCACTTCCACATCAAATGTGATGTTACTGTCAACATTTTAATTTCAACATGATTCTTGTTTCACCAAAAACTGTTAATAGATATACTCAGTGATCACTTTATTATGTTCACCGCATTCATAATGGCCTAAGCTGCATAGCTCATAGTGTAAAAAGCGAACAGCTTCACAGAGCAGTGGTAATTTGTATTACTTCGTACAACAAGTCGAAGTAATAAAGTAGCAGTTATAGTACATAGCAAAGATATCACAGAGTTTCAAAAGGGCATAATTGTGGGAGTTCATGCATCAAGTATTTCCATATCAAAAACAACACATCTTGTCAGTTGTTCATGGTCCATTGTGGTTAAGGTGTACAAAGAATGTAACTTCCAATGACAGAGCTGTAAAAGATTATGCAAGGTGAGCAAAGGGTACAGTGCTTTGTACGTGCTCAATGGGACATCATCATGTTACAAGTCACATCAGAAAAAAATATAGGAAATGCAAAAACAATATCCCAAATAAAGCACCACACACTTAGATGTAAGAGATTCCACAGAAGACACCCCAAGAGACACCCCACCCTCTCCTCACCACTGATCATCATCAACAGGAAATGCTGTATTATCAACAACACGTTGGTTTGATTTGGAGGATGAATGTGCTGGTAAGATGAGTCGAAACATCTGATGCAACATGCCAATGGACAACTCTCTGTGTGACGTAAGCAACCTGAGTCCACGGACCCAGTGCTGTAGTGGTAAAATTAGCAGAAGTCTGAAAGCAGAGAGTATACTGTGCATTTCAGGATTACTAATCAAATTTTTTTAGATTGCATAGGATAAAACAAGTGATTTTTCAACATAATATTCTGTATTTTAGTAATCAGCATAAAAAATGCTTCTGATAGTCAATGAAATTAAATTTTTAGTGTATCATTTGAACAATCAACATCAAACTATATAACATTGTAGGCATGTCCAGTAATGTTTTTTATACTTGCTGTTGAATAACAGAGAAGTGGCAAAAGTTTCCACTTTCTTAGTACAAAGATATACTACTTCTTTGTCTCTCAACTTATCTTTCCCATAATCAACATTCGCTGAGAGGTGCCAGCAGAATACAACAGTGAAAAATCAAGAGTAAAAATTAAATCACTAGGAAGCCAAAATTTGTTAGAATAGTATTTTTTAGATATACAGTTATTTATTATATGAAATCTGAACTACATTAATATAATTTTAAAAATTCTTATTTGTTAAGAATTAAATAATGAAAACTGACTGCAGAGATGTCTACATTTTTATTATTATTTTAAAATATTCCACAAAATTCAACGTATGGCATTTTCAGTTTCTTTTACATCAAAGCAAACTCTTGGTCTTGAGTCAGTGGCCAAACGATGATTTATTAACCACAATCAAACATATTTTTTAGGATTGAATTGTTCAATAGGTGGTCTGTTGGAATTAATAAACATGAGAATAGCCATATTTGAATTTAACAATGATATAATATTATTCATTAAACTATAGCCTCTCTCTCTCTCTCTCTCTCTCTCTCTCTCTCTCTCTCTCTCTCACTCTCTCTCTCTCACACACACACACACACACACACACACACACTCAGCTGTTGAGTAAGGTAACGTTGAAATTTTTTCAAACACAGGTTTTAAATTTTCTGGCATATCTTGAACATTTTCAGTGGTCTCTCAGTCCTTGAATTTCGTGTATTTTATCTAGGTTAAAGCGACGACAGATACATTTTATTTCTGCTTCTCCATAACACAAGTCTTCTGTTTTGACATTTATTGGATCTAGTACAGAAATATCTTTAAGAAGTTGTTCATTCTCACTGTTCGAACAAAGTCTTAATTTCATTCTATCAATCAAACTTTGGATTAACTGTTTGCAATTAATAGTAATGATTTTATAATTATGAACTAAAGGTATAACTTTAAATAAAAAAATCATCATGTGCTTTTAATGCTAATTGAGTTTTTCCATCAGGATGATCTTTGAAACTTTCTAAAATTCAGATATTCTATTTATTTGATTATTTTATTGGTATATCTTCAATACTTGAAGATATACAGATAAAACAGACAATTCTTGAAGAATGTCATACATGTGTCTTAAATCTAAAACAAATACAGAACTTCCAAATCTTTTTCAATAAACATGTGGAAGTAGATTTTAAATTTAGATCAGCAGATGACATTTTAAAATGGCAATGCAAAGATTCATGATTCCCATATGATTTTCACTGTAAAGAAATTGCTCTAAATCCAACATACTCCAAGAATTGGGCAGAATGCAATTCTGCCCAGCCATGATAGGAGGGAGTATATGACGAGAGCCTTGTCAATCAATCAATCAATTCGGACCTGAAAGGATTTTGTAAGGCTCACTGGGTAGAATTTTTTTCAGTGTGGTCTGTTCTTGTTAACAGGAGAGACTGCTTCTACAGGGATGAGATACACTTAAATAGAAAGGGTGCAAGAGAGTTTGCTGATGCTATCAAGGCAGCATTAGGTGGGCCGGAAAGCTGCTAACATGGAAGGGATTCACAGACTAAAAGGTTAGGAGTAGCCACAGGCAGAGGTGAAGCTGATTGTTGCACTACTTCTATTAGAATGAGCAGCTGCCTGGAGGTTTCAGGGACTGATGGCAGTCATCATAAAGCAAATAAATACATGGGATGTCTTTGGGTAACTAAGAATAGGTGCATGTATACTTCCATGCACATCAATGCTAGAAGTATAGTAAATAAATCTGATGCATTTGAAGTGCTGGGCAAGACATGAAAGGTGGATATTGTTGCGATATCAGAGACACGGTGTCACAAAGATGTTAGGAATAAAGAATTGGAATTTACAATGCATACAGAAAGGATACAATGCATACAGAAAAGTCAGGATAGAAAGGGAAGAGGGGTTATGCAATTATATAAGAAAAACATAAAATCAAAGGAAGTACATCCAGTTCATATAGATGGACAGTGCAATGTTGAGTCAGTTTGGTGTGACATAAGCACTGGGAAAGCAAAAATAAGGTAGTGTTATAGGCCTAATGACTGAAATGAGTACAACAAACAATTGTACAGAGAAATGAGTGGGCCAGAAAATCAGAATGTGTTATGATGGGGGATTTTAACTTCCCAGATATTGATTGGAACTTGTGGAATGGTCACTCACACGCTAGCAAGACTTTTGTGGATTTATTGAATGATTGTTTTCTGCAGAAGCATGTTTGAGAGGCAACCAGAGAGAGTAATACTCTTGATCTGTTATCAGCAGTGATCATTCGTGTATTAAAAATTTGCAGATAAAGGAACCACTAGGCGGCAGTGATCACAGTGTACTGATGTGGGATTTACTTAAAGATATAATTACCATCAGGGGTAAAAGAAAGGGTTTTTGCTTCTGTAAAGGTGACTACAATGGTCTCAGAGAGTTTTTAAATTCTGTACAGTGGGACCAACAGATGATATTATCAAAAGCAAATTCTAAGTGGGAAGCATTCAAGGAATTAATTGTGGTAGCTACCAGACATTTCAAACTTAATAAGAAATATTGTTCAGGGTTTAGGCCTAAATGGTTGTCAAATGAACTAATGAGGCTCGTGGTAGAGAAGAAAAATGCATGGGATGCATAAAATTAATCAAGTAAAACAGAAGCCTATGGCAAATATAAGCTAGTCTTTAATCAAGTCACAAAGAAGATTGGGCAAGCGAAGGCAGATTATGAGAATTCTTTGGCAAAGGATGCTAAGAAAAACAGAAAGGATTTCTTTACTTATATAAACTCTAAAAGGAAGGGGATGAATCAGATTGGTTCACATGATATCGATGGTTTGACCGTTGATGATCCTGCTCAGATAGCAAACAAACTGAATGGGTATTTTGCATCTACATTCACACAAGAGGAGTTAATAAGGAAGGAAAATGCCAGACATTTATCAAATTCTAACAGGTTGCTTAAATATTTTGTAACAACTGAGAGCAAAGTGGAGGAGAAATTGTTAGAATTAAACATAAGAAAGGCACCTGGGGTGGATGGGATCTATCCAGTTCGTAGATGACTTTCATTAACCGGTGAAATACCACCACTTTGCTTATTGGGGGCTTGAAGTGGTGAAACCCATGTTTAGTCTCTAGAGCAAAGTTTCCAGCATCCCCCTCTCCCCCCATACTTCTTCAACCCATGCACGGTACTAAGTACTATAGGTTTTGATGCCTTTCGTGTTTGGGGTTTTCATAAAAAAAAAAAAAAAAAGTTATATTAAAGGAGTCAGCAAAGGAACTAAGCAAACCCTTAGCTATAATTATGAGAGCATCCTTGAACTCAGAGGAAGACCCCACGGACTGGAGACGTATAAATGTGTCTCCAATTCATAAAGGGGGATGGAAGGGTCACACGAGTAATTACAGACCAGTTAGTTTAACTTCTGTTCCGGATAAAATAATAGTTACTGGTTAAAGATGCATTGCGGGATCTTCACAAGACAGCAGCAATAATTTAGACAAGCATGGGTTTGTTAAACGAAAGTCTTGTCTGACAAATTTGATTGGATACTATGATGTGGTTACAAAGGAACTGGATGCAAAAAATAATTTTTATATCATATACTTGGATTTCACAAAAGCTTTTGACACTGTTGCACATGGAACACTACTGTACAAATTGGAGCAGAATAGTATTAAGTGTAAGTTTCTACAATGGATAAAAGGGTGGTTGAGTGGGAGAAGACAGAGGGTGGTAATCAATGGACACTGCTCTTCATGGACTAATGTTATTAGTGGAGTTCCACAGGGTTCGGCATTGGGGCCACTGTTGTTTTGTATATTTATCAATGCTATTGATGTAGGGTATATCAGGCTTAGTGTCGAAGTTTGCAGATGATACAAAGGTTGATAGGGTTGTTAATGACAGTTGTTGTTGTTGTTGTTATTTGGTTTTTAAGAGCATTAGCAACTAAGGCCATATTGCTCTGGAAAAATATGTGGTGGTCATTCCCTGACCTTTCCACATCCTTCGTATTTGGTGGGCACGGGCTTGAACCCCGGTCTAATCAAGAAGAGTGTGCTACGCACTGCCGCTCCTGCCCACCTGGCTACGGAGGCGCCTAATGACAGTAATGGCAGTGTGCTACCGCAACAGGATCTAGAAAATTTGGGCAGATGGGCTGAGAAGTGGCAACTGAAGTTTAACATTGACAAATGTAAAGTACTGCAAATCGGTAGAAGTAACTCCAGAGGAACGTACCAACTGTGCAAAACTACACTTCGGGTGGTAAAAAATGAAAAAGACCTGAGAGTAATTGTGCAGTCAGATATGAAGTTTTCTGAGCAATCCAGACAGGCTGCAATAGCAGGTCATGGGGTTTTATCAATGATATACAGAATTTTGCTAGCAGGGAAAAGGAGGGATAAGGCAATGGTCAGGCCACACCTTGAGTACTGCGTATAGATCTGGAAGCCTCATTTTAGGAAGGATGTAGATCTGCTTCAGCATACACAGAGAAGGGCAACAAGATTGGTGAGGGGAATGAAGGGATCCTCATACCAAGAGATGCTTAAATTCTGAAAATTGCAGCAGCTGGAAACTAGGCACCTGCGATGTGATCTGATTGAGGTGAATAAGGTCTTGAATGATTTGAGCAAGCTGAATTCTGATGGAATTCTTCCTCTTGCTCACATTATGAACTGAATGGGGCATAAATTCAAATTGAGGAAAGGCAGTTGCAGAATAGATGTGCAGAAATTTGCCCTTAGCCAGCAGGTGGTTAATTGCTGGAACAAACTTTCATCTGTCGTTGTGGAAGTTGATAGATTAAATAAATTCAAGGAGAAACTGGACAAAGTTTTAGAGGGAATGGTTGTGTGAATTTTTTTTTTTATTTTTTATTTTTTATTATTATTATTTTTTTTTTGGCTGATGCTATATAAGCTCATATGCTTGCTTTCTTGCATCAGATGCCTCTATTACTATTATTCCTATAATTTTCTTAAATTTCATTCCTAATTAATGAAAAGCCTTTTCAAAAGCCTGACAGTTTTTAGGAGACTGACTGTATAATATGTAAAGTTTGTCCATAAATGTTTTTAAATGATTTATTCCCCTGACAAAGACAAATCTAATCTATGATTAAGGCCGTGCCAAGTGAAAATGTTTAAAGTATGGAAAAGTTTGTTTTTTTTTTTTTCAATGTTCTTGCAATCTTGCGTTTCTAACTCAACTAAATCAAGAAACATATATTCTGGATTTTCTCCACCTATATATGCTTTCAAATAAATTATGAATGTGAATATGTTGCTTAAGTTCGTGGATTTGTCAATGAGTATACCGAATTTTGAATTTAAGGAAACAATTCGGAAAATCATTTGTTCCCTCATTTCTTTCACAATATGATTTATTACATTCATTGCAGAATACCGTGCATACAGAATAGAACCAAGATCTAGACCATTTCTCCTTTGTAATTTAATAAGATCTTCATGGTCGAAAATGATCGAATTTTTCTTCACTATATAGCAGGGGTGGCCAACAAGAAGATCGTGGCTTTAATTTCGATCGATCTTGACGAATTTTAAACATATATAAAAAATATAAATGTAAATATTATTATTATACGCCCCACTGCATAAGCTTTTTACAAATCCGTTAAACCACGTGACTACTCTTGTTGCCACACAGCAGCTAGGCTTGTCTAGCGAAAACTCAAGCAGTTACGTTGTGGAGAGCAAAGTGTATGTGTTGAATTCTTATTTAGCTTATTTAATATTAATAACTGGACAGCACTTGTACGTTAATTTAATATCCCTTAATTTAAAATGAATACTACGAGAAAGAGTAAAACTTATCATTTTCATCAAGAGTGGGAAATAGAATACCTTTTTGTAATGATAAAAAAAAAAATGTTGTTGTCTGATTTGCAATGCCTCCGTGGCTAGACCCAAAAAAGTAAATTTAGAAAGGTACTTCAACGCACTTGTAAGTACCACTCAGATTTTTTTCCTAATAGTGACCTTAGAAAAAATAAATTAAAATAACTTAAATCCAAATTATTCACACAGCAAAATTTCTTCATGACACCTAATTTACAATCTAAAGCAGTAACTGTAGCATCATTTAAAGTGATTCATCTTCTCGCAAAAAAAAATGCAAACCATTTTCTGGTGGTCAATTCATCAAAGACGCAATTTTAGAAATAACAGATTCTTGAAAATTTTAAGAACAAAAATGAAATTAAAAGTTCTCTTCAAGATCTGCAATTATCTCGAAATACTGTGATGCGATGCATTGAAAAAAATGAGTAAAAATATGAGCGAATAATTTTATGCTCATATTGCTAATTGTGTGTCCTTTTCTTTACTACTGGATGAATCTACAGACGAAAGTGATACAGCTCAATTGCTAGTTTTTATTCGTATGGTTTTATATGAATAAAATTTATTCGTATAAAATTCGTAATTTTTATTCAATGATTCTGCCACTAGAGAGGCGCCTCCGTAGCCAGGTGGGAAGGAGCAACAGTGCGTAGCACACGCTTCTTGATTAGACCAGGGTTCGAGCCCGTCACCACCAAATACGGAGGATGCGGAAAGGTCAGGGAATGACTACCGCATATCCCGGAGCAATATGGCCTTAGTTGCTAATGCTCCTAAAACCCAAATAACAAACAAACAAACAAGTCACTAAAGAAGAACTGCTGGGTACAGTTTCATTAAAAGAAAGAATTAGAGGTCTTGATATATTTAACGTATTCAAAATTTTATTGAAAACAATTAAATTACCACTATTTAAGCTCGTATCAATAACAACAGATGGAGCCAGAGCAACTGCCAAAAGGATGGCGAATTCCCAGATTTTTTTGAGTTACCACTGTATCATCAACCAACAAGTGTTAGCCAGCAAAAGATTAAAGACTAAAAGTGTTATGGACATAACTTTCAAAATCACGAATTCCATCTCTTCAAAGGAGACTTTTCAAAATGCAACTCGATGAAAATGAACTGAGTTAGAGTAAGTTTCTACAGAGATTTCGAAATTTGCTGAATGAAATTAAAAAAATTTTTGACAGAGGGTACAAGATACAGAGTGGTTGTGTGGTCTGGCTTTTTTGGCAGATTTTATCAGTAAATTAAGTGATCTGAATTTGAAATTACAAGGAAATAATAAAAACATGGGTGACATGATTAGTAATATTTCTGCATATAAATATCAATTTTTGGCAATGCTAAGGATCTCAAAGAAAAAAAATTCTATCATTTTGCAAATATGCAAGTTCATTTGAAAAAATCCTTTTTTTTTAATTTAATAGTGAGAAATATGTTTCTGAAATTGAGAAAGTTGTGGATGATTTTGAAACAATTGAAGACGTTCATTATATTTCTTATCAATTTAATGTCGACTTACCGTAAAAATTGCATACCAAAATAAATTGCAGAAAAAATCTGCTGAGATTTTTCACATGGAGAAATATTACTTGAAAATGAAATTATTACATTGCAAAACAATATCTTCCTAAAAGGCAGATTATCAGAAAAAGACATTTGGAAATATATTTGCCATGAAAAGTACCGAAATATAAAAAAATGCAGTGAACTTTTAAATTCCTGTTTTGGTTCCACATATCTATGTGAATCGGCCTTTTTGTATTTGGAAAAAAAAACAAAAAAAAAAACCAAAGAATCGCTCTACTCTTACAGACTTCCATACAGAAGATTATTTACGGTTGGCCTTATCACAGTATATTCCGAATTTTGAAAGCTTATCAGATGAGATGAAGACACAAACTTTGCATAAATTAAAAATTTAAATACGTATGAATTTAAAATAAGCATTCTGAATTGTATTTAATTTTAAATTTAAAAACAACATTTTTCATTATGTATTGATTAACTTTTTTAACCATGTGCAATGAAATTCTTCAGATGGTAGATCGTGGCACATTTTGAAGAAAAAAAGTATATCGCATCACAAATTAAGTTGGCCACCCCTGCTACATAGTAAGCAGATCTAAAAACTTTTGTACTGGGTTCTTTCTGCTGCAATAACCACTGCATTCACGTTTTCCTTAAAGAATGACAAGAACGTTTTTCTTGCCATTTTTTAAGTATATTTTTAGCTATTTTGTAACCTTCAGAATTAATGTTCTTCTTAATTTTACTCCGAACATTAGCCAGTTTACTTCTTCGATATTTTCCAGATGCTTCAATTAAATGTTTACTCCATTTTTCAGAAATTCGTACCCTTTCTTTTTTTGAAGTGCCAAGTTTGCTATTTGAACTTTCAAGCAATTTATATTTATTTTAAAACCCAGAATACTGGGAATGATTCCATATCTGGCCAAATTTCTTTTGTTGTACAGTTATGTTTGTGCCTGTTGAGTGTCTAATTTCCACTTCCACTATCTTTCCTTTTTTGTTACTTTTATCTTTTAGGCACTGTATCATTCTCTGATTTTTTTCAATAAAACTTACCATTTTTAACCACTGATCGATACTTAAAAAAAGGCTTAAAAAATAAAAATAAAATAAAATAAAGAAATACAAATCTATGAATTTTAATAGAATAATAATTGGTTTATAAAAATAATTCATTGGTCAATAAGTGAAAATTGAATTACAGAAAAACTATTAAATTCTAAATTCCATAAAGACAATAAATAGTTATATAATTAAAGATCAATTTTAAAATAAATATTAAAAAATCTAATAATAAATCTGAGAAATAAATTATAAAATATTATTATAAAAAAAATTTACAAAACATTTTACAATGATTTTTTTTTCTTTTACTTTTAAGATCAAGAATAAAAAATTTTATATACAAATAAAAATTGTAAAGAATGAATTAAAATTAGGAATAATTCCATAAATGTATTCAAAAGAATGTCAAAGTGTTCATGCCGTCACATTATTAACAACAATTAAAAAATATTTGTAACAAAACAACCATTGTTTTGTTGCTGATGCACCGCCAGTGTTTCATTTATTGGGAGTTAATAACAAATTTCCTGTTTATTTAACAGTCTGTTTTGCCTGTTTATTTAACAGTCAACTTGTTACTTTGGCACCTCCGTAGCCAGTTGGGCAGGAGCAGTAGTGCATAGCACACACTTCTTGATTAGACTGGGGTTCGAGACTGTGACCACCAAATACAGAGGATGCGGAAGGTCAGGGAATGACCACCGCATATCCCCAGCCCGAAAAAAGGGTGAGGGTTGGCATGAGGAAGGGCATCCGGCCGTAAAAATTGCATACCAAAAACAATAAAAATTCTGACCCCATATAATAAAGGGAAAAGGCGAGGACAAAAACAAAAAAAAAAAAAAAAAACAATTGTCAACTCGTTACTTTTTAAATATCATTTATTAGTGCATATACTCAAGTCCAGTATAATAATAGAATCTTTCAATACGTTGATAATGTGCAATAATATCATGCAAACGCATAGAATAAATATTAAAACAAAAAATATTTCAATGAACTTGAGTAAGATTAATATACTCGAGTACTTATAAATTTGTAATTTATATAAATTATAATTATACATAAGAATAGCAAAATTATTACAAAAAAAAAAAAACACAAAGTTTTAGCACTTACTCAAGTAAATATGAGAAGACTGTCCTCACAACCACAACAAAACCTTACTCTTTTCATCTTATAAAACAGGAGTTCAGGGAATCCCATAAGTACACTTACATTTTGATAGGTGGCAGTACTAATTGACTAAAAAACTAAAACAAATCTCCGGGTACAAAACTAAAGAATATTACTAGTTTGTTTACACGTTAATAAAAGTGTTTAAAAATAATAAATCTATAAGTATTGCCTAAGAATCAAATTCTAATAAATTTATTTTTTAATTTTCAGTAAATATTTTAATATTTGTTTTTTTTTCAAGACTTTGAAAAACCAGAAGGTGTATGCTATTCATCTAAAAAAATCCAGAGGGTATACAGTGTATATTATTATTATTATTATTATTATTATTAGCCATATGGTGCAAGGAAGCCTAACGCTTATGCTGCAACAGCCAAAACCCAAGTTACCGAGAGAGAGAGAGAGAGAGTCAGAAGTAGAAAGGAATTACCAAGAAAGAGAAGAATGATGATATCCAGCTGAGGACCCTGGGTGTGCCAAGCCCATACTCACCAGACGTGAGCCCGTGGGGTGTATACCCTCCACAGATCCATCACGCATGGTGCTCACTATCCAGTCAGGTTGCTCAAGTGGTTGCTCAACATGGTACATGTTTTCCTGGTAAGAACTAGGACTGATGCATACAGACCAACATTTCACTGGTGAGGTACAACAGCAACTCTCAAGAGACTATATACAGTCCGCCACATTGCATTTTTTCCCAGACAGACAAGAGATTTTCCAAGATTATAATGTGCTATGTTCATCAAGCCTGCACTGTGAATGAGTGGTTCAAGAAATACAGTGAAGATATCACCCATCTTGACTGCCTCCAAATTTGCCTAACCTCAATCCAATTGAACACCTGTGTAATATTTTGGAACAACAAGTGAAGCATATGGACATACAACCATCATACACTGAGTGATCACTGAATTATGACCACCTACCTAATACTTCGTAGGTCCTCCTTTTGCCCTAAGTACAGCAGCTATCCGACGTGGCATTGATTCAACAAGATGTCAGAAGCATTCGGGAGGTAAGACCATCCAAGCTGTGTGTAATTCAGCCAGCATTGCCGGTATGGAGGTGATTGGTGTATCCAGATGCCTGATATACCTTTCCATGGTGTCCCACAAGTGCTATATAGGATTATATCGAGGGAGTTCAGAAGCCAATCGATATGCTGGAAGTCAGAACTGCATTCATCAAACTATTCCTACACAACAAGTGCCCGATGGCTCGGTGCAGTGTCATCTTGGAAGACGCCATCACCATTAGGGAAAAAGTGTAACATAGTGGGGTGTACACAGTCAGCAAGCAGTTGATGATAGTGGAGACCACTGATATGTTGTTCCACATGCACCAGGGGTCCAAGTTCCTACCAGTGAAACATGCCCTACACCGTACAACTGCCTCCACCGGCCTGCACTTTTGATACCATGCATGATGGATGAAGAGCCTCATGCTGTTGATGCCAAATCTGTACACAAACCATCCACTGTGTGAGGAGCAAATAACCCTGACTCGTTTGACCAGCAGAACTTCTTCCAAGCTTCTAATGTCCAACTTGCATGATCTTTGCACCAGGAGAGTCTTTTACATCGATGAACCTTGGTTAGGAGAGGATGTTGTAGGAGTCGTATGCTGGCATAGCCCATACATGCGAGCATGCAACACACGGTCATGCCAGATATTGTTCTAGGTTGGCCCAGGTTGTATTGCATAGTAAACTCTTCAACAGCGCTGCACCTGTTCGCCTGTACAAGTCGTCAGACACGACACTCACTCCTAACATCAACCTTTCATTGACCTTTGCAGTTTTGCCATCGGGTCGTTGTTTGACCATTCTGATGCCAGTCCTGGTACACTTTAAAAATGGCGGCTCTCAAACACCCCAACCGGTTCAGCCATTTGGGAAATCAAGGCACCAGCTCGTTGAACTCCCACAATCTGTCCTTTATCAAAGTCCAATAAATCCTTCCTTTAACCCATCATGCTCGGAATTTTACTACCTACTGAACAACTGACACCTTACCTACGCAAAGTAGGTCGACTAACTCCTCACTCTCGTACCTTACGTGGTCAACGGGTCACATTCAGTTTTCCTAGGGGTGGTCATAATTCAGTGATAACTGAGTGTATATTCCAACACTGTGGAAAACCTTAGCAGGCAGCATGGCTACAGATCCCTACAGGCATCTAGTGGAGTCAATGACTAGGCAAGAGAGGGTTGTTATCCATGAGAATGGTGGTCCAATTAGGTAGATGATCATAATTGATCACTCAGTTAAAATTAAAATGGGCATTTCTAGAACAGAAAAACAAAAAATTTTTTAAATTTTCCCCTTCCAGATTCAGACTCATACTGTATATAAACCACTTTTATAAGATAGAAGTAGTGATAGAAGTAGTAAAAGTAAAGGCATGTGATCAGTGGTGAGCTCTGAATATTTTAACAATGGGCTCGTAGTTTTGCTGACTTTTTGATGTGAAACATCCTTGGGGATTCCTGCCACGGATGACGTCACTTCAGTGACGTCATGTGCGGCAGGCATCTGCCAGAGGTGCTTCCCACATCATGCTACTACTCTGCGCCGAAGACTCACTAGTAGTGTGATTAGAGCATGTGACACATTTTTCGTGACCGGTGTGATATCTCGAGTCAGCCTGGTCCTAATGCCCCCCCCCATACGATGATACCTGGATATTATCGTATCCAGGTATCATCGTATGGGGGGGGGCATTTTTTAATAGTATCACAACAGAATCATACTTCCTGAAGTAAGTATGACTGCAACAATACAAATATTTATCAACAATTTATTTTTTTTGCCTCACATTGTCGTAACATTCCATTGTTAGGTGCCCCAAAATGCTGCGTACGTCGTTTCAACTACAAGGTCGGTACTTCAATCGACACTGTTTTCTATTGACATTTAGATATGTTGCAATCACAGGTAGACATCAATTACTTTAGTTATCATAAATCCATTGTATCTTATCTTCCAGAAATTATAAAAATTTGAGAATGTTCAATAAAATATTTACAATACAAAAGCTCTTTTATTTCGTAATGAATATAGAAATGAAAATACTGTACCTAAAAGAAACGCGAAGGGTTCACATAAAACCATCTACCGTGCATGCTCAGTACATATACAGTCAATCCAGTAGGCACCACATCCAGGTATGTGGTCACTCCAGTAGTTTTCAAGTCCAGAGATGGTCAATACAGTGAGTATTAGGTCTAAGGATGAGGATAGTTTGGTAGGTATACATTCAGGTGAGCAGATCAAGAAACTTTTCAGTAAGCTTATTCATCACCGTTGTTTTGATTTGGTAGCAGAGCGAGCAGGGTTTTCTCCATTCAAATAAACTCTGTGCAAAATGGGAGAAGGCTTTGTAGCAATGTGCATCATTGATGTAGACAACCCCGGGGACTCACATCTGGTGAGTATGGGCTTGGCAAACCCAGGGTCCTGAGCTGGATATCATCATTCTTCTCTTTCTTGGTTTTTGATTTTTGATTTGGTAGTTTTTGGCGCATCGGCTTCTGTGGCCATATTGCACCATCAAGGTTTTTGCAGTACTTTGATCCAAGCCCGAGGCGGGAATCGAACCCGCGACCTTTGGGTTGCCGGGCAGATACTTTACCCACTCGGCTAGCCCGGTCGGCCTCTTTCTTGGTGATTCCTTTGTACTTCTCTCTCTCCTCCTCTCTCTTCTTTCTTTCTCAGGAGGTAACTCGGGAATTTTTTTTTTTTTTTTTTTGGCTGGTGCAGCATAAGCCTCAGGCCTCCTTGTACCATATGGCTAATAATAATAATAATAATAATATACTCGTGTCCTCCAAATAATAATAATAATAATAATATACTCGTGTCTTGAATTTCTGTAAAAAGGAGTGCATCAAAGATCCTCATAGCTGGGGATCATAAACAATCTGGTTCCAGTCTTCAGGCTGGCTACAGTGACAGAGTGGATCCTGAATGATTCCCACTTATGCTAATTTATCCTTGAAGGAGCCATGACCGGTTATGTAGTGTGGAGACCAGGACAGAGATTTGGGGAAAACTTTGGTGATGTTTAGAATAAACTTTTTTTGTTATTTGGCCTTTCGTAGTTTCAAGCCATCGGTTCTGCCAGGTTTGTTGGAGGTACAGCGAAAGGTGCTTTTTCTCCACTTTGATATATTTGGCGGGGTTGCAGGTGAATCTCGGAAAGAAAGCCCCTTCGATAGATGATAGTGTAGTCCCTGACGTGTGACCTCCAGATTCAGGGAAAGAATGCCCATCACAACCTGAAGGGCCAGGGTACTCACCGTGCAGCAAGCACATGTGATTATTAGCATAATGGATCTCTGTATTGGTGCTAGCTTTCTCTGAATACTGATTATTTTTGTGTGAGTGTACCAGATCCGGCTGCATAAGCCACCACTGGAGTGAGAAAGCCTTGTATAAGAGGGTAAGAGAGAGTTTGTTCAGTCCCCAGTCCCTCCTGTTAACACGAGCAACCAGAGCTGTATAACTCCTGACTTGTGCAGTTAGTTGAGATGAGGTCAGAAGGACAGTTTTGAGTCTAGAATGGCTCCAAGAGGTTTTAACTCAGTAACTAGCTTTATGGTAGAACCAACAAGTTTAATCTGTGGCAGTCTTGATGGCTGTAGGTGACCTTTAAGCAGGATGGACTGAGTTTTGTCCACAGATATTCAGAGCTGGTGGTGTTTGTAAGGTAAGTACTGTTATTTATTTATTTATTCAGGTATTACAGAGATCTCGGCTTTTCCGGCCTTTAAGGGACAACAATGGTACCGTAATCTTTGGGTGCCATTGTTGCTTTACAAGGGTTACCTGTTTTGCTGCAGGCATTCATTTTCATGACCACATCACCTTAAGGCCTGACTTCAGTAAAGAAGTTGATCTAGTAAAAAATAAGGTTGAATGTAAGGATACAATATAAATTCCACTCTTATTTTTCTCTATTTGATAGCTCAATGACCAGAGAGCTTGTGTGCAGTTATAGACAACTCAAATTAATCCTGGAAGAACAAGAAATCGTCTGTATCCAAAAGCCCTACACCTGTAGGGCTCAAGGATATCCTACATTAGCATTAGTAAAGGCATACAAGGCACGAAAGCAAGCTTATGCAGCATCAGCCAAAAAAAAAAAAAAAAATAACTTCCAATTCATTCCAAATGCCTGTCCAGCTCAGCCTTAAATTTATTTAGGCTATTAGCTTCCACAACAAAAGATGGAAACCTGTAACACCAAACAACTACCCGCTGGCTAAAGGCAAATTTGCTCACATCTATTCTGCAACTATTTTTCCTCAATTTGAAACTGTGCCCCCCCCCCTCAGGTTCTTGGTCTGAGCAAGAGGAAGAATCCCATCAGCATTCAGCTTGCTTAACCCATTCAGGGCCTTATACACCTCATTCAGATCACCTCGCAGGTACCTACTCTCCAGATGCTGCAATTTGTAGAACTTAACCCTTTCTTGGTAAGAGCACCCCTTTGTTCCCCTTACCAATCTTGTTGCCCTTCTTTGTACTCATTCTAGAAACTTTACATCATTCCTAAAATGAGGAGTCCAGACCTATACACTGTACTCTAGGTGTGGCCTAACCATTAACCTTGTATAACAGGATAATCACCTCTCTGTCCCTGCTATCAAAATTCCTATATATTATTAACGAGACTCGATGACCTGCCCTGGCAGCCCCTCTGACTGCTCAACGAACTTCATATTTTACTGCACAATTACGCTCAGTTCTTTTTCAATTTACACTTCCCTGCGTGTAGTACCACACAGTTGATACGTTTCTCTTCGATTATTGCTACCCATATGCAGTACTTTGCATTTGTCAACGTTAAACTTCAGTTGCCACTTCTCAGCCCATTTGCCCAACTTATCCAGATCCAGTTGGAGTAGCATACTGTCTTTACTGTCGTTAACAACCCTGCCAACCTTTGTATCATCTGCAAACTTGGACATTAAACCTGATATACATTCATCAATATCATTGATAAATATACAATACAACAATGGGCCCAACACCAAACCCTGGGGAACTCCACTATTACCATTTGTCCACAAAGAGCAGTGTCCACCGATTACCACTCTCTGTTGTCTTCCACTCAACCATCCCTTTATCCATTGCAACAACTTACCCTTAATGTCATACCTCTCCAATTTCTACAGCAATCTTCCATGTGCAACAGTATCAAAAGTTTTCCTGAAATCCAAGTATATGATATCAAAAGTATTTTTAGCATTCAGTTCCTTTGTAACCACATCATAGTATCCAATCAAATTGGTCAGACCTCCTTTTAACCAACCCATGTTGTGTCTTAACTATTACTGCAGTCTTGTCTAGATCATCCTGCAATGCTTCTTTAACCAGTGATTCCATTATTTTCCCCAGAACACAAGTTAAACTAACAGGTCTATAGTTACTTGTGTCACCTTTTGAACTCCTTTGCGAATTGGTGATATGTTTGCACACCTCCAGTCCATGGGGACCTTCCCTGAATTCAAGGAAGCTCTCATAATTATGGTTAAGAGTTTGCTTACTTCCTTTGCTGCCTCCTTTAATATAACTGGATAGCTCCCATTCACCCAAGGTGTCTTTTTTATGTTTAACTTCAACAATTTCTCCTCCACTCTGCTTTTAGTTTTTACAAAATCACTTAGATTCCTGTTAGAGTTTGATAAACTTCTGGCACTCCCCTCATTGGATAACTCCTCATGTCTGAATGTAGATGCAAAATACTCATTAAGTTTATCATCTACCTAATGATCTTCAATAGTCAACCCATCTATGTTAAGTGGTCCAATCTGATTCTTCCCTTTCCTTCTAGAGTTTACATAAGTAAAGAACTCTTGAGTAACGAATGGGCCTGGAGTACTGGGGTCCATAGTTTATAATATACGTAAGTTAGTTATAATCCAGTTTAATACAAATATATACTAACAAAATCAGTAGCTTTCGAGACGCGTGTCTCTTTGTCAACTGACAAATTAAATACAAAAATACAATGAGCTGAGTGAGGCACGTTAATCATGCGTCATTGTTGCACGGTTGTTGCACGGACGTGTGCTGCTTTCTACACCACTGATCATCCAGCAATAAAATGGTTGTCTCTAGGATGGGATGTAGATGTATGCCTTTCTGGCGATTTAATGTCTTTGGGATTGTTTACTATGTTGAGTGACTCTAGCCATAGGCGGTGGCAAAAGTGTCATGAGTGGTCTACTATTTCAAAGCCGCGTTTGGGGTCAAGATCGCAGTCCGTGGTAGTGGAACATTTTTGGGCCACCAACCACGATCTTGACCCCAAACGTGACTTTGAAATAGTAGACCACTCATGACACTTTCGCCACCGCCTATGGCTAGAGTCACTCAACATAGTAAACAATCCAAAGACATTAAATCGCCAGAAAGGCATACGTCTACATCCCATCCTAGAGACAACCATTTTATTGCTGGATGATCAGTGGTGTAGAAAGCAGCGCACGTCTGTGCAACAACAATGACGCATGATTAACGTGCCTCACTCAGCGCATTGTATTTTTGTATTTAATTTGTCAGTTGACAAAGAGACACGCGTCTCGAAAGCTAATGATTTTGTTAGTATATATTTGTATTAAACTGGATTATAACTAACTTACGTATATTATAAAGAACTCTTTACCATTTTTCTTTGCATCCTTTGCCAAAGATTTCTCATAATCTGCCTTTGCCTGCCTAACCTCCTTTGTGATTTGATTACAGACTAGTTTATATCTGCCATAGGCTTCTGTGTCACCTGATACTTTAAATGCATCCCACACATTTTTCTTCTCTGCCACGAGCCTCATTAATTCATCTGACATCCATATAGGCCTAAACCTTGAACAGTATTTCTTAGTTGGAATGAAAATCCTTGTAGCCTCCAAAATTAAGTCCCTGAAGGCTTCTCGTTTAGAATTCAAACGTTGGTAACATCATCAGTTTATCCCACTGTACAGAATTTAAAAACTGTCTGAGACCCCTTGTAGTCACCTTTATGAAAGCAAAAGCCCTTCCCTTTAGCTTTGATAGTAGTTATATCTTTAAGTAATTCCCGCATCAGTATATTTTGATCACTATCACACCCAGTGGTTCCTTTATATGAAAATTCTTAATGCATGAATAATCACTGCTGATAATCAGTTCAATATTACTCCCTCTGGTTGCCACTCGAACATGTTGCTGTAGAAAACACTAATCCAATAAATCCAAAAAAGTCTTGCTAGTGTGCGAGTGACCAACCCACCAACAAGTTCCATCCAATATCTGGAAAGTTAAAATACCCCATTATAATACATTCTGATTTACTGGCCCATTCTATTTCTCTACACAATTGCTCATTATACTCATCAGATTCATTAGGCCTATAACACACACCTACTCTCATTTTTCCTTTCCCAGTGCTTATGTCATACCAAACAGACTCAACATTGCATTGTCCACCAACATCAATTGGATACACTTCCTTAGATATGAGTTTCTTAACTAACAGCATAACTCTTCCTCCTTTCCTGTGCTTCCTCTCTATACACATTGTACTCTCCAAATTCCAATTCTGCATTCTATAGAATCATTGAGGCCACCACAGATACTTTGTGAACAGCCTTAACTAATCACAAATACCACTCTAACAGTAACCAAGATTGGCAATTTGTGTACTTCTAGAGCAGCTTGTACCCAAATTACTTCCCCTATGGAAGCTTACATATAATTTCACTTTACTATACATCAGGAGAGGATATAGGTCCTTTTGTACAATATTTACAAACAGCTTCAACTTCTCTACCTGGTGGTAAAATTCTGGTATCCTTGGATGCCATTATCTACAATATCTACAAAGAGCTTGTAGATGTACAATATCTACAAATAGCTTTAACTTCTCTACCTGGTGTTAAATTCTGGTATCCTTGGATGCCAATGGCAGGTCATCACTATGGTACAGTTATCATTTTAAACGATCCACATCAAACATTCCTAACAGAGTGGGCACCTGACACCGACAGGACCTGGACAATTTCATAGACACATCACAAATCAGTCATAAACCAGCCTCACAATCTTGCAACATACCGTAGTACATTACATGAGAGTGCAATTGATGTAACCATGGCCACAACAGCCATGGCAAACAAAATAACAAGTGCAGGAGGTCTGGGCTACATCTGACCACTGTGCAATTACATTCCAACTGGTACGCTAACTAGTAAACCCCGCCCCCACACTTCCAGTATATGACATAACCAGATATAACATTAAAATGGCAAATTACATAAGATTTTCAGAAACACAAAATTCCGCCTGTCAAAGAATTCCTCCACATCATAATGATCAATGCACCAATGCATCATAATAACAAATACACCCTGATGAACAGGTGTCAAAATTCACTAAACTAATAATAAAAGCCACTGATGCCATATTTAAAATGAAAAACCCCAGGAAAAATACAGTCCCTGGTGGTGTCCTGAGCTAGAGACTCTCCGGCAAAGGGTGCATCAGGCCAGAAAACATTTTCAAAGGTCTAGATCTAGCTGGCTCCTAGCAGAGGCAGAAGCCCGGAGGGAGGTATACCGCTCCCTTAGAAATAGATACACACAACTAATGAGAGAAAAGAAAAAGGAGTCATTGAGAGCACTTGTTAGTACCTCTAGTAATGCAGACCCTTGGGGTGTTGTGTTTCACATAGTTTTTTTTTTTTTTTTTTTTTATAAAAACCCCAAACACGAGAGGTATAGAACATATAGTACTTAGTACCGTGCTTACGTTGGAGGTTGAGAAGACTAAAGAAGTTATTTTCTGACATTAGACTGTAATTTTCTGTAGACTGTAATTTTCAGGAAATACGTATGAAGGAAGATTGTTCCAGAAAATGGCAGTTGAATGAATAAATGAGGAAGATGAAAAGCTGGTTCTGCGAGTTTGAAGTTTCACAGTAAATGGGTGTTAGCTGGTGGTGGTGGCACGTGTTCAGACTGTTTCGAAAGAGAGAGCAGGAATTATAGAAGCCAATTCAGAAGAACAGTGCCCATGGAAGTATCTGTAGAAAAGGAATGCAGCAAAAACAGTACATCTATGAGACAGAGAGTGGAGAGACTGTTAGAGATGATTCATCAATTAACCTAACTGCCCTCTTCTGAATGGAATCTAGAAGCCTGAGAAAGGTTTTGGGGGCACAGTATTCCATTTTAGGGCAGATTTGCTATTTGTACAGAGTGAACAGCTGTTTGGAAGAAAAGTAATGCTGAGAGCGAAAGAGAAAACCAAGTTTTTTAGATGCAGAGGAAGCAATATTTGTAATGTGCTTGTGCCAAGAGAGATTAGAAGTCAGGGTAATTCCCAAACGAGATATATCATCTTGCCTAGAAATCGGAGTGTCACCAAAGATAAGCATAGGAGCAGAAGAATCCTTTTTGCGAGATAGTTACCAACAAGCTGCCAAAAGGTGATGTTACACACACCACTAATAACATACACTTGGGATGGAACAGTCAATAATATACTTGACTCTCTTTCCCAAAGGATATAGAATCCCTTTCACAAAAGAACTAAAAGACACAATCAGCAGGACAAAAGAAAGCAAATGTCCTGGCCACGATCCCCTAGAACCTAAAATGATAAAAACCTTAGTTAAAAATAAACCTCACTACTTTCTTCAGCTATATAACAACTGTCTAAAGAAAGGAGTATTTTCCAGCTCATGGAAATTACCTAATCCCAGATTAATCCTCAAGAATCTGGAAAAACTTCCCAAAGAACCAAAGTCATACAGACCAATAGCCTTGTTTTCAGTACTGGGCAAGGTATTGGAAAGACTAATACTCATCCACTTAGATGAGTATCAGTCTTTCCAATGTAAACCTACAGTCAGACAAACAGTTTGGTTTTAAATCTCGATGTTCGACTGGGGATGCAATGAATAAATTAATGACAACTGCACAACCTGTACAATAAAATTCCATGCTGGTAACTTTGATACCATATAGTGGCAACATTCTCAGGAGAGCATGCCATGCTGGAGTATCACAGAATTTATACAACTGTATTAAGGATTATCTCAATAACAGGAAAATTGCAGTGATGACCAGATATCAATGCATATACAGAGGGATGTTAGCCATGGATACCCACAGGGTTCAGTGCTGGGGCCCTGATTTTGGAACCTGGTGCTGGACGAGTTCCTGGGAGCAGACCCAGGCCAGGTGGACAAGGCCGCCTCTGCCAATGACCTTTTCTCATTGGCAAAGGCAATGTTTTCACCAGAAGGGCCCTAGAAGCCAGTGAAAACCATGCCCTGAACCTTCTACAGGACAGGGCAAAAACCCACAAACTGATCAAGCACAAAAACCAAATCCATCCTCTTAAAAGGAAAGTTAGACATAAGAAGACAGCCTCAGATAAAGATTGCAGACAAAACAATAGCCTTGATAACAGAGTTAAAATATCTGGGAGTCATTTTTGACTCTAAACTAACCTTCTTCCCTCATCTTGCAAACGTTGGTAGCAAAGTGAGAAGCTATGCTGGCATGATAGCCAGAGTTAGCAGAACTGACTGGGGGTTAAAAAGGAAGACACTTGCACTCATTTATAAAGCTATCTTCCTCCCAGTAATAACTTACGGGGCTAGAGTCTGGTATCCTAGGATATTGAAATTGCAATTGCTTATCTCTAATGACATGTAACACATGGCCTTCTCAGAGTTTGTTCAAAACGTTTTTGAGACTAGGATAAAAAACCATGCTACCACTACTTAAAGTGAGACATCCCCCCCACTTGACAACTACTTACCTGATTATGAATTGAACTCAAACATGTCTCCTACCCAGCTACAGGTTACTAAATTCATTTTATTTTTAATGTACCATATTATTTTATACGTACACTTTTTATTTGTATGTTGTTATCCTTTTTAAGAATGTGAATGAATATGTGTGTATTAATAAGTATGTATATAAGTGAGTGTATTTATGTAAGTATATGAGTGCATGTAAGTAAGTGTAGGTGAGTTTGGGTAGGTATTTATGCGTTTGGTATGTGTGTAGGTCTTCAAATTAGTGACCGAGTAAATTTTGTATTTTGCTTCCATGTATGTGTGCATAACACAGTAATATGCTGGGTGTGAAACGAGTCTGCTTAACCAGAGAGGGAGGGGGAATCATAACGTGTGTGTGATAGGGTATTGTTGACTGTTGTACCCTGAATATATATACATTCAGGGTACACACACACACACACACATATATATATATATATATATATATATATATATATATATATATATATATATAAATTTAACGTTATCTCCGGGTTAAACAGTACAAATGAGAGTGTAAAGACTGGTCACTTGTGTAAACTATGTGGTGACTATGTGATGCACTGTGATTTGATCAAAAAAAAAATTTATAAAAAAAAAGTCCCGTCTACCATGCTTTCATTTAGATGGCACTTGTGTCCTGTCTGAATGTGTGATGATGGATAAGACAAGGTAAATGAGTGAGTGAATGTTGTGTACTGTTAGAAACCAGTCTGTCCCTAAATAAGTATTATAAAAAAAAAAAAAAGTGTACTTGTGTAGTTGTTAGTATGATAGCTGTATATTGAGTAGAATAAATGGTTAGTATGTGTTGTTCTAGCAGGCCCCCTCCAAATTGGACTGCAGTGGGGGCAACCTACATGGAAACCCCTCTGCACTACTGACACCATTCTCTCTCATTTGTGGCATGGCATAGGATATGTTGACATCAACTACAGCTGGTCTGGCTGGTGTCAGATTATTCATAGGGAACCACTGTCCTCAGTGAGATCTCTGCTCAACATAGCCCTATGTTTTAATCCCAACTTACCTATACTCCCTTACTCTACCTCCCATCCCTATTTTTGCCTGGTGGACCCTGCCACACAAATCTTTTACTTTTCTTGTTCCACAGATACCTTTTCAGTTATCTGTTCCACATCAGTAGCTGCAAAAAGCACTACAAAAATGAAAAATCCGTTAATGTTTATGAAAAATTACTCTCTTTCTGGATAGAAGATCTTAATCAAAAGAGAATGCTTCTTAGTTCAGATATTATTCATGCCAAAACTCTGCAAATTTTTAATTGCTTACAAGAAGAAGCCAGTCCATCCAATGCAGATGTCTTTCAGGCCAGCAAGGGTTGGTTTGAAAATTTTAAAAACCGTCAGTCTTCACAATCTAAAATTAACAGAAGAAGCAGCCAGTGCAGATACACAAGCTGCTTCTTTGTATCCAAAAACTTTCAAGGGTGTTATTGCAACTGAGGGCTATATAGCACGTAAAGTGTTTAATGCTGATGACACCGGCTTATTTTGGAAGAGTATGCCAAGCCGAATATTCATTTCAAAAGAAGAGAAACTGTCCCAGGTTTCAAAGCTGCAAAAGATAGGTTAACACTTTTGTTATGTGGCAATGCAGAGAGTGACTAAGTGTAAACTGCTTCTAATTTATACGTCAGAAAATCTTCATGCTTTTAAAGGAATATCAAAAAGCTCCTTACCAGTTCATTGGAAATCGAGCAAAAAAGCCTAGATGACAGCTAAAATCTTTGAGGACTGGTTTTTGAATTAACATTCTTGATGATGTAAAAAATATTGAGTTTGCATGGGGTAAAGTTAAGAATGCAATGTGAAAAAAAGCTGCGGCCACAAAGCTGCACTAAAGAAGCCATGGTTGAAATGTCTGAGGTAGTTGAGATTGTGAGAATTGGCACAATGATTAGCGGAGAGGGATTTGAAGAACTGGAACCAGCAGATATCACAGAAGTCCTTGAATCTCATAGAGAACCATTATTAGTGGATGATATTTTTTTCACACAATATGAAGAAGATGCACACAAACATTTGACAGCAAAGAGACTAGCTGAGTTTTTAAGACTTGCAAAGCAGCTTTGCCAAGAAGCTCTGGATATGGATCCTAATTTGGAGAGGAGTTCAAATTTTCACAGAACTTTATCATTCGCTTTAGTTCCTTATGAAGAAATTTATAGAGAGAAACAGCGTGTTTCTAAGGAAACAATTTTAACTACTTTTTTCAAAAAGTGCTGGATACTGTTGCAAATTTATCACAATTCTATCCTAATAAAATCTCAAAACAAAATCAGGATTGAATCAAAAAACAATGACTCAATCACTGTTTTTAATTCTACTTTTGCTGGAAATAAAACCCATATTGTATGAAGTTTCTCCTCTGTTAAAATTCTATTTTTGTTAAATTTCTGTTTTGTTTCTATTTTCTTAAATTCAATTAAATTTTGACTTGACACCTATAAACATGACTGTATCTGGCAATTAAATAACTGTAATGAACTGTATTAAACTTTGAATAAACTGCAAATTCATCAGTGTTCAAAATGAGATGATATAGTTGCATAATGAAAAAAAATTACAGGTATGCCAGGTGGTCCATCTCTTCCAGCTTCACCCTGCAAATTAAAAATATGCACTAACATTAGTTGTTAATTAATTACAAATAAGCCAACAATTCAATTTCTACAAAAAATAAAATATCAAAGCAGATAAGTGAAACAAAGACAACTTTATTTTTGCTTTCCTAAAAAAAGGTTCAAAGAAAACAAGTAGAAAATTTTACAGAAATATAATTTATTAGAATTATGATTAAAATCATTTCTGTTTCCAAGTATTATCTTATACATTAAAAACAAATGTGAATAGCTACATTCTACATATTTATATATTTTATATATTTATTTACTGATATTTTGGCTATTTTAACTGCAATTATCTATAACAACGGTCTGACATATATTTTAAAAAACTGAAAGTTCTTAAAATATCTGTCAGACCGCTGTCAGAAGTTTTTAAAATATGGTGATTCTGAGCATACTTTTAGTGCTAATTCTGAGGACCCAAACAGTTTTTGCCTATCACATACAGCTTTTTTTACATACAGTGCAAACTATTCCTGTAGATCCACAATCCACATATACGCACTACATCCTCTGTGAGTGAGAGATATAGACATACCCAGACGGGTTTAAACATGTCAAGACCCGCAAGTCAGGTAACTATATAAATCTGCAAATTGTTTCTTCCACATTCAGTTGCTAACTAGTATCTGCTTCTACCATGATTTTCATATTCTTATCTTTGACAATGGCAACTAGTAGCAATGGCCATAACTATTCAAGATGACGAAACGAAGGCAGGATATAACATCATTTGTAAAAAATGTATATGCTGCATATTTTGGAATTAAATTTGGTGACCAACATAAAAGTTCAGCCCCCCCTCCCCATAAAGTGGACCATACATATGTGGAGGGCTTGCAATTGTGAAAGTATGACAAAAAGCCATATAGATAAAAATATAGAAGTCATATTAATGACTGCTATTTTTGTTCCATAAATGCAAATAATAATGACTTAAATGTCATTATAATGCAAAGAATACACAGAGCATTTTTTACCCCAACAACATTACTTCAAAAATTTAAAGCGAATACCCCATGGATGTGAACTATGATATCAGTTCCACCAGCTCTTCTTGAACATATGCCATCAGAATCCAAAATTTGACATTTGCGATCTAAAGGATGGTATAAACTATTATGACAAAAATTTTAAATCCTGAATTTCAACTGCTTACTGGTTAAAAGTAAACTTGATAATCTCATGAGAGATTTAAATCTAACCAAAGGGTCTGCTGAGATTTTAGGCACAAGACTGAAATCCAAAAATTTGGTGACCCCCAGGAATAGTTTTTCTTGGTATAGACACCATGAAAAAAAATTGGTTTACCATTTTTCTGCAGAGTGCTCAATGATGTACTGCAACAACAGTTCCTGCAGTTATGAACTTTTTTTGAATTCTCAACCAACCAACAGCATGGAGGCTATTGACTGATTCATTGAAGCAAAACCTCAAAGAATTCTCCTTCATAATGGAAACAAGAAGGCATTTATTCCTGCAGTCCATTCAGCACACTTCAAAGAAAAGTATGACAAATGTTAAGCTTCTTTTGGAAAAAATTCAGACAAGGATCATGGTTGGCCAGTGTGTGTGGCGATTTTAAGTTATAGGTCTGCTACCTCAGCCAACAACTTGAGTACACAAAAACAGCTTACTTCCTGTGTGAGTGGGATAGTCAAGCAAGATGTGAACACTGGAAAAGGAAAGTATAACCACCAAGATAATCTCTGACACCAGATTCAAAGAACATTATAGAAAGAACCACTAGTAGATTGAAAAACAGTACTATTACCTCCTCTGCATATAAAGCTAGATTTAATGAAACAATATGTCCAAGCCCAAATAAAGCAGGAAATTGTTTAAAATATGTTTCTGCACTAAACTCCCGTTTACTTACACACAAAAAACAGCCTAAGCAGGAATTTTTGCTAGACCCCAAATCTACAAGCTGCTGCTGCTGCTAGACTGCATTTTAAGAATGCATGAACCAAAGTGAAAAAAGGAGCTTGTATTGGCTTTAAAAAAGTAGCAATTTTTGGGAAATAGTAAACATCCAGATTATGAGATGATCAAGAGTGACATGCTGGAGTTCACAAAACTGGGCTGCAATGTAAGCATTTACTTCTTTTACTCTCATCTCAAATGCTACTTTTCCAGTAAATTTAGATAGTTTAATTGAAGAGCAGAAGAAAGATTCCATCAGTATATAAAAGAAATAGAATAAAGGTACCAAGGAGAATGGAATATTAATATGAGGGCTGATTGCTGCTGGATGCTAAAAAGAGGAATAGCTACCAAAACTAGCTACCTAAGCAAGTATATACCAAGTCTAGTATAAAGTCAGCATCAGCCAAAAAAAAAAAAACCCACTTCCACTTCATAATTCCATCCATACCAGATTACTGGGGTAGGACCATTAAATATGCCAACTCATCACCAACTGTAACCAAACGGAACACGTGTCACAGGAGGAGTATGGGGGGAGACCTTCCCAATTCTACCCCAGTGGATAACGCTGGACATCATGGCAGAACTGAAACTCACCTCAACCATACTCACTTCCTTTTCTCTGCAAATTGACTCACCGACAGGACATGGCTCGCCGACCGGGCTAGCCGAGTGGGTAAAGTACCTGCCCGGCAACCCAAAGGTCGCGGGTTCGATTCCCGCCTCGGGCTTGGATCAAAGTACTGCAAAAAACCTTGGGAGGTGCAATATGGCCACAGAAGCCGATGCGCCAACAACTACCAAATCAAAAAAAAAAAAAAAAAAAAAAAAGGACATGGCTCCCAAGGGCAACCTCCAAACAAAAGAGCAAGCACAGCCTCCGTGCACAATACACGACCCGGACTTGCATTCTGGTTGACAGATCCATTCTCCCAAACAACAACGGAATCCACTCTAATGGACGATAAATCCTACTCTTCCAAATATCCATGGACGGGACATGGGTCCCTTGAGCGACTACTCAACAAATGCTGCATTAACTGCACTGAATTGACAGACTTATTAAACCTACATCTCCAGCATCAAATGGACCAGGATTTGCTTCTTGAATACTCAATCTTGACCTGCAGACGGAGTATACACCAAAAGCGGCGAGCAGCCCTCTACGCATTATCCTATGGATGCTAAAATCTGATTTAACTGGACGGGTCCCATTTCCAAAGAGCGACCTCCAAATAGGCGACCAAACTTGACTCACACGGACATCAGAGAAGACGAGTTAAATCCTACAAGCGACTCAATCCTACTAGTCAATACCAAATGCCACATGAACAAATCGCAGTCTCTGCATGCACGCCGTATTGGCGACCTGAGCCAGCTCCCTTGCCTGGCTCAACTATTCTACCCCTCCCTGGCGGGTGGGGGAGGTGACGGTTCCACCGTATCCCCCCCACGTGTCACCCCCCATTCTTACTCTCTGGTGGGGCATGGGCTTGCCCCACTGTAAACTGGAGCTGTCTTCTCTATCGGCTCCATGTCTCTGCCTTTCCCCCGCAGTCTTCAATCTACTCCCCCACCCTACCTGCACGCAATGCCCCACACAATCTAAAATCACCTTCGCCCACTACTTTCGGCCTCTCATCCGTAGCGCCTCCCTGCCACGCAAGCGCATAGAGGGTGGGTGTTATATGTGTATATGTATTTGTGTGTGGCATGTATGTGTATATATACATGCCACACACGGGTGTATATATATATATATATATACACCTGTGTGTATTATGTATATGTATATATATATATATATATATTTTTTTTTTTTTTTAAGGTCCTAGCCACTGAAATCTCAGGAAATTAGGTAGCAGGACCTGCCAGAGTAAATCTTAGTCGACTCGTGTTTCCTGGTCTGCCTCCACGGGGCTAAAGTGGGGCAACGTTGGGCCTCAGTAGGGGTCCAGCGACTAAATGACCAGATGAACAACGGTACACGACACTACACATGGGCAATATCCATACACTTTTGAATTTCTAGCATTTCCAGTAAACTGGCACACTCATCACAATGCAAGCAATGCGGAGATGGGGGAAACCCCTGGTGCCGCTTGACACCAAACACACTTTACACTTTACACTTCCACTTCACCCTTCTGTTCGTTCAAAATACCTCTCCAGCTGAGCCTTAAACTTATTTAGGCTATCAACTTCCATGACAAGGGAAGGAAGTCTGTTCCACCAACCAACCACCCGCTGGCTAAAGGCAAATTTCCACACGTCTATCCTACATCTGTCTTTCCTCAATTTGAATTTATGCCTTCTCAGGTGATTATTCTGAGCAAGAGGAAGAATCCCATTAGCACTGAGCATGCTCAAACCATTCAAGGCTTTATACACTTCTATCAGATCACCTTGCCGGTGCCTAGTCTCCAGACACTGTAATTTACAAAACTTAAGCCTTTCTTCGTAAGAGCATCCCTTTGTTCCGTTCACTAATCTTGTTGCCCTTCTCTGTACTCGTTCCAGCAGCTCTACATCCTTCTTGAAATGAGGCCTCCAGACCTGTATACTGTATATCTAGGTGTAGCCTGACCATTGCCTTATACAAGGGAATAATCACCTCCTTATCGCTGCTAGAAAAATACCTATAAATCATTGACAATACACCATGAGCTACCCTTGCAGCCCATCTGCACTGCTCAGAGAACTTCATATCTGCCTGCACAACCACCCCCAGGTCCATTTCATTCTCTACCACTGTCAGTGTAGTACCACAGAGTTGATATGTTGCTCTGGGGTTGCTGTTTCGCTGTTTCCCATATGCAGTACTTTACATTTGTCAATGTTAAACTTCATTAGCCACCTCTCAGCCCATCTGCTCAACCTTTCCAGATACTGTTGCAGTAGCATAGTGTCAGTAGTGTCCTTAACAACCCTGCCAACCTTCGTATTGTCTGCAAACTTGAACATTAAGCTTGATATACCATCATCAATATCATTTATAAATACAGAAAACAATAATGGACCCAACACTGAACCCTGAGGGACTCCACTAATAACATTAGTCCACGATGAGCAGTGTCCATTGATTACCACTCTCTGTCTTCTCCCCCTCAACCACCCCTTTATTCATAGCAGCAATTTGCCTCCAATGCCACACTGCTCCAATTTGTGCAGCAGTCTTCCATGTGTAACAGTATCAAAAGCCTTTCTAAGATCCAAGTATATAATATCAAAGTTATTCCCTGCATCCAGTTCTTGTGTGACTGCATCATAGTATCCAATCAAATTGGTCAGGCAAGACTTCCCCTTAACAAAACCATGCTGTGTCCGAGCTATAACTGAAGTCTTGTCTAGATGATCCTGCAGTGCTTCTTTAACCAGTGAATCCATTAATTTTCCTGGAACAGAAGTTAAACTCACAGGTCTATAATTACTTGTGTCAGCTTTTGATCCTCCTTTGTGAATTGAGGTTCACATTTGCACATCTCCAGTCTGTGGGTACCTCCCCTGAGTCCAAGGAAACTCTCATAATTATGGCTAAGGGTTTGCTTACTTCCTTTGCTGCCTCCTTTAATATAATTGGATAGATCCCATCCACCCCAGGTACCTTTCTTGTCTTTATCTTCAACAATTTCTCCACCACTTTACTCTCAGTTATTACAAGATTCTCTAGCTTACTGTCAGAGCTGAATACACCTCTGGCATTCCCCTCGCTGAATAACTCCTCATGTGTGAATGTCGATGCAAAATATTCATTTAGTTTGTTATCTACCTGAGCAGGATCATCAACAGTTGACCCATCAAATACAAGTGGACCAATCTGATTCATCCGCTTCCTTCTAGAGTTTACATAAGTAAAGAACTCTTTGCAGTTTTTCTTTGCCTCCCTTGCCAAAGATTTCACGTAATCTGCCTTCGCCTGCCTAACCTCCTTTGTAACTTGGTTACAGATCAACTTGTATCTATCATAGGCTTCTGTGTCACATGTTAATTTGTATGTATCCCATGCATTTTTCTTCTCTGCCATATGTCTCATTAGTTCATCTGACATCCATTTAGGCCTAAATCAATATTTCTTAGTTGGTATGTAAAGCCTAGTAGCTTCCAAGATAAGTTCTTTGAATGCTTCCCATTTTGAATTTTTGGCAAGGGATGTAAAGAAAAACAGCAAAGAGTTCTTTACTTATGTAAATGTTAGAAGGAAGGAAGGGGATGAATCAGATTGGTCCACTTGATATCGATGGGTCAATTGTTGATCCTGCTCAGGTAGTTAACAAACTAAATGAATATTTTGCATTGACATTCAAACATGAGGAGTTATTCAGCGAGAGGAATGCCAGAGGTGTATTCAACTCTGGCAGTAAGCTAGAGAATCTTGTAATAACTGAGAGTAAATTGGAGGAGAAATAATTGTTGAAGATAAAGACAAGAAAGGCACCTGGGTTGGATGGGATCTATCCAGTTATATTAAAGGAGGCAGCAAAAGAAGTAAGCAAACCCTTAGCCATAATTATGAGAGCTTCCTTGGACTCGGGGAAGGTACCCATGGACCAGATATGTGCAAATGTGACCCCAATTCACAAAGGAGGATCAAAGACTGACCCCAGTGACTATAGACCTGTGAGTTTAACTTCTATTCCAGGAAAATTAATGGAGGCACTGGTTAAAGAAGCACTGCAGGATCATCTAGACAAGAGTTCAGTTATAGTTCGGACACAGCATGGTTTTGTTAAGGGGAAGTCTTGCCTGACCAATTTGATTGGATACTATGATGCAGTCACACAAGAACTGGATGCAGGGAATAACTTTGATATTATATACTCGGATCTTAGAAAGGCTTTTGATACTGTTACACATGGAAGACTGCTGCACAAATTGGAGCAGTGTGGCATTGGAGGCAGTTGCTGCTATGGATAAAGGGGTGGTTGAGGGGGAGAAGACAGAGAGTGGTAATTAATGGACACTGCTCATTAGCATTAGCATTAGTAGAGGCATTTGATGCAAGGAAGCAAGCTTATGCAGCACCAGCCAAAAAAAAAAAAAAAACCAAATTCCACTTCACCCCTCTGTTCGTTCAAAATACCTGTCCAGCTGAGCCTTAAACTTATTTAGGCTATCAACCTCCACCACAAGGGATGGCAGTCTGTTCCACCAACCAACCACCCGCTGGCTAAAGGCAAATTTCCGCACGTCTATCCTACATCTGTCTTTCCTCAATTTGAATTTATGCCCTCTCAGGTGATTTTTCTGAGCTAGAGGAAGAATTCCATCAGCATTGAGCATGCTTAAACCATTCAAGGCTTTATACACCTCTATCAGATCACCTCGCTGGTGCCTAGTATCCAGACACTGTAATTTGCAAAACTTAAGCCTTTCTTCGTAAGAGCACCCCTTTGTTCCATTCACTAATCTTGTTGCCCTTCTCTGTACTCGTTCCAGCAGCTCTACATCCTTCTTGAAATGAGGCCTCCAGACCTGTATACAGTACTCTAGGTGTGGCCTGACCATTGCCTTATACAATGGAATAATCACCTCCTTATCCCTGCTGGAAAAATTCCTGTATATCATTGACAATACTCCATGAGCTACTCTTGCAGCCCGTCTGCACTGCTCAGAGAACTTCATATCTGCCTGCACAATCACCCCCAAGTCCCTTTCATTCTCTACCACTGTCAGTGTAGTACCACAGAGTTGATACGTTGCTCTGGGGTTGCTTTTTCCCATGTGTAGTACTTTACATTTGTCAATGTTAAACTTCATTTGCCACCTCTCAGCCCATCTCCTCAACCTTTCCAGATCCTGTTGCAGCAGCATAGTGTCAGTAGTGTCCTTGACAACCCTGCCAACCTTTGTATCATCTGCAAACTTGGACATTAAGCTTGATATACCATCATCAATATCATTTATAAATACAGAAAACAATAATGGACCCAACACTGAGCCCTGAGGGACTCCACTAATAACATTAGTCCACGATGAGCAGTGTCCATTGATTACCACTCTCTGTCTTCTCCCCCTCAACCACCCCTTTATCCATAGCAGCAATTTGCCTCCAATGTCACACTGCTCCAATTTGTGTAGCAGTCTTCCATGTGCAACAGTATCAAAAGCCTTTCTAAGATCCAAGTATATAATATCAAAGTTATTCCCTGCATCCAGTTCTTTTGTGACTGCATCATAGTATCCAATCAAGTTGGTCAGGCAAGACTTCCCCTTAACAAAACCATGCTGTGTCTGAGCTATAATTGAAGTCTTGTCTAAATGATCCTGCAGTGCTTCTTTAACCAGTGCCTCCATTAATTTTCCTGGAACAGAAGTTAAGCTCACAGGCCTATAATTACTTGTGTCAGCCTTTGATCCTCCTTTGTGAATTGGGGTCACATTTGCACATTTCCAGTCTATGGGTACCTCCCCTGAGTCCAAGGAAGCTCTCATAATTATGGCTAAGGGTTTGCTTACTTCCTTTGCTGCCTCCTTTAATATAACTGGATAGATCCCATCCACCCCGGGTGCCTTTCTTGTGTTTATCTTCAACAGTTTCTCCTCCACTTTACTCCCAGTTATTTCAAGATTCAGTAGTTTACTGCTAGAGTCGAATACACCTCTGGCTTTTCCCTCGCTAAATAACTCCTCATGTGTGAATGTCGATGCAAAATATTCATTTAGTTTGTTAGCTACCTGAGCAGGATCATCAACAGTTGACCCATCAATATCAAGTGGACCAATCTGATTCATCCCCTTCCTTCTAGAGTTTACATAAGTAAAGAACTCTTTGCTGTTTTTCTTTGCATCCCTTGCCAAGGATTTCTCATAATCTGCCTTCGCCTGCCTAACGTCCTTTGTAACTTGGTTGCATATCAACTTGTATCTATCATAGGCTTCTGTGTCATGTGTTAATTTGTAAGTATCCCATGCATTTTTCTTCTCTGCCATATGCCTCATTAGTTCATCTGACATCCATTTTGGCCTAAACCTTGAACAATATTTCTTAGTTGGTATGTAAAGCCTAGTAGCTTCCAAGATAAGTTCTTTGAATGCTTCCCATTTTGAATTTGCTGTTGGTAACATCATCAGTTGGTCCCACTGTATAGAATTTAAATACTGTCTCAGTCCATCGTAGTCGCCTTTACAGAATCAATAACCCTTCCCTTTACCCCTAATGGTAGTTACCTCTTTCAGTAAATCCCACTTCAGCACACTGTGATCACTGCCACCTAGTGGTTCATTTATCTGCAGATTCTTAATGCATGAAGAATCACTGCTGATAATCAAATCAAGAGTATTACTCCCTCTAGTTGCCTCCCGAACATGCTGATGTAGAAAACAATCATCCAATAAATCCACAAAAGCCCTGCTAGTGTGTGAGTAACCAGCCCCCAAATTCCAGTCAATATCTGGGAAATTAAAATCTCCCATTATAAGACTCTCTGATTTACTGGCCCACTCTATTTCCCTGTACAGTTCCTTATTATACTCATCAGAGTCATCGTGGACTAATGTTATTAGTGGAATCCCTCAGGGTTCAGTGTTGGGTCCATTATTGTTTTATGTATTTATAAATGATATTGATGATGATATATCAAGCTTAATGTCCAAGTTTGCAGACGATACAAAGGTTGGCAGGGTTGTCAAGGATACTACTGACATTATGCTACTGCAACAGGATCTGGAAAGGTTGAGCAGATGGGCTGAGAGGTGTTAAATGAAGTTTAACATTGACAAATGTAAAGTACTACATATGGGAAACAGCAACCCCAGTATAACGTATCAACTCTGTGGTACTACACTGACAGTGGTAGAGAATGAAAGGACCTGGGTTGTGCAGGCAGATATGAAGTTGTCTGAGCACAGACAGTACACCATGAGCTACTCTTGCAGATGGGCTGCAAGAGTAGCTCATGGTGTATTGTCAATGAAATATATAGGAATTTTTCTAGCAGGGATAAGGAGGTGATTATTCCCTTGTATAAGGCAATGGTCAGGCCATACACAGAGTACTGTATACAGGTCTGAAGGATTCATTTTAAGAAGGATGTAGAGCTGCTGGAACGAGTACAGAGAAGGGCAACAAGATTAGTGAATGGAACAATGGGGTGCTCTTACGAAGAAAGGCATAAGTTTTGCAAATTACAGTGTCTGGAGACTAGGCACCAGCGAGGTGATCTTATAGAGGTGTATAAAGCCTTGAATGGTTTGAGCATGCTCAATGCTGATGGGATTCTTTCTCTTGCTCAGAATAATCACCTGAGAGGGCATAAATTCAAATTGAGGAAAGACAGATGTAGGATAGACGTGCGGAAATTTGCCTTTAGCCAGCGGGTGGTTGGTTGGTGGAACAGACTTCCATTCCCTTGTCGCGGAAGTTGACAGCCTAAATATGTTTAAGGCTCAGCTGGACAGGTATTTTGAACGAACAGAAGGATGAAGTGGAAGTGTTTTTTTTTTTTTTTTTTTGGCTGATGCTGCATAAGCTTGCTTTCTTGCATCAAATGCCTCTACTAATTAATGCTAATGCTAATATTCTTGCACCCTTTCTATTTAAGTGTATCCCATCTCTGTAGAAGCAGTCTCTCCTGTTAACAAGTACAGTCCAGGCTGAAAAAAATTCTACCTCTTGAGCTTTGCATAATCTTTCCAGGGCCGAATTGATCGACAAGGCTCTCATCATATACTCCCTCCTATCGTGTCTGGACAGAATTGCAGACACTGTCAAATTCAACCCTAATTCACAATTCACGGCTTTTTTTCAACAGTGACCTGTACTTGTTAAGTAATTCTTCCGGGCTCCTACTCTTAATATCATTTGTGCCAACGTGTACAACTATATAACCTTTTGTGCCCTTAAAAGATGATATCCGCTCTATGTCATCAACCTTTGCCCCTGGCAGACATACCCTGGTCCTGTTCCACCTATCCTTTTTACAAAGCATGTTCCCCTTTTCCCTGACAATAGAGTCACCTACAACTACTAGTTCCTGTGGGAGCAGCGCATTCTGCCTTGGGGGTTGCCGCTGTGTTGCTTGATGACCAAGTGCAAGCTATGGCATTGATGTGGGCAGCTGAGAGCTTGATGGGCCCCTCAATTTAGTTCCTTCGAGGGCATCCAACCTGTCCTTCAAGTTCTCATATAGGCCCATAACAACGCTGAGTTGTTGCCTGATTTCGATACACTCCTTGCATTGTGCACACACCAAGACATCCCCCATGGCAATATCATGTCCCGTAGCTAAATGCTCCAGAAACATCATTCAAGCAGTGCATTTTAAAAGGCTGTGATTCAGAAGGAAACTGCTCCCCTCAGTTCTCCTCTGAATCACAGCACTTCCATTAGCTCGAGTCTTTTGCTTTGCTGCTCTGGTCTGAGTCATGATTTCTATTAATTTCAATAAAATTTCAATTTCAGTTCAAAATTATAACCCTAAACTTGTATCCTAACACAGTTATAACGGTATATATATTTTTCAGTGTCAATTATTAATTATCTACAGTTCCCTTTATATAACTTCCGTATCAGTTATGTGTTAATTAATTATGTTACGTTTATAATCTAAGGCTTTATATGTATTTAGTTAAAAGTACAATTTAATTGACAACGAAGTTCAACAAGTTTAATAGATTCTACTGATCAACTGACAATATTATAACCTAAACTATACTAACGCTATCTAGTTCAGTATATAACGTATCGTATGACAAAGGCGGAAAGTTACGAACGGTAAATCTACGGACACTTAAGTATTAATTAACTTTCAAATCTCGCTGTCTCAATTCTGAATAATTAACGATCCTTACTAGGTCTATAAGCTACTTAAAGAAAATAATTTGATGTAAAAAATATTCAATAAAGCGGCTAAATATGGCTAAAAAACCTCTCGTTCAGCGGAGTTGCAACTTGTAACACGTGGATTTGATACCCTTACCGATACTTTTATGCAATTTCAAGGCCGAGTAAAGAATAAATACACCAGATTAATCAGAAAATCACAAAATAATGCTATACTACTGAATTTAAATCAAAAGTTTTAGAAAAACAATAATTTCAAATCAAAAAATAAGAAAAATCCACTTAGCAGCTTTGAACACGTCTGGCTCGTACTAGCCTCGTCAGCAGACCCCCATTTGGAGTTGTAAACTCCAAACAGACTTGTAAACAAAAAAGGCTTGTAAACACCATAGTACAGCAGACTCTCGATTTACCGGGATCAGATTAACCGGGACACTTAAAGACTCCAGATTAAAAGAAAAAAATCAACCAGAAATCATAAAATTCATGTAATAACCAGAATAAGTATAAACAGATGTTTTGCAAGTCGTAAATAAGTTACAAGAAGTGGCATTATAAGTCATCATTGGGAGATTAGTGTGCCTATTATTTTGCAACCCCCGCTGTCTTCACACCCACCGCTCAAAAAAAAAGACCAAATGTTTAGTTTGTTTTTTGTGCATCACATCAATTTTTGTACAGTCGCACGACAAAAGGACAAATTTTGTTTTGTTATTTATGTCAGGGATGTCGTATTTTTTATATTTTATTTTTTTTGTTTAGATATCACGAAAATGATGGGCAAACACAAAGAGCTGTGCTTTCAATTAAACAAAAACTTGAAATTATTAAAAAGTTTGAAAATGGTGCATCTGTTAAATCTCTAAGGAACCTTTATAATGTTGGTGACCAAACCATACACAACATTGTAAAAAATAAACGGAAGCATTGTATTGGACGCGCGTGTAGTGCGTGGTAAGGTTTTTCGTTTTTATCTATCGGCATACTTTTTCATAGGTTACTGAACATTTTTTGAAGTCCACGACTTACGTGGCTTCGGACTTACTTTACGTTATTTATATATTTTTTTTTTTTTTTTTTGACTGAAGATTTCAGTGAAGGGGACACAGATTTCACCATAATAACATAAAAACCCAATAAGATTGAGTTTACTACCCGTTTATAATTAATTGCTGTTATTGTTATTTTGATTTTTAGGAGCATTAGCACCTAAGGCCATATTGCTCCGGGAATATGTGGTGGTCATTCCCTGACCTTTCCGCATTCTCCGTATTTGGTGGTCACAGGCTCGAACCCCGGTCTAATCAAGAAGCGTGTGCTACGCACTGCTGCTCCTGGTCACCTGGCTACGGAGGCACCTTATAATTAATTGCACTAACAGAAAAGGCCAGTAACCCGGAAAGTGCAAATTGTTTTTATTGTTTTATGGCTGTGACCTCCAAGAAATGAGCTTTAGTAAAATGTGATGATAACAGTGAGTTTTCGCCTTAACCCCGTGAAGTTCTTTTCAGAAAATTTAATTTTGACTGTTATCATGGTGCCGACTAAGAGAATAAGTGACAGCGGTACTAGTAAATCTATCAAGGAAAGGAAAGCAATCGAGTTGGATCAGAAAATTAAAATAATAACAATGTATGAAAATGGCCAAACATTAACAAGTATTGCACGGAATTCAGATTTGTCAGTGGCAATGAGGAACACAATAAAGGAGAAAGGCAGAATATGAGAAGCGGTGAAGCAATCAGCACAATGAAGTCAACTATAATAACCAGGGCTACAAAATACATATCAGTTTTTACAGTACAATAACATGCATTTTTCATTCCTTTTATGTTTTCTTTTCTCATGTGCCACTCTAGCTACTTCACCACTGTTCCCAGATAATGTTTTTAATTGAACTAATTAAAATATATTACTATTTTTATTCATTCTTCTGAGGATATTACGCAGTTTTTGTAATTTTGGCATATCAGGGATATAGTAGCGATATTTTATTAGTCTTTTCCGAGTTACATAAAACTCAACTTATGTAATGAGTCCTGGAATGTATCTCTTACATATACCGGAGACACAGTATTTTTGGATTAACCGGGAAATCGATTATCTGGGAATTTTTTTTTACCATCTATCCAGGAAAATCGAGAGTCTACTGTGTATATTTTATGTATTTAATATATTTGAAGTGTGTGTGTGTGTGTGTGTGTGTGTGTGTGTGTGTGTGTGTGTGTGTGTGTGTGTGTGTGTGTGTGTGTGTGTGTGTGTGTGTGTGCACGCATGCATAAAAATTTACAAACCTTTTGTCCTTTTAAGCCTGGTGGTCCAATGGCAGGTTCTCCTTTCTCCCCTTTGGATCCTGAAATACCAGGAAAGCCAGCAGGACCAGGATCTCCAGGATAACCCGGCAGACCTGGAGCTCCCTAAAAATTGAAACAGAATATTAAATAGACAAGAAAATCCCAATACAAATAGTGATATTTTGTTGTTATGACAAGATAATTCAATATGTCTATTATGGGGAACAGCAAAATTTTAGTCACTTAAAAATAATAATGATAAAAAATTAACAAAATAAAATTGCAAACGAGGAAAAGATACTTAATATGTTTATTATTCTTTCCAAAGTACCAGTAATTCAAATCTGAAATAAGTTTTCAAATCTTTATTGCATAATTCAAAATGTGTAGGATCATACAAGTAGGGTAGATGCACCCTACTTGTATGATCAGGCAATGGTCGTCATTACAGACAATGGTAAAGGATAGGAGAAAATGGTGTTACCAATGAGTTTCTATAAACCACAGGGTCCATTTGATCAAAAACTAATATTGAAGTTTCTATACAATTCATTCTGTTCTTAGTGAAGGTGAAAAATTGTGTGATACAGCTGTGGCCCATTTCAGATTTAAGGATATATGACAAAAATACACAAAAATTCACCACGTGTGAAACAAAGATGCAGCAGTTTCTCTTAACCCTTTATTAGTTGTCTGCCAAGTCACATCCCAGTGAGACAGATTTTCATTACCTGGTGTTTTTGTAGTTTTCCAGAAAAAGGACAAACAAAATAATCAAACAAAGGATCAACCTCAAATTTTTAACAAAACTAAAGAAAACACCCACTGTAAGTTATGAGTCATTATGTCAAATTTATGAGGATGTCAGAGCTCATATAATTACAAGACATAAAAGATTGTTTCAAGGAAGAGAGAATGTAGAAGCTGATGAATGAACAGGCCATCTGGTATCCATAAAAATTGACAGACTGGGTCAGAACATTATTTAGGTTTGATCGTCGTTGAAGCATTAAAGTGGTTGAATCAGAACTCAATATGGAAAAAGAAACAGACAAATGGGGCAAAATTTTTTAATTAAAATCAAAGAATGAGAATACTCTTACGATTATGAAGATGTTTTGCAAAAATAACAGAGCCAGACTTTTCAAGTACTTGAATTACTTGAGATGAAAGTTGGTTGTTCCAGTATGACCCAGAACCAAAAGACATCAATGCAATGGAAGAAAAAACAATCCCCCCACACAAAAAAAAGGGGGCAGGGAGGAATGTCAAAATCAAATATGAAAACTATGCTCCTTATTTTCTTCAATATTAAATGAATTATGGCTGAATACATATCACCAAATCAGCCTGTTAATCAAGCATACTAAATTGAAATTCTGACAAGGCTGCCTTAAAAAAGTCACACGAAGAGACCTAAATTGTGGAAGAGCAGTTGGATGCTGCATCACGACAATGCTCCTGCATCCAATGTTAGCATTAGTATTATTAGCATTAGCAAGGGCACATGATGCAAGAAAGCAAGCTTACATAGCATCAGGCAAAAAAAACCCTTATTTCACCTATCCCCTCGCTCCAAATGTTTGTCAAGTTCTGCCTTGAATCTATTTAAGCTATCAACTTCTACGACAGATGGAAGTTTGTTCCAGCAATCAACCACTCGCTGGCTAAAGGAAAACTTCCGCTAATCTATTCTACAACCGTCTTTTCTCAATTCAAACTTATGCCTCTCTCAGGCGATTATTCTGAGCAAGAGAAAGAATCCAATCAGCATTGAGCATGCACAAACCATTCAAGGCTTTATACACCTCAATCAGATCACCTCGCAGGTGCCTAGTCTCCAGACACTGTAATTTGCAAAACTTAAGCCTTTCTTCGTAAGAGCAACTCTTTATTCTGTTCGCTAATCTTGTCGCCCTTCTCTGTAATAGTTCCAACAGCTCTACATCCTTCTTAAAATGAGACCTCCAGACCCGTATACAGTACTCAAGGTGTGGCCTAACCTAACCATTGCCTTATAGAATGGGATAATCACCTCCTTATCCCTGCTAGAAAAATTCCTGTACATCATTGACAAGCCACCATGACCTACTCTTGCAGACCCTCAGCAATGCTCGGAAAACTTCATATCTCCTTGCACAATTAAGGTCCTTTTCTCTACCACCGTCAGTGTGGTACCACAGAGTTGATATGTTACTCTGGGATTACTGCTTCTCATAGGTAGTACTTTACATTTTTCAATGTTAAACTTCATTTGCTGCCTCTCAGCCCATCTGCTCAACTTTTCTAGATCCTGTGGCAGCAGTGTACTGTCATTAGTGTCATTAACAACCCTGCCAACCTTCGTATCGTCTGCAAACTTGGACATTAAGCCTGATATACCATCATCAATATCGTTTAAAAATACAGAAAACACAATGGACCCAACACTGAACCCTGAGGGCCTCCACTAATAACATTAGTCCACAAAAAGCAGTGTCCATTGATTCCCACTAAACCATCTCTTTATCCATAGCAGCAATTTGCCTCCAATGCCACACTTCTCCAATTTGTGCAGCAGTCTTCCATGTGCAACAATATCAAAGGCCTTTCTAAGATCCAAATATATGATATCAAAGTTATTCTTTGCATCCAGTTCATTTGTGACTACATCATAGTATCCAATCATATTAGTCAGACAAGACTTCTCCTTAAAAAACCCATGCTGTGTCCAAGCTATAACTGAAGTCTTGTCCAGATGATCCTGCAATGCTTCTTTAACCAATGCCTCCATTAATTTCCCTGGAACAGAAGTTAAACTAACAGATCTGTAATTACCTGTGTCTCCCTTTGATCCTCCTTTGTGGATTGGAATCATATTTGTGCATCTCCAGTCCATGGGTACCTATCCTGAGTCCAGGGAAGCTCTAATAATTATGGCTATTATTGCTTACTTCCTTTGCCGCCTCCTTTAATATAACTGGAGAGATTCCATCCACCCCAGGTGCCTTTCTTATGTTTATCTTCAACAATTTCTCCTCCACTTTACTCTCAGTTATTACAAGATTATGTAGCTTACTGCCAGAGTTGAATACACCTCTGGCATTCCCCTCCCTGAATAACTCCTGATGTGTGAATGTAGATGAAAAATATTCATTTAGTTTGTTAGCTACCTGAGCAGGATCATCAACAGTTGAACCATTGATATCAAGTGGACCAATCTGTTTCATCCCCTTCCTTCTAGAGTTTACATAAGTAAAGAACTCCTTGCTGTTCTTTTTTGCATCCTTTGCCAAAGATTTCTCGTAATCTGCCTGCGCCTGCCTAACCTCCTTTGTAACTTGGTTACAGACCAGCTTGTATCTATCATAGGATTCTGTGTCACATGTTAATTTATATGTATCACATGATTTTTATTCTCTGTCACATGTCTAATTAGTTCATATGACATCCATTTAGGCCTAAATCTTGAACAATAATTCTTTGTTGGTATGAAAAGCCTAGTAGCTTCCAAGATTAATTCTTTGAATGCTTCCCATTTTGAATTTGTTGTTGGTAACATCATCAGTTGGTCCCACCATATAGAATTTAAATACTGTCTCACACCACCATTGTCACCTTTACAAAAGCTAAAACCCTTCCCTTTACTCTTGAAGGTAATTACTTCTTTGAGTAAATCCCACTAAAGCATACTGTGATCACTGCCACCTAGCGGTTCCTTTATCTGCAGATTCTTGATGCATGAAGGATCACTACTGATGATCAGATCAAGAGTATTTTTCCCTCTTTTTGCCTCCTGAACAGTAGGAAACAGTCATCCAATAAATCAGCTGCTGTAGAAAACAATCATCCAATAAATCCACAAAAGCCTTGTTAGTGTGTGAGTGACCAACTCACAAATTCCAGTCAATCTCCGGAAATTAAAATCCCCCATTATAAGACACTCTGATTTACTGGCCCACTATTTCTCTGCACAACTGCTCATTGTACTCATCAGATTCATTAGGCCTATAACACACACACACAGACACACACACACACACCTACTCTCATTTTTCCTTTGACAGTGCTTATTTAACACCAAACAGACTCAACACTGCATTGTCCACGAACATCAACTGGATGCACTTCCTTAGATTTTATGTGTTTCTTAACTAACAGCATAACCCACCCTCCCTTCCTGTCCTGTTTATCCTTCCTGTACACATTGTAATCCCCAAATTCCAGTTCTGGACTGCTTATGTCTGTGTGACCCCACATCTCTGATATCCCAACAATATCTGCCTTTGATGTCTTGAGTAGCACTTCAAGCTCATTGAATTTATTAACTATACTACTAGCATTGGTCTACATGCAATTATACATGCACCTGTTTCTACTCTTAGTTACCCTAACACAGCCCATGTATTTACTTGTTCCACTATGACTCCCAGAAGTCCTGGAAATCCTCACTGCCTTGCTATCTAGGCTGCTGCTGAATTGCATTTCATTCGAAGTAGTGCAAGAATCACTTTTACCTCTGCCAGCGGCTACTGTTAATCTATTAGTTCGTATATTCCCCGCCAAGCTAGCACTTTTCCGACCCACCTAAACTCTGCTTCAATAGCATCAGCAAATATTCTTGCACCCTTTCTATTTAAGTGTATCCCATCCCTGTAGAAGCAGTCTCTCCTGTTAACAAGCACAGACGAGGTTGAGAAAAATTCTACCACTTGAGCCTTGCACAATCTCTCCAGTGCCAAATTGATCGTCAAGGCTCTCATCATATACTCCCTCCTATTGTGTCTGGGCAGAATTGCAGACACTTTCAAATTCAACCCTAACTCACACTTTTTTTCAGCATTGACTTGTACTTGTTAAGTAATTCTGCCAGACTCCTACTCTTAATATCATTAGTGCTAACGTGTACAACAATATCATGCTTTGTGCTCTTAAAAGATCATATCTGCTCTACAATGTCATCAACTTGGCAGACATACACTGGTCCTGTTCCATCTATCCTTTGTGCACAATATGTTCCCCATTTCCCTGACATTTCTGTACTTGGAAGATACATATGGAACAGTGTGTGTGTGTGTGTGTGTGTGTGTGTGTGTGTGTGTGTGTGTGTGTGTGTAAGTCAAAAGCAATCATTTTGAAGGGAAAACTTGTAATGCACAAAATATTTCATTACAGTTATTTTATTACAGCAGACATCTCATTTAACAGCCACACCTTCTTAAGGATGTACTGTTAATGCTGCATAACTAACAACTCTGAACAGTTTTCAATCACAATTAAAGAATAATCATGTAGCATCCAGACTGAAATTATGCAATCAATGTTGCATAATGGAAATACTATATACTTATATGTGTGCATGCATGCATAAGGTTCAAAAGGTATACAGATAATGCTTGTTCAAAGGTGAGACCAAGTACATTGGAAAATTAAATGTTTATATATATCTCATCTTTATCTCCATGCATAAGTTGAACACACACACTTGCAGCAGCAGCAGTCTGTTACTGTGGTCAATAAATTCTTATCTCATCATATTTCAAAATGTCAGTGGGAGCTGAACAACATGTACGTATTAAATTTCACTTTAAAATCAAAGAAACCACAAGGGTAACATCACACTTCGAAGCACTTAGGAGGTCTGTCAAAATTAATCCACTATCTGGAATGTCCTCAATTTCGACAAAATGATGGAATTAAGTCTTAAGCCCAAATTTTGGTGTACATATGCATACTTGTACATAGTGTATAGTGTTATTTGTAATGTGGCTCTGGGAGTTTCTCCCAACTCCATGTCAAGCAATGTGATAAATACAAACTCTATAAAGGCCAGATTTATGTAGGTTAGTGCGTTCATGTTGTGTTAGTGTGGGTTATGTTGGTTGCATTGTTCATCTGGCTTCTTAGACTAGGGCCTGTGTTTTCACACAAAACCCTCTAGTTTACTGTCCAAGGCTGGGAGAGCATATATATATATATATATATATATATATATATATATATATATATATATATACACACACACATCCTTGTACATCCAAAGCTAGGCATATCACAATTTGTTTGAAGAATTTGAAAAGTAAAAAAATTGTAGAGATATCAAAAATATTGTGCCACTCAAACACTGGCGATGAGGAATTTGGAAATGGTGAGGACAGAAAGGACACTGTGTATTGTATATCTGTTTGGATGGTATCTATATCTAAAGTTTCCTTCAACTTTGCATGATGTCTCTGGTGAAGGTATAGGACTCTGTAAATCCAGCGAGCATGTCTAGTGGTGCACGAGTTGTGGTATATATGTTGTGTGACACGCCTCTTGGCTACCAAGAATCTGCATGTCACTTGGAAAGCAGCTTCATAGTACCCATTCATATAGTTGGGCCTCTACTGTCAGCTCTAATTGGAAGTGGAATTCCAATTAGAGCTGACAATTTATGCAATATAGGGATAAAAAAGGAGGAAAAGTGAAAGTTAGAGGACAAGTTTCCCCTCCAAACAATACATGGGCTGTGTTAAGATAACTATGAGTAAGAACAGGTGCATGCATACTTACATGTATGTACACCAATGTTAGGAGTATAGTAAATACATTTGATGAATTTGAAGTGCTAGTCAAGTCATCAAATGCAGATATAGTTGGAATATCAGAGACATGGTGTCACACACACATATAAGGAATGCAGAATTGGAATTTGGGAGTACGATGTGTACAGAAAGGATAGACAGGATAGAAAGGGAGTGTGTGTGTGTGTGTGTGTGTGTACTGGTTCAGGGTGGTTCCCAGGCAAATGCCCATCTCCACCTAAATCATTTAAAACAGAAAATTTGTATATATTTTACAAATTTACAAATTTGTAAAATTTGTAAAATATATTTTTGAAAAGAGAAGTAAAGTAAAAAAAAAAAAAAAAAAAAAATTTTAAGTTAAGTTAAGTTCATAATCTAAGTTAAGTGTATAAACAAGAAATTTTGAATAGAAAAGAATAAAAGTAAATATATGAGAAATGTTTGTGAGTGTAGTATGTTGTTTATGTCAGGTCACTTTGCCATCAGAAAGCAGCTGAACTCTTCAACTGCAATCTGATGCCCATCCCTGGCATGTGGAGCCGGACCTGGTTCTATCTTTAAAAGCTGAAGGGCCAAAGCGCAATTAAACACTCAACAGAGAGAGTGCTAGACTGTTGAGCGCCAGCTGTCCAGCCTTGGGCCGCCCAAACCCAAGAACTGAACAACAACTGAACAAAAAAAACCACTTAAGTGGTCCATACCCAGGAGCCCCAGACCAGACCAAAAGCTACCAGGTCTGAAGCTCCCAAGCCCTGATGCAATCAATGAAGATTCTGGTTGTAGACGGCCAATTCAATGTCTGTGAGATTTCGTATGATAGATCTTTTAGGGAACACAGCATTTGCATACTCTTGTAAGGCCTGAAAGTTATTAACTCCTTGCACCAATGTATGTACGTTATCTTCATTAAAATTAGCTATCTGTTTTCCCAAAAGACATCGTCCATCAGTCATGTCTTCGAGCTATGTGTCCTTCCCAAGACCATTTTAGTTCTTTAGTTTTCATAAGAATGTCCTTTACTTGAGTTTGCTGCCGAAGTGAAACTTGTGGGTGCCCAAGTGAAACTTGGGCACCCATCAAAAGAATGGTGGGGAGTATACATTGGTTCATTATTTTACATTTCAGACAAATTGGGATAGAAAGGGAGGAGGGATTATGCTCAGGGCTGTAGTAGAAGTTATACATGGGTATATGCTGTATACCCTCTGGATTTTTTTAGGTCATCATCATCAGCCATTTTCAATCCACTGTAGGATGAAGTCGTCTCCAGCAACTTTCAAGTTCCTCCTGTTTTGTAGAATGGCCATCCATTTATTACCCACGAATTTGTGAATTTCATTTGTCCACCTCTGTTGTTGTCTTCCAGGTTTTCTTCTAGCTCCTCTTGGGTACAATTCTGTTATTTTTTAGTCCATCACTCATGTCTTCGAGCTATGTGTCCTGCCCAAGACCATTTTAGTTCTTTAGTTTTGATAAGAATGTCCTTTACTTGAGTTTGCTGCCTAAGTGAAACTTGTGGGTGCCCAAGTGAAACTTGGGCACCCACCAAAAGAATGGTGGGGAGTATACATTGGTTCATTATTTTACATTTCAGACAAATTAGGATATTGCTCCTTAGTAGTGCTCCTCAGATTATATTTCCTGAATGCTATCCATCCAAAATTTATTCTTCTCTTGACTTCCAGTCATTTATCATTATTACAGCTAATGACTTGTCCCAGATAAGTATATGAATCCACCTTTTCAATCACTTCTCCTTCAATTATTATATCCCTTTCTGTGGCATACTTGTTCATCATTACTTTTGTTTTAGCCATATTCATCTTTAGTCCAAAATCCTTACTAACACTGCATAACTGATTAAGATTTTCCTCTAATTCTTTGGGATTGTGGCTTATGACCACAATGTCATCTGCAAATCGTGAATAGTTTAGGTACTCTCCATTCACATTGACTCCTTTCAGCGACCAGTCTAACCTTCTGAAAGCTTCCTCAAGGGCAGCAGTAGACAGCTTCGGAGCTTTGTGTCTCCTTGTCGAACACCTTTCTCGATTTTGCTACTGTCTTTGTTACACTAATCTAATAAAGGAGGGTTCTTCAAAATCATAATATATGGGGTATCTATACCTTGTCTTTCCATTGCCTTATGCTTTATGGAGTCAAATGCCTTTTCATAATCAACAAATGCCAGGTATAATGGTGTTTTATATTCATTTTTTATATTCATTTTATATCCATTAGCTGTGATATTACATGAAAGTGATCCATAGTTGAGAATCCTGTCCTAAAGCCAGCTTGCTCTTTCCATTGATTTTCATCAAGTATTTTTTCAAATTTGTTAGTAATGATCCTTGTGAACAACTTGTAGATTTGAGATAACAAGCTAATTGGTCTATAATTTCCAATTTCTGATTTATCTCCTTTCATATGCAGCAAAACTATGATTGCATTATTCCACCCCTTAGGTGTCATACCTTTTCGAATGCACTTTGTCAAGAGTCTTGCCAGTTTCTGTGTCACGTCTCTTCCTCCAAATTTTAACAATTCTACAGTAACTTCATCTTCCCCTGGGGCTTTTTATTCTTCATTTTATTCAACACATGTTCTACCTTATCAGGCAGGATATCGGTTATGTCCTATGTGTTACTAATTTGTGATCCATCTTCCCCACTGCTGACATCATTCCTTCCCTCCTTGTATAATTCTCTATAGCAGTCTTCTGCTATTTGAATTATGCCTTCTCTGCTAAGTACCCCATTGCTATTCTTCAGTTTCAGTATCATTTGTCTTTCTGTATTACTGCTCATGGCTGGTGATTTAAGTCCTCTGTTTTCCCTTAATGCTTGTTCTACTTTTCTTGTGTTAAATCTTCTTATGTCCTCTCTGAGTCTCTTTCTAATGGCTTAGCATAACTCAGTATACTCAATTTTATTCTTGTCAGTGTTTATCTTGCTCTTCATTTGTTGTCTTCAGTTCATCCCAACAAGTGTTTCTTGACTAATTTTTTCTTATTTGGATTTCTTTTTTACCGATAGGTTTCTTGGGCTTTATTACTTTCGAAAGGTTGTGGTATTCCTCATCGATATCTTGGTCCTGAATAGTCTGCAGAAGCTCAAACTTGTTCTTAAGTTCCAGTACATACTGCATTTTCTCCTCTTCCACTGTCTAAAAGACCTTTGTATTATTTACTCGAGTCAGTTTTTTCCTTTCTTTTCTTACATCTATATCAAGTGTACATCTTACCATTCTGTGATCACTTCCAACATTTACCTTGTTCGGGACGGTAACATCGTTCACAATATATCTTCTGTTAGTGAGGATGAAGTTGATTTTATTAGTTGTTGATCCATTTGGGCTCTTCCACGTCCACTTTCTATTCGCCCTTTTCTTGAAAAAAGTGTTCATTACTGAAATTCCTCAAGATTCTGCAAATTCCACAAGTCTTTCACCTCTTTCATTTGTTTCACCAATTCCAAAATTTCCTGTAGTTCTCCTTTCTGTGCTGTTTTGTCATTTTCTAACCTCAGCATTGAAGTCTCCCATAATAATAGTGTAGTGGGTTTTCTGCTCATCTAGAAGACTCTCAATTTCGGTGTAAATTTCTTCAACCTCTTCATCATGATGGCTCAATGTTGGTACATAAACCATTATAAATTTTAGCTTGTACCTCTTAGAAATCCTGAGTAGTAGTTTTGACACCCTTAGTGATGTACTAAGGGTGTCAAAATGTTGTTTTTTATATCTTTATGGACCAGAAAGCCAACTCCACCTTCACTCCTTTCACTGTTTTTTTTTTAGGCATATAGCATATACCTTCTGGTTTTTGAAAGACTTGAAAAAACAAATATTATTAAAATATTTACTAAATATTAAAAAACAAATTTATTGTAATTTGATTCTTAGACAATACTTATGGTTTTATTATTATTATTTAATATCTGTGCCATATATATATATATATATATAAGGAAATAAATATGCCATGTGTGTGTGTCTATATATATATAGATGTATATATATTAATAACAATTTCAGAGTTGCAAGGCTCAATAACTTCCACGATTTTTCAATATATTAAAAAAATAAGAAATTACCTCAATCTTTTTTTTTGTGGAATGTTTCCAGTCAAGCATTCGAAAGTGGTTTTAATTATTTATTCTGACAACGTGTCTTCTCACACTCATGGTCTTGCTGCGGTGGTTTGATGTGTTTCAGGGTTGGGTTGGGGCTCTAGGCTTTTGATTCCGTTGCGTGTCGAATTTGTTCGTATCTCTATGAGTGAGGGAATTCATTAATTCGTTTTTTCATCTTATTTTATTCATTACATTTGGAGAGAATTGACTGGAAGCATTCCATGAAAAAGATTGAGGTAATCTCTTATTTTTTAAGTATATATTTTAAATGTAATTTTAAAATAAAGTTTCAGTAAATGAAAAAGTTTCAGTTGATGAAAAATTAATAAGTCAGGTATGAAAGATGCACCTAAAAGCACAAAGCAGCATTAAAGTATGCAAAAGTATATATAAGTACGTATGTATGAATAGATATATTAGATCAAGTTTGCATAGATGGAGGTGAAAATTACAAAGTGCCAGTGACTAGAACGGTAAGGATAGTAGAAAAAGAAGCATAGTAGATATGTAACAGGTGAAAGAATGTTAATATTCTAAAAGTTATGATGAATTAAGAAAATTAATGGGCTGAATTACAAAGCCAATAGCAAGTGAGTGAACTGTAAAGTTAAATTATTAATAATAAGGTAAAAAACAATACAAATAAAATAAAAGGTGGTAGAGCTGTCATCAGATATGGGGGGACATATTTATAGAAAAGGTGAATACAGGTAAGGCAAATATGCAGAATCTGATGTCAGCTAAAGTAAATATTGATACATGGTCACGTTTCATGAAGGGACTACACTGACCATGTATCAGGAACTGCATTTCTATACTTGTCCATAGTATTAGAAGAAAGATGAATGGCCAAAAAGCAAAAAAATGAAATTAGCACATTCTTATAGAGTATGGAAAAGGCAGTCCCAATGCAGTGTCAATTATTAAGGTAAAAATAAGGATCAAGTTAGAATAAAATATAGTTAAGTGTTTTCAGAATGGGAAAAGGTGTTTTTATTAAAAATATGTAGAGTTTTGTGTAGGATTTAAATTTTGTAATTTTGTGGAAATTAAATAATTTGGAACAGGTGCATGGTATAGGGTGAGGCATTAAATTGAGGATAGGAAAAAGGAGTAATTAAGTAGAAAAAGACGAAAATAGCAATAGAAGGAAGATAGTAGGAATGTTCGTATCACCCTTGTATACACTAATAGTTTAATGAAAGGGAAGAAAGGTAGAAATAGATAGTAGAAAGATAAAAAGCAAAGAAAAAATTGTTAAATCACACTGAGTTAGCTAGGGTTGTGAAGCCCAACCTTATAGTAAGGGCTCTGGCTTTGTAAGCATTAGTATAAAAGGGAGCTAATACCAAATGTTTGTATTGCGAGGAAAAAGCAGGTGCAAAAAATATGTAAATCAAAACATGCCAAGGAATGAACCGAAAATGAAACTGAAAGTATAATAAGAAAGTGAATGATACCTGGAGTTTTCAAGTAATGCATAGCAGAAGTAAGCTAACAGTAAAATAATACATAGCTGAAGGAAAAAGGCGGGGAAATACAGCGCACATATTTAGTAGATTAGATGAATGTATGACAACCACATTAGTAACATAGCTACATGAAGCAAGTTATAGCAGCATAACACTTAATAGAGAGCTGTGAAGAAATAGAAAAAGATGGGAAAACAGTGACCTCTATTGTCATATTTTGAACCAATCAATGCATGGAAATACATACGATTAGCGTTGGAAAAAAGAAATTTGGTTGGAATGATACGACTTTACTGTAATAAAGTCATAAGATATACAAAAATAAACACATAACAGTTCATAGATAAATAAAAAGTATTGAACAATGCGGTGATAAAAAGAATGCAGATCAAAATTAATAGGCGGCAGACCTATGGCTACACTATATTAAGCTGATAATTGAAGTTGTATAATCTCATATAAATTGAAAAATTACCAAAGAGAGGAGTAATTGCTTACATATCTAAGCATAGAAAGAAGGAAATGTGTGAAGAATCACATAATGCCTAAGATAGAGAAAAGTTAAATTAATAATTATAATATGTAGTCCAAAGTGGAGTGATATCAGTAATCATTACTGTAATTGATAGAATGTCTTAAATCAAAAGGTAGTTCAACCTTTTGATTTAAATCAACCCTGCCAAGAAACAATTACAATAAACAACTACACATAGAAAGAGAGTGGGCCAGTAAATCAGAATGTCATATAATGGAAAATTTTAACTTCCCAGATCAATATCTGGAAAGTTAAAATTCCAGTTTGGTGAATCACACACTAGCAAGACTATTGTGGATTTACTGGATGATTGTTTTCTACACAGCCTATGTAGCCAAGCAGTCAGTAGTGGAAGTGCAATAGCACAAGCTCTTTGAATAGACCACAGTTCAGGCCCCTGACTGCTAAATACGTTTGATCTGCCAACCAGCAGGGGACCAGCGGGGCATATTATGGTCCATTTCCATCGACCTGAATTGTTGAGGAGGTTACCATCCTGCAGTGAATTGATAATGGCTGTAGTTTAACTTTTTGTTTTCTACAGCAGCATGTTTGAGAGGCAACCAGAGAGAATAATACTCTTTGTCTGATTATCATTAGCATTATCAGAGGCAATATGATGCAAGAAAGCAAGCTTATGCAGCATCAGCCAAAAAAAAAAAAAAAAAAAACCTCCCATTTCATCCATCCATTTGTCCCGAATACCTGTCCAACTCAGTCTTAAATAAATTTAGGCTATTAGATTCCACAACAAAAGATGGAAGCCTGTTCCACCAATCAACTACCTGCTGGCTAAAAGCAAATTTCCGCACATCTATTCTACAACTATCTTTCCTCAATTTGAAACTGTGCCCCTTCAGGTTCTTAGTCTGAGCAAGACAAAGAATCCCATGAGCATTCAGCTTGTTCAACCCATTCAAGGCCTTATACACCTCAATCAGATCGCCTTGCAGGTGCCTACTCTCCAGGTGCTGCAATTTGCAGAACTTCAGCCTTTCTTGGTAAGAGCACCCTTTTGTTCCCCTCACCAATCTTGTTGTCCTTCTATCTACTCGTTCTACAAACTCTACATCCTTCCTAAAATAAGGTTTCCAGACCTGTACACAGTACTCTAGGTGTGGCCTGACCATTGTCTTGTATAATGGGATTATCACCTCCGTGTCCCTGCTCGCAAAATTCCTATATATCATTGACAAGACTCCATAACCTGTCCTGGCAGCCGCACAGCTCAACGAACTTCATATTTTACTGCACAATTACCCTCAGGAATCTTTTTCAATTTACACTTCCCTGAGTGTAGTACCACCCAGTTGATATGTTTCGCCTCTGTTATTGCTAGCCATGTGCAGTACTTTGAATTTGTCAACATTAAACTCCAGTTGCCACTTCCCAGCCCATTTTCCCAACTTATATAGATCCAGTTGGAGTAGCATACTGTCATTACTGTCATTAACAACCTTGCCAACCTTTGTATCATCTGAAAACTTGGACATTCAACTTGATATTCCTTCATCAATATCATTGATAAATATACAAAACAACAACGGGCCCAACACCGAACCCTGAGAAACACCACTAATACCATTTGTCCATGAAGAGCAGTGTCCATTGATTACCATTCTCTGTTGTCTCCCACTCAACCATCCCTTTATCCACTTTAGCAGATTACCCTTGATTCCATACCTCTCCAATTTGTAGAGCAGTCTTCCATGTGCAACACTATCAAAAGCTTTCCTGAAAACCAAGTATATGATATCAAAATTATTTTTGGCATTCAGTTCCTTTGTGACCACATCATAATAAGCAATCAAATTGGTCAGAGAAGATCTCCCTTTGACAAACCCATTATGTGTCTTAACTATTACTGCGGTCTTATCTAGATGATCCTGCAATGCTTCTTTAACCAGTGATTCCATTATTTTCCCCAGAACACAAGTTAAACTAACAGGTTTGTAGTTACTTGTGTCACATTTTTAACCTCCTCTGTGAATTGGTGATACATTTGCACACCTCCAGTCCATGGGGACCTCCCCTGAGTCCAAGGAAGCTCTCATAATTATGGTTAAGGGTTTTTACTTCCTTTGCTGCCTCCTTTAATATAACTGGATAGATCCTGTCCATCCCGGGTGCCTTCCTTATGTTTAACTTCGACAATTTCTTCTCCACTTTGCTCTCAGTTATTACAAAATCACTTAGCTCCCTGATACCATTTGATAAACTTCTGGCACTCCTCTCATTGAATAACTCCTCATGTGTGAATGTAGGATGCAAAATACTCATTCAGTTTTTATCAGTTACCTGAGCATGATCATCAATAATCAACCGATCTATGTTAAGTGGTCCAATCTGATTCATCTCTTTCCTTTTAGAGTTTACATAAGTAAAGAACTCCGTGTTGTTTTTCTTTGCATCCTTTGGCAAAGATTTCTCATAATCTGCCTTCGCCTGCCTAACCTCCTTTGCGACTTGATTACAGACTAGTTTATACCTGCCACAGGCTTCTGTATCGCCTGATACTTTATATGCATCCCATACATTCTTCTTCTCTGCCACTAGCCTCATTAATTCATCTGACATCCATTTAGGCCTAAACCTTGAGCAGTATTTCTTTGTTGGAATGAAAAGCCTAGTAGCCTCCAAAATTAAGTCCCCAAAGGCTTCCCATTTAGAATTCACTGTTGGTAACATCATCAGTTGATCCCACTGTACAGAATTTAAAAACTGTCTGAGACCTCTGTAGTCACCTTTATGAAAGCAAAAGCCCTTCCCTTTAGCCTTGATGGTAGTTACATCTTTAAATAATTCCCAAATCAATACATTGTAATAACTGTTCCCCAGTGGTTCCTTTATCTGCAGATTCTCAATTCATGAAGTATCACTACTGATAATCAGATCAAGAGTATTACTCCCTCTGGTTGCGTCTCAAACATGTTGCTGTAGAAAACAGTCATCCAATAAATCAACAAAAGTCTTGCTGTGCAAGCGACCAACCCACCCACAAGTTCCATCCAATGTCTGGAAAGTTAAAATCTCCCATTATATGACATTCTGATTTACTGGCCCACTCTATTTCTCTGCCCAATTGCTCATTATACTCATCAGATTCATTAGGCCTATAACACACACCTCCTCTCATTTTACATTTCCCAGTGCTTATTTCACACCAAACAGATCCAACACTGCATTGTCCACCAAAATCAATTGGATGCACTTCCTTAGATTTTATGTGTTTCTTAACTAACAGCATAACCCCTCCTCCCTTCCTGTCCTGTCTATCCTTCCTATACACATTGTACTCCCCAAATTTCAACTCTGCACTGCCTATATCTGTGTGACACCACATCTGTGATATCCCAACAATATCTGCCTTTGATGTTTCACTAGCACTTCAAGCTCATCAAATTTATTAACTATACTCCTAGCATTGGTGTACATGCAAGTATACATGCACCCGTTCCTGCTCCTAGCCACTCTAACACAGCCCACGTATTTACTTGTTCCACTATGACTCCCAGCAGTCCTGGAAATCTACATTACCTTGCTTTCCAGTCTGCAACGTAGCAACTGGGTGGTACTACACTGACAGTGGTAGAAAATGAAAAGGACCTTGGGGTAATTGCTAGCAGGGATAAGGGGTGAATGTTCCCTTGTATAAGGAAGGCAATGGTCATGCCACACCTTGAGTACTGTATACAGGTCTGGAGGCTTAATTTTAGGAAAGATGTGGAGCTGCTGGAACGAGTACAGAGAAGGGCAACGAGATTGGTGAGTGGAACAAAGGGTTGCTGTTAATTGCAAATTGCAGCTTCTGGAGACTAGGCACCTGCAAGGTGATCTAATTGAAGTGTATAAGACCTTGAATGGATTGAGCAAGCTCAATGCTAATCGGATTCTTCCTGTTGCTCAGATTATTCACCTGAGGGGATATAAATTCAAATTGAGAAAGACAATTGTAGAATAGATGTGCGGAAATTCACCTTTAGCCAGCGGGTAGTTGATAGTTCGAACAAACTTCCATCTGTTGTGGTGGAGGTCAGCAACTTCAATAAGTTCAAGGCAGAACGAGACAAACATTTGGAGTGGATGGATGGGTGAATTGGAAAGAGATTTTTTTTTTTTTTTTTTTTTGATGCTATATAGTATCAAAAAAAAAAAAAAAAAGAAAGCAAGAAAGCAAACTTATATAAGAAAGCAAAAAAAGCAAGAAAGCAAACTTATATAAGTTTGCTTTCTTGCATCATATGCTTCTATGAATGTTAATAGAGAAGGATGAAATTGCCAGCCAAATTTCAAAACCCTAACTCAAATATTTCTGTAATAGGGTAAGTACTTATTTTCCACTCCTTGTAAGTCTGGTAATCTCATTTCAGGAAGTTTGTTGGAAATCTCATTTCAGTTGGAACAAGTGTAAAGAAGAACAACAACATTAATCAAGGATTAACTTTGTTTCTCTTCCCAAAGAAAGGCTTCAGTTCTGAAAATTGTGGCACCTGGAAACTAGACACCTGTAAGAAGACCTGATTAAAGTGTTTAAGGCTTTAAATGGATTGACTAAAATAAATGCTGATGGCATCATAATCATCATCAGCAATTAATTTTAGCTTCGACAAATACTCTGCCATTTCTGTTTCATGTATCACAAACTCAATCAGCTACCAGTTAGAATGAGATATACTTCTGGTATCCCCATTTTTAAAAACTTCTGCATGTGAGTATATAGATATAATATATTCATTCAGATTATCAGCAACCTGAAAAGGATCATCAATAGTTATCTAGTGGGCCAATGAGGCCCATTCCTTTCCTTCTAGTGTCAACATAAGCAAAGAATTTTCTGCTCCTCTTATTTGCAGTCTTTCCAAGGACATCTCTTAATTCACATCACCTCCCTAAGTAGCTTGATTGAAAATTAGTTTATATTTAGGTTATAAGCTGTAATCATTCCATACATTTTTCTTTTCTGTCACTAGTCTCATGAGTTCATCTGATATCCATTTATTTCTAAAAATTAAACAATATCTCTTAGCTGGTATAAAAACCTTAGTAACTTCTACCAAGTAACTTAGTAGCTACTGCAAATGCTAAATGGAAAGTGTTACCTCCTAACGCTTTCCATTTAGCATTTTCAATTATTAACACACCAAAAATATTTAAAAGTGGACAAAGGACCCATGTAACCACCTTTACAAAAGCAAAATCTCTTCGCGAAAGCAATAACATCTTTGAATAAATTGCATATCGTTATACAGTGATATGATGCTATTTGATCACTGCCATCTGGTGATTCCTTTACATGAAGATTTCTAATGCATAAAGAATAATGCACTCAGATAGTTGTTCCCCACAGCCATCTCAGTCATTTAGCCTATAATAAATTCCTATTCTCATTTTTGTTTTTCCAGTGCTTATGTAACACCAAACTTACTTGACAATACAGCGGCAGCAGAAGTTGTCTGTGGCAGAAGATAGCAGCAGAAGTTGTCTGTGGTTTTTTATGCAATTACCAGGACAAGTAAAGAACAGATGCACCAAATTAATCAGAGAATTACAAATAATTACTACGTTACTAATTTTAAATCAGAAGGTATAAAAAACAATAATTTTAAATCAATAAATAAAGTTCCACTTAGTGGCTCCCAAAAAAGCTTTGAGTTCAGATATTCCTTACTCTCTTTCAAAAATTCTAAACAGAGGCAAGGTTCATAATTTCTTTGTCAGTAAATATCTACAAAAAAATTTCAAAAAAAATCCATCTATTTTATATTCAAAAGTAATATTTACTACTGGAGGAAAATGTGGTTATATCACTAACATTATTAAAATAGGGCACACTTGTACCAAGAAATAGCACAACAAATAAATGCTGTTAATTGGGTTATAGGTAAGACAAGGTGCAAATATGCTCCTATAAACATAATTGCCCCCCATAACAAAGTGAAAATTAACTAAAATAAAAAATAAAGAAAAAGAAAAGGCAAAGCAATCTTTGGTAGGGTGAGTAGATGGCAAGAGCCACAACTAAAACAAAAACAAGTATTATCAAAATATATCAAAATCCATAAGCAAAAATGAAGTAAAACTAAAAAATAAAAATGAAAAGAAAGAAAACACAGTAAAAATAAGAAAATAAATTATTTACTTTTTTTATAAAAAGTATATTTTTTTTACAAAAATATAAAATAAAATAAAAATAAAAATTATACAAAAATATATTTATATTTTTGTATAATTATTTAAGTGGTGTTCGTTCATTGGTGGTGTGCCTATTGCCCTTTGGGGCCATGTGGAGCAGAATTAAAACCTTGCCTGTAATCCTATTAACAGCTTGTTTGTTTGGAGATTTATTAAGCATATTGGCAACTATGGCCATATTATGCCACTATTAACAGCATTTACTTGTTGAAATACAACAATTTAATGGTTCAAGTGTTCCCTATTTTAACAGCATTAGCAATATTCATTGCATGCCCCCCCCCCCCCAAGTAAATATTACTTTGGTTATGAATGCAATATGGCCCAATGTATCTCTACGCTCTTTTTTTTTTTTTTTTTTTTTTTTTAACTTTGATTGCTTCCTTCTATCCCATGTTTTGCTTTAGTATGAATGCGGATATCAACCACTCAGATTCCATATTCTGGTTTACTTTATTCTTTCATTTTGTTTTCATCAGTAAGTTAACCGAGTAGATTTAAGTTCAATTATTTATTTAAACGTAATTCTATTTATCAGAATTTTTTAATTATGAGTTGTCAATTTGAGGAGTCAATGTCTATATTTGCATTTTGTCTATTACATTTCCTTATTTATTCTATAGTGGGCAATGAACATAACGTATTTTGTGTTTGGTTGGTTCATTATTTCTCTTTGTATCCAGGGACACAAAGAGAAATAACATGTATAATGTATATTGGGATATCAATTTGTATCTGGCTGTATCAGCAACCAACAAATTGAATACAATTTGTTGGAGTTCGCAAGTGCTGGTGTCCCTTTAAAGAGACAGTAGTTGTGAGATGCATGTTTCTATTTCATTGCATTTTAGGTTATTTAAGTTAGACTCATTCTGTGATAGGGTAGGTATGTGTCTCAGTTGGTGAAGGGCTGTGCACTCTCTCCCTCGGGAGGTGGGTGTTGCTTTGGTCTTTCTTTTCTTATTTTTAGTTTATTTTCACTTTATTATAGGGATGGGTAAAGTTTATAGGAGCAAAATAGTACCTTACTTTACCTTGCCTTACCTATAACCATGTTTACAGCATTTATTTATTGTATTTCTTTTACAGTTCAAGTGTTCCCTATTTTAACAGAATTTTATCTCCTTCAAATAAAAGTTTGACTTCTTCTGTTGAATGTAAATAAATATTTATTTATCACTAATAAAATACTTACATCAGTTCCATTACAGCCATCTAACCCAGATAGACCTCTTGCTCCCGGAGGGCCTGGCAAACCCTGAAAAATGAAATGTAAATGAACACCCGTCATCTTGCTATAATTTAGTTTGTTTAGTTGAAGATGAAGTTATATAATAGCAATATTAAATGCATAAATACTGTATAAATGTATTTTGAATTTCACCAAGTTTTTTTTTTTTTAACAAAACAACAGTTTGGTAAAAACTGTTGTTTTTAACAAAACATCCCATGCAACCTCTGACAGTCAGTAGGACTGCATTCTAAAGTTGAGTCAAACATTCGAATCAAAAAACTTATCTTATAGCTTACATCACTGTTTGACCTCTGAATTTCAGAAAGCAGAGAAGGAGAAAAGTATTTTTCTTAAAAAGAATAAATCAGACAGGACCTCTGCTCAATGGCCACATTAGCAGCACAATCGTAGTAGGTCTGTTGTAGCCAAGTGGTCAGGAGCACGAGTGCAGTAGCACACTCTCTTTGAGTAGATTGGGGTTCAAGCCCATGACTGCAAAATACGATTAACATTTGTATTGATTGATTTATTGTAAACTCCACTGACCTGGTGGTCCTGTGGAGTATAAACAAGAATATATATATATTTTTTATAAACCAGCAAATAATGCTAGTTTATCTACAAACAGCAACAGATAGAGCGATATTACACTAATATACCTGAGCATTTTCAGGATTTATGATATTAATATTACACGGGGAGTCAAACAAAAAAAAAAAAGTACTCAGCCTGTTTAGGGTTAATCATAAGGTCATCACTAGATTTGGGGAAGGGAGTACCTGAAGAATCAACTGGTTAATTATAAACCCCTCAATTTAACTTATTTATAAAAGAAAACAGAAAGCATAGTTTAATATATAAAAATTAATTACCTTGCCTTAGCAAGGTAATTAATTAATTACCTTAGCCCTGCAGTAGTAGTATCCCTAGTTGTAAAAAAAAAAAAATGGTAGTGCTTGTGACAGGTCTAAATTTTCTTTTTAATTTCTGAAAAAGTTGATGGGTTTTTTGAATTCTATTTAGAGCACATCGATATTTCTTTTCTTAACAGATTGGAATCCTTATTGTGGGCAATTTTTTAGTTTTTAATAAAAATTATTATATATTCAAACTGGGTGCTTTTATGCCTTTTCTTTTCAAAAAAAAAAAAATAATTAATTCTACTGAAAATTAAAAAATAACATTATAGGAAAAAAACATAAAGACGAACTCTCAGTCTCTTCTACTTTCCAGTTTCCAAAACCATTCAAACATGCAAAATTTGAAACGTATTCATACATTGCCAAGTTTCTATGCAGAGCGAATATCAACTTTTGTTCAACAAAAAATATACTTTATTGCAACAAAATATATTTTTGTACTGCAACAGCAACAAAAAATATACTTTATCATCAATCATACTTACTTATAAAGTTATATCTCACTTCTTGCATTATCAAATTTTCTTTATTCATACTGTTCTCCAATGTGTTCATACACTGTGATTGAAGATATCATCCAAAAATAATACATATTTTGTTGGCGAAGGTAAAGAAAGCCAACACAAGAACCATGACAAACTACAGGAGCCTTATCAGACAAACTGGTTTGCCACTATTGCAGTTTCTCCCAGCATTCTCGGTAAACAGACAGTACATGTTATCGGCGGCAGCAGTATAAGTCGAGAACGATATATTGATTGACACATAGGCATGAGAGATGATGTACTGATTGGTGCATGAACACAACAGACGACATCATAGCATTAAGTGACTGATTTACATTATGATATGCATATATATATAAAGAATCTTTCTTTCTTTTCCTATTGTTTCTGTAGCCTAACATTTAACATTTCTGTAACATTTAAGGTCAGATTATGAAAAATAACAAAAACTAAAGAAACCTTGGTAAAACTACAGCATAACATAACCTAACCTTTTTTCACTAGCCTGCTTGAATCCGTCCCGAATTAGTGGCATAAACTAACCCAGTGGCACGGAAACTTATTTCAATCGTAACCCCCTTTCTAAAATATAAAATTGATGCGACCCCTCAATGTAAACCCTGAGGTAGGATGACTAGATTTTTAGAGAAGAAAAATGGCATTTTATAAATTATGTAGTACAAAATTTTATACGAGTACTGAGAAAGGAATAAAAAAAATTGTTTCCATTTTAATTTAAACATTAAAATAATTGTTTAGTATTTTAATTAAATACAGCAAAAACAACAAATGAAATTCTTATTCTTCAATTAAGATTACAAAACAATAAAAAAAAATGAACAATTACAAACCAAAACCATTAATGAGAAGGACGAACCTGGATAACTGATAATATTTGGTCCATATTTGGTGCAATGTAATCTCATGTCATCTGGACCAAGTCCGGAACACTTTGTTTTTATAGCTGTTAATTTTGAGAAACCAACCTCACATAAATATGTAGACCTGAATGGTAACAATGTTTGTATTGCCATTTTCAATAATTCTGGATACTTGTCTCGAAGAGAAAGCCAAAATTTTTCCCAAGAGTAGTGTAATGTAATGAAATTGAAAGTGTAATGTAATGTAAATGAAATGTAATACAGTGGATTCCGGTTATTTGGGCCACCGGTTAATCGGGGCTGCCGTTTATTTGGGAAAAATCTTAAAAAACAGAACCCAATCGAGAAAATAGCCAGGATTTACTTCGCTTAATTGGAACAAAATGCCGTTTAATCGGGGCAGAAGACCGCAGCACTGAAGATTACCCTACGATTGTCCCCAACCGTACCACGTAGTTCGGTCGAATTTCTGGAGGTCACAACCATAAAACAATAAAAACAATTAGCAGTCACCTGTTTATTGGGCTTTTGTGTTAGTGAAATCTATCATAAACTGATAGTAAACTCGATCTTATTGAATTTGCGATTATACCGACAGCTGGAATTCTGTGGGTTATTATGGTGAAGTGTGTTTACACTTCTATGGAATCTTCAATCATATAAAAAAATATAATTTTCAGGCTCTTCTCTTCATTCCTATTTTTAAAGCTTCGGAATTTGTTACTTCTCACTTGCGCATATCGTGTTAATTGCAATTGCGGTGTTCTTTGTTATTGATTGCTTATCTTTTTACCGTTTTAAATATTAACCCCACCACAAATGACATTGAATATAAATGTCAACCAGTTTAGTTAGTATGTACATATTACAGTACGTATTAGTTATTTCGATTATCACGTATATTCTTCTGAATTTCACGTATCATTTAATTTTTTAATTGGTAAAGTAATAAAGGGTAAATTTGTACTTAATATACTTTACTTTTATAGCCTATGGATAATATTCCTCCTATTTTCATTAATTACAAACGCTGTTTAATAGAATTAAAATTCAATTCACAAACATGATCACAATGACCGGCGCTTATTACACATCGTATAGTGATCGGTACTTTAAATGGTGACTCCATCATAACGTCATTGAACAGTGAACCAATTGTAAAAGGCGGGGGGGAGGACATTGTATTTTTAACTATTTACGTGAAACTTTGGATAATTGGGGCAGCCGCTTAATCGGGCCAAAATGCACTGGTCCCGATGTGTTCCAAATAACTGGAATCGACTGTACTTCGAAATACGACAAGTCAATAAGATCTTCCTTTTGTTGCATGGTTTGTTTGTTTGTTATTTGGTTTTTAGGAGCATTAGCAACTAAAGCCATATTGCTCTGGGGATATGCGGTAGTCATTCCCTGACCTTTCTGCATCCTCCGTATTTGGTGGGCACAGGCTTGAACCCTGGTCTAATCAAGAAGCATGTGCTACGCACTGCTGCTCTTGCCCACCTGGCTACAGAGGCGCCTTTGTTGCATGGTAATTTCGGGACATGAAGAACCATCAAAAGCAAAGGGATCACGAATCCAATACAACTTTTTTTTTCTGGAGATATATTAAATCATTTGGAAAAATGCTTAATTAGCATTGTTAGGTGGGTGGCAATGATATTCCTAAATTATAATGTTGTTTGTTATGTTTGTTTGTTATTTGGTTTTTAGGAGCATTAGCAACTAAGGCCATATTGCTCCGGGATATACGGTAGTCATTCCCTGACCTTTCCGCATCCTCTGTATTTGGTGGTGACGGGCTCGAACCCCGGTCTAATTAAGAAGGGTGTGCTACGCACTGCTGCTCCTTCCCACCTGGCTACGGAGACGCCCCTAAATTATAAAATGTCACTATTATAACAAAATCGGAAAAGCATGGGAACATTTCAGCATTATTACATGCAAATTCAGTTTCCCAAAGATTAAGCTTCCCTTTAAAAGTTTCTATGTTACCAGAAAGTATTAATATATTTGTTCCCTGTCCTTGAAGACATAAATTTAAATCATTAAGTTTACAAGTTTTTCAAATATATCAGCAAAGGAACTAAGTTTTCCAAGCTATTTTTGATTTGTCAACAAAAGGGCAAGGGTCCGATTTTTATCCAATAAAAACAATAAAACTTCATGTGAGGTCAAAGAGACGTCACAACACTTTACCACTGGACAATTACCCCACTTTCATATATATAAAAGAAGCATTTCGTTCTTTGAAATTTCATTACAAAGCATTGTGAAAAGTCTGCTATATAAGCTTCTACTTTTTAAACAAAGTTGACCAGACTTATCGCATCTTTTAAAACTTCATGCAAATCAGTTTGCATTTCCTTTGCTACTAATGCTTCCCTATGTACTGAATAATGCAACGATTCAAAACCATATTTGGAGTAATTTCCTTTACTTTGCCTTTTAAACGTGTATTTTATCCTGTTAATGCAGCTGCACCATCAGTACAAATCGCAAAGCAGTTGTTCCACTTTAGGCAATATTAGTTTGAAAGAAAATATTTATAGCGTCAAAAATCTTCTCGCCCATCGTTCTTCCTTCCAAAGCTTTGCAAAATAGAAAATTCTCCAAAATATCTCCCTTGTAGCAGAATCTCACATATACAATAAGCTGATCAAGGTTTTAAATATCTTGAATTAATCTAACTGTATTGCAAAAATTGGACTTTCTCTCAATCGATTTAATAAATTGGATTTTATGTTGTTCGCAATAACTGTCTCTGGATAGAGAAATGGTATTTAAATCATTGCCGTACTTTTCTCCATGCATAAATTGAAATCATTTTTATTGCAGAGGGGAGAACAAGAGATTCAGCAATAGTATGTGATTTAAAATTTTTTTCCAATTAAATTGTCCAAGGTCTGAACGATCTTCATTCAGACCTTGTATGGCGTTGGCGTGTCTTTTGAACAAGGATTCAGTTTTTTTTTTTATCTCTGAATATTTCGTATGTAAGTGTCTTTTTAATTTAACAGGTTTCAAGCTTTCATTAGGCAGGGTTTGTAACATATTAAGCCGACCGGGCTAGCTAGGTGGTTAAAGTGCCTGTCTAGCAACCCAAAGGTCGCGGGTTCGATTCCCGCCTCGGACTTGGATCAAAGTACTACAAAAACCTTGGGAGGTGCATTATGGCCACAGAAGCCTATGTGCCAACAACTACCAAAAAAAAAAAAAAAAAAAGTAACATATTACGCACACAGGACGTTGCTCTTCATAAACAACAGTGTAAGTAAAGCCATACTCATAAATTCTTATTGATATTTTCTGTTCTTTTTCATTCTTTTTTATTTGGAATATGATGGCTCTCTACCAGAAATTGGTAGTTACATTACACTTGAAATAGCATTAGTGTCCAAATTTTCACATGATACATTTCTTACCCTTTCAACTTCTGGTATATCTGTAGCAACATTATTGTCGTCATGCCTGGACCGTTTTGTTCTGATTACCCAATTGTCCATGGTAAAATATATAAAATGTATATTTTTTTCCTTCTAAAAAACACAGCCATAACATAAAACGTAGCAGAAGAATGAAAACACATCCAAGTTGATGTGAAAGCACCATATTACGAAGAATAATAAAGCGTGCGTGCAACAGACTTGCTATTTACTGCCACAACATACTCGTGAGGCTCGTGGCAGAGAAGAAGAATGTATGGGATGCAAATCAAGTATCAGGTGACACAGAAGCCATTGGCAGGTAAAAACTAGTCTGTAATCAAGTCACAAAGGAGGCTGGGCAGGCGAGGGCAGATTACAAGAAATCTTTGGCAAAGGATGCAAAGGAAAACAGCAAAGAGTTCTTTATTTACGTAAACTCTAGAAGGAAAGGGATAATTAAATTTGGACCACTTAACATGGATGGGTTGACTATTGATGATCGTGCTCAGGAAGCTGATAAACTGAATGAGTATTTTGCATCTACATTCATACATGAGAAGTTATTCAATGAGGAGAGTGCCAGAAGTTTATCAAATGCTAATAGGGAGCTAAGTGATTCTGTAATAACTGAGAGCAAAGTGGAGGAAAAATTGTTGAAGTTAAACATAAGGAAGTCACTTGGGGTGGACAGAATCTATCCAGTTAAATTAAAGGAGGCAGCAAAGGAAGTAAGCAAACCCTTAGCCATAATTATGAGAGCTTCCTTGGACTCAGGGGAGGTCCCCATGGGCTGGAGGTGTGCAAATGTATCATCAATTCACAAAGGGAGTTCAAAACTACAGACCTGTTAGTTTAACTTATTTTCTGGGAAAAATAATGGAATCACTGGTTAAAGAAGCATTGCAGGATCATCTAGACAAGACTGCAGTTATAGTTAAGACACAGCATGGGTTTGTTAAAGGGAGGTCTTGTCTGACCAATTTGATTGGATACTGTGATGTGGTCACAAAGGAACTGAATGACAAAAATAATTTTGATATTATATACTTGGATTTCAGGAAAACTTTTGATACTGTTGCATATGGAAGACTGCTGTACAAATTGGAGAGGTATGGCATTAAGGGTACGTTGCTACAATGGATAAAGGGATGGTTGAGTGGGAGATGACAGAGAGTGGTAATCAATTGACACTGCTCTTCATGGACAAATGTTATTAGCAGAGTTCCCCAGGGTTCGGTGTTGGGCCCATTGTTGTTTTCAGTATTTATCAATGATACTGATAAAGGTATATCAGGTTTAATGTCCAAGTTTGCAGATGAAACAAAGTTGGCAGTGTTGTTAACGACAGTAAAGACAGTATGCTACTCCAATTGGATCTAGATGATAGAGAAAATGGGTTGAGAAGTGGCAACTGAAGTTTAACATTAACAAATGCAAAGTACTGCATATGGGTAATTATAACAGAAGAGAAACGTACCAACTGTGTGGTACTACACTCAGGGAAGTGGAAATTGAAAAAGATCTGGTGATTGTGCAGTCAAATATGAAATTCGCTGAGCAGTGCACACAGGCTGCCAGGGCAGGTCATGGAGTCTTGTCAATGACATATAGGAATTTTGCTAGCAGGGACAGGGAGGTGTTTATCCCGTTATACAAAGCAATAGTCAGGCCACACCTAGAGTACTGTGTACAGGTCTGGAAACCTTATTTTAGGAAGGATGTAGAGTTTGTAGAACGAGTAGATAGAAGGACAACAAGATTGGTGAGGGGAACAAAAGGGTGCTCTTACCAAGAAAGGCTGAAGTTCTGCAAATTGCAGCACCTGGAGAGTAGGCACCTGCAAGGCGATCTGATTGAGGTGTATAAGGACTTGAATGGGTTGAGCAAGCTGAATGCTGATGGGATTCTTCTTCTTCTTGCTCAGACTAAGAACCTGAGGGGGCAGAGTTTGAAATTGAGAAAAGATAGATGTGGTTGGTTTAAATGTGTGGAAATTTCCCTTTAGCCAGCGGGTAGTTGATTGGTGGAACAGGCTTTCATCTTTTGTAGTGGAAGCTAATAGCCTAAATAAATTTAAAGCCGAGCTGGACGGGCATTTGGAATGAATGGAGGGGTGAAATGGGAGGTTTTTTTTTTTTCCTTGCTGATGCTGCATAAGCTCGCTCTGTTGCAGCGTATGCCTCTACTAATGCTAATACCAAGTAAAAGCGTATAGAAAAATCACACATTGTTATCTTCAGCCAACAGTTAATGGATGCTCATGATTTCAAGTTATTTAAATGCTCAATTTATAGTAAATTTATGTTAATCTTATATAACATAATGGAATTAATCGTTCTATATCCATACAGATTCATTTGTCACACCTCTACATTTACCTCAGGAAATAAATGTACCACAACAACAAAAAAAAAAAAAAAAAAAGCCAATATTTCAATTTATAAAGTCTACTTACTGTTCAAATACAAACTTAAAAAAAAAAAAAAAAACAATAACCATGACCTATTTAAGCAGTTGTCATTCTTCTCTTTCATTTGCTCTAAAATAAAAGTTTTCAGCTAGAAAACTGATAAATAATTTCTCATTAATTTCAAATTCCAATAACATTTTTAATATTCAATAATACAGGGTGTCCATAAATTATTCGCCTGATTATGAAGCTTGATTAAAATTTTATAGTAATAAGTATCTCAAAATGGTTTGCTGCTATTATCAAAGAGTTTTTTTCTCATGTGGTTGGCAGCCTTGTCCCAGCAAGCATTGCAACAATGGCGACAATGCAGGAGAAACCAATAGCGTGTTGTGGCTGTCGAATACCAAATCTACAGTAACCGTAAAGAGGCAACCGTAACCGTAACCAGAAAGATCCACCGACCGAACAATCAATGAGGTAATAGTTGAAGCAGTTTCAAGAAACTGGCAGTGTGCTGTACTAGAAAGGAGCAGGTAGGCCTGGTGTATCTGCAGTTAAAGTTATAGAAATTCTAGACGTGTTAACCCAAAGTCCTACAAAATCTATCTGCCAGGTAGCCTGCAAACTGCAAGCACAGGTTGGTTCGCACAAGATTGAAACTTTATGCCTAAAGTGCAAATCATCCAGAAAATTAAGCCTCACGACAAACCACAATGAGAGAGAGAGAGAAATTTGTTGTTCACATTCTCAACCATATAGAAGATGAGCACTTTCTGGAAGATGTTGTTTTCAGTGATGAAGTGACATTCTTCCTATCTGGTTAAGGTTAACAGACACAACTATTAAATGTGGTTGGTTGGTTGGTTGGCATTTAATGGTGCATGGTAACTAAGGCCATAATGTGCCATGTTAAATGTGGAAATCTGAAAATCCCCACTCATTTCATGAACATCAATTTTTTCATATATTTGGTACTTCCACACTGATGTATTTTTTTAAAAGATTCCATTAGATAAATTTTAATTTATAAAAGTGAGAACCCATTTTCTGTGCATTTACAATTTGTTTATTATATATCTAATATTTCTCTTTAAATGATTTCATTTTTTCATCTTGAATTTTGTGAGTTAAAATTCTGAAAGCACTTAAGGAAAAAAACTTTCTTCAACAAGTAATTTCAGCATTTCAATCACCTGATGCACATAACTCAATGTCTGTTATGCAAATTTCAAAACATTTAATTTTTAACATTTGCTTTTAACTATACAATAACATGGAAGTAAACATAATTTAATGGTGACTCAAATAATTTTGCAATAAATTTCAGTGAAATTTCTTAAAAAAATAAGAAAAACATAATAATGAAGAAAAAATAATCAAACTTCTAAAAGTTTTAATATTTTAACAATCACTTGATATGAACTTAAACAGAGTTTTTGAATGCATTAAGTACCTTTTTACATGACGTGTCTTCTAAAGAACAAAATTCTCTCAATTAGTAATAAAAATAACATTGCATTTTTGAGCTAGAACACTGCAGATTGCAAAGCTGATTATCCCATGCACAATGCAGATTATTATTATTGTTGCTCTTATATTATTTCTCCCTGATTGGGGTTCCACCTCGTGACAGGTATTGCTACCAAGTACACAGGGTGGTTGTTGTTATGTCTGGTGTTACTGCTGGTCGAGGAACTCTCTGACAATCCTACAAGTGTTCAGGATTGCTAGTTTCTGGAGTTCCTTGTAGGTGTTCGCTGGGAGACCTATTGCTGCTAGGCTGTTATGTAGGGTCTTTGGCACCATACCTGTGGCTGACACGATGATCGAGATAGTCGTTACTTGTTCCATATGCCACATCTCTTTGATCTCCTGCCTTAGGTTCGTGTACTTTCTGATTTTTTCCCCATGGGTTTTCTGCAGATTGCCAGTGTTGGGTACTGCTATGTCAATCAGATAGGTAGCCTTTTCCTTCTTGTCCACAAGGGTTATGTCCGGTCTGTTGTGCAGGATTGTCCTATCCGTTATTATGGCGCAGTCCCAGTACAGCTTGTGGGTTGGGATTTATAGTACCGCCTGGGGTTCGTGCTTGTAGTACAGTACACTTTCTTCAACCAACTGGTATTGGTAGCTAGCTTCTGATGTATTATCCTGGCTACCTGGTTATGTCTCTGAGTATACTCAGTCTGGGTAATCACCTTGCATCCCGCAGTGATGTGTTGGATCATTTCTGAGGTCAGGTGGCATCTTCGACATGTGTCATCAGACCCTCCGGGTTCCTTGGTGATGTATTTTCTATAGTTCCTGGTGTTGATTACCTGGGCTTGGTTGGCGAGAATGAATCCTTCAGTCTCGGCGAAGAGCATCCTGCTCATGGGCCATGCATTGGAAGCAATTTTATCTATGTGATCTTGATGGAGATCATTGTAGTGTCTGCCATGGAGTGTCTTCTCTACCCATCTTTCTAGCTTTGTTTCTACTTCCTGGTTGGGGGGGACTCCTTGCTTAAGTTGAGTGGGGTATACCGCTTGTCTATCTTCCTTATGGCCTGGTGGAGTGCTGCTGTGTGTTTCTGGAAGTATTCCTTCAGGTTAAGTATCGCTGTCTTCTGTTGCTCAATGAGATCTATCAGGCTCCTTCCTCCTTCTTTCCAGGCAATTGACAGATTATTATTATTATCATTATTATTATTATTATTATTAGCCATATGGTGCAAGGAAGCCTGAGGCTTATATTGCACCAGCCAAAAAAAAAAAAAAAAAAAAATGCTGAGTTACCCTGAGAGAAAGGGGGAGAGAGAGAGAGAGAAGGAGAAAGGAATCACCAGGGTCCAGCTCAGGACCCTGGATGTGCCAAGCCCATACTCACCAGATATGAGCCCCTGGAGCAAAATTGTCCACTGCATCAGAGACCACAAAAACAAAATTCTACCTGGGCTCCAAAAGTAATTCTACAAATACTACCAGCACACAAAATTCTGTCTTTTAGTCCAGAAGAGTATGAAGTAATCAACATCATTAAGACCACTTACAGACAGAAGAGAATGAATGAAAATAAGCTACCCTCCTAAAAAAGTATCCAGTAGAGAGTGCCAACACTGACATCACCAACACTTGAATAATGTGTCATTTGGCTGCTATGACATACTCCACCCTCTCAGGTAAGCTTTCCACAAACAATCAAAATACTGAAGTGAGCATGGTCCTCCATTCTTCCAGAACAGTGACAAACTGATTTATCAATGTGGTCTGATACAAAGGGTAATGTGGTAAATGACAGCAATCAAGGTATGCTACTCTAGCAAGACCAGAATAAATTAGGCAGATGACAGTTGATGATAAATGAAATAATTAATACACTGATATATGAAACACATTTTGGAGGCAATAATCCCAGAATATTTTGGTAGCAATTATCCCAGAATAACACACCATTTGTATTGTACCAAACTCAGTGAACTTCATGTAGTGGAAAATTAAAAAGACCATGGGTCTTTTTCATTTTCCACTACATGAAATTCACTGAGCAGTATAGACAGGCTGCAAGGACAGCTCATGGGGTTATGTCAGTGATATATAGCAATTATGCCATCATGGACATAGAAGTAATTATAAAAGCAAATGGTTAAGCCAGCTTGTGTATGGCATACAGGTTCACAGGAATCAATTTAGCAAGAATGTAGTTCTCTAAGTCAAGACCCAAGGAAAGACTTGAATTCTGCAAATTGCAATATCTGGAAACTAGGCAATAATTCCAAATATTGCAAATTGCAATATCTGGAAACTGCATCTACAAGGAAACCTGATTGAAGGGTTTACAACAGAGATTTCTAAACTGGTTGTTTAGAAAGCTCTGTCACATCATGTCCCAAATGGTATTGCCAATTTGTGGCATATCGTAAACATAGTCTTCACTCTTATTTCCTTTCACTGCACATCTAAATGTAAATGAATGATTAAAATATAATTATTGATAAGTATATTAAATATTAAGACATTTATTTTTTATTGTGTGCTTTGTATTCAGTGAATCCTAGACTCATTCTTTCTCTTTTGAAAGTAATCTAAAGTGGATGTTGACACCTTCAGGTGCTTCACCGTGACCCAAATGGTATTGCAAAAGTCAGGCATGTCATCAACATTTTTCAACATATAAATGTAACTGAGTGATTAATATATAATTATTGATTAGTACATTAAAAGTTATGACATTTATTTCTTCATATACTTCATAGTCAGCAGCCAGTGAGCTCTGGATACATTCTTTCTCTTTTAAAAGTAATCTAAAGAGGATGTTGTGGCACTCTAATGTGTCTCAAATGTTGTTGCCTCTGGCATATTATCAATATTGTCTTTGCTCATATTTCTTCTCACTGAATATATTAATGTAACTGAATGACTAAAATAATTTACTGATTAATATATATTATAAGTTACAAAATTGAAATTTCAGATGGTCTTCTAATTGGGTTGGTAGTGCATATCTCTCTCTCTCTCTCTCTCTCTCTCTCTCTCTCTCTCTCTCTCTCTCTCTCTCTCTCTCTCTCTCTCATTTATGTTTTTTTGGCCAAAAACGAAGTTGTGTACCATTACATTTACCATCAGTTTAAAATAAATACAAAACTAGATGGAAGATTGCACTTTCAAATAAACAAAAACTTGAAATTATTCAAAAGTTTGAAAACGGTGCATCCGTTAAATCTTTAATGAACCACTATAATGTTGGTGACCAAACCATATACAACATCATAAAATATAAAGGGAAGCAATTAGATTTAAAATCAACATAAAAAAAAAATAAAGGGAGGCACTGTATTGGACACATGAGTAGTTCTTGGCAAGTTTTTTTTATCTATCGCCATGTTTTTTACGTAGGTTGCTGAACATTTTTGGATACAGAAGTCGCCGACTTTCATAACTTAGAACTTCATTAATTTTTCGTTAATTTTTTTCACTCAATTTTTTTTTTCTTTTTTAGGATTGTAAAATTTAAAACAGTAAAATAATAATAATAATAATAAGCAATCAATAACGACGATCACGACATGCGCAAATTACACAAGTGAGATATGGAGTAACAAGATAGGAATGAAGAGAAGATTCTTAAAATTTATTTAGTTTTTTTTTTTTTTTTGTTTTTTTTTATATGACTGAAGATTTCAGTGAAGGGAACACATATTTCATCATAATAAGGTAAAATCCCACACAATTCCAGCCATCGACATTATCGCAAATACAATAAGATCGAGTTTACTACCTGTTCATAATGACTTGCACTAACAGAAACCGAATAACCTGAAAACTGCAAATTATTTTATGGTCGTGACCTCCAGACATGTGTTTTAGTAAAATGTGAGCTCACATGGAGTGATAATAGTGAGGTTTCGAATTAACCTTGTGAAGTTCTTCACAGAAAATTGCATTTTGACTGTTATTGTGGTGCCGACTAAGAGAATAAGTGACAGCGGTACTAGTAAATCTATCAAAAAAAGGAAAGCAATCGATTCGGATCAGAAAATTAAAATGAGGATGTTTGAAAATGGTCAAACATTAACAAGTATTGCTCAGAATTCAGATTTGTCAGTGTCAACGGTGAACACAATAATAAAGGAGAAAGACATAATAAAAGTCACACCAATTAAGTCAACCATAATAACCAAGGCTAAGAAATACATATCAGTTTTTACAGTACAATAATATTGTGGTTTTTTTTCCTTTTATGTTTTCTTATGTGCCACTCTGGCTACTTCACCGCTGTCCTCAGATGCAGTTTTCAATTAAACTAATTAAAAATATATATTTTTTTTTCTATATATATAAAACTAATATATAAAAAAAATAGAACTAACTAATTGAAAAAAATATAACTATACTTTTTTTTTTTTCATTCTTCTGAGGATATTATGTCTTTTTTTTTTTTTTTTTTTGTAATTTTGGCATATCATAGATATAGCAGCAATATTTTATTAGTTATTCCCGAGTTACGTAAACTAGATTTACGTAAGAAGTCCTGGAACCTATGTCGGGGACTTACTGTACTTCTGGATTAACCAGGAAATTAATTATCTGGTATTTTTTTTTTTTTTTACCATCTATCCATCCCGTAAAACCGAGAGTCTACTGTACTTCGCGTAATTACTGTCACATAACCACCCTGCAAACCTGAAAATCATCTGCGAATTTAGAAATTAGGCAGATATACCTTTATCAATATTAATAATAAATAAAGAAAACATTGAACCCTGGAGCCACAAAATTTGGTTAACTCCACTAATAGGCATTAATCCAAGAAGAGCAGTTTCCATTAATAACCACTCTCTGTCTTAGTAATAGTAACAGTAATAGAGGCATGTGATGCAAGAAAGCAAGTGATGAGCTTATGTAGCATCAGCAAAAAAAAAAAAAAAATTCACACAACCATTCCCTTAGTTCCTCCTTGAATTTAAGTTAACAACTTCCACAACAACAGATGGAAGTTTGTTCCAGCAATTATCAACCAGCTGGCTAAAGGCAGATTTCCATACATCTATTCTACAACTGTCTTTCCTCAATTTTAATTTATGCCCCCTTAGGTAATCTGAGCAAGTGGAAGAATCCCATCAGAATTCAGCGTGCTCAACCCATTCAAGGCCTTATACACCTCAATCAGATTACCGCACAGATGCCTAGTCTCCAGCCACTGCAATTTGCAGAACTTAAAAGACTCTATTGGTAAGAGGTTACCTTCATTCCCCCTCACCAACCTTGTTTCCCTTCTCTGTATACGCATAAGTAATTCTACATTCCTCCTAAAATGAGGCCTCCAGACCTGTACACAGTACTCAAGGCGTGGCCTGACCATTGCCTTATACAAAGGGATAATCACCTCCTTATCCCTGCTAGCAAAATTCTTGTATATCACTGACAAAACTCCATAATCTGCTTTTGCAGCCTGTCTGCATTGCCCAGAAAACTTCATATCGGACTGCACAATTACTCCGAGGTCTTTTTCATTTTCTACCACCCTAAGTTATTTCTACCCATATGCAGTACTTTGCATTTGTCAATGTTAAACTTCAGCTGCCACTTCTTAGCCCATCTGCCCAAATTTTCTAGATCCTGTTGCAGTAGCACACTGTCATTAACAACCCTACCAACCTTTGTATCATCTGCAAACTTCGACGCTAAGCCTAATATACCTTCACCAATATCATTGATAAATATATAAAACAACAGTGTGTGCCCAACATCGAACCCTGTGGAACTCCACTAATACCATTAGTCCATGAAGAGCAGTGTCCACACTGATTACCACCTCTATATTCTCCCACTTAAACATCCTTTTATACACTGTAGAAACTTACACTTAATACAATTCTGCTCCAATTTTTATAATAGTCTTCCATGTGCAACAGGGTAAAAAGCTTTCCTGAAATCAAAGTATATGATATCAAAATTATTTTTGGCATCCAGTTCCTTTGTAACCACATCATAATATCCTATCAAATTTGTCAGACAAGACTTTCCCTTAACAAACCCATGCTGTGTCTGAATTATTGCTGCAGTCTTGTCTAGATGATCCTGCAATGCATCTTTAACCAGTGACTCCATTATTTTACCCAGAACAGAAGTTAAACTAACCGATCTGTAATTAATCATGTCACCCTTCGGACCCCCCCTTTCTGAATTGGGGATATAGTTGCACATCTCCAGTCCATGGAAACCTACCCTGAGTACAAGGATGCTCTCATAATTATGGCTAAGGATTTGCTTACTTCTTTTGCCCCCTCCGTTCATATAACTGGATAGATTCCATCCACCCCAGGTGCCTTTCTTAAGCTTAACTTCAACAATTTCTACTCCACTTTGCTCTCAGTTATTACAAAAACATTAAGCACCCTGCTACAATTTAATAACCTTCTGGCATTTTGCTTTTCCTTCCTTAATAACTCCTCATGTGTGAATGTAGATGCAAAATACTCATTCAGTTTGTTTGCTATCTGATCATCAGGATCATCAACATCAAGCAGACCAATCTGATTCATCCCCTTCCTTTAAGAGTTTATATAAGTAAAGAAATCCTTGCTGTTTTTTTTTGGCCGACCGGGCTAGCCGAGTGGGTAAAGTACCTGCCCGGCAACCCAAAGGTCGCGGGTTCGATTCCCGCCTCGGGCTTGGATCAAAGTACTGCAAAAACCTTGGGAGGTGCAATATGGCCACAGAAGCCGATGCGCCAACAACTACCAAATTAAAAAAAAAAAAAAAAAAAAAAATTGCTGTTTTTTTTAGCATCCTTTGCCAAAGATTTCTCGTAATCTGCCTTCACTTGCCTAATCTCCTTTGTGACTTGATTGCAGACTAGCTTATATCTGCCATAGGCTTCTGTGTCGCCTGATAATTTATATGCATCCCATGCATTTATTAGGCCGCTGTAGCCAAGTGGTCAAGCGTGCTGGTACATAAGTACATGTGCCTCGAGTGACCGTTGAATACGGTGCTGCTTCTTGTATTCTGTCCATCTTGTGAACTCCTCTGACCATTTGGTCGTCCCAGAGTATAAACAGAAAATTTATTTTTATTTTATCTTCTCTGCCATAAGTCTAATTACTTCATTTGATAACCACTTAGGCCTAAACCTTGAACAATATTTCTTGATAGGTATGAAACTTTTAGTAGCATCCACGATTAATTTCTTGAATGCTTCCCACTTAGAATTTACTGTTGGTAACATCATCAGTTGATCCCACTGTACAGAATTTTAAAACTGTCTGAGACCACTGTACTCACCTTTACGGAAGCAAAAACCCTTTCCTTTACCCCTGATGGTAATTATATCTTTAAGTAAATCCCACATCCGTACACTGTGATCACTGCCACCTAGTGGTTCCTTTATCTGCAAATTCTTAATACACGAATGATCACTGCTGATAATCAGATCACGAGCATTACTCTCTCTGGTTACCTCTCGAACATGCTGCTGCCGAAAACAATCATCCCAAAATGTACAAAAGTCTTACTAGTGTGTGAGTGACCAACCCACAAATACCAGTCAATATCTGGGAAGTTAAAATCCCCCATCATAAGACATTCTGATTTACTAGCCCACTCTATTTCTCTGTACAATTGTTCATTGTACTCATTCGAGTCATTAGGCCTATTACACACTCCTACTCTTATTTTTGCTTTCCCAGTGTTTATGTCACACCAAACTGACTGAACATTGCACCGTCCATCTATGTCAACTGGATGCATTTCCTTTGATTTTGTTTTTCTTAAACTGTAAATCAAAAGCTTTTTTACAATGAGATGCAAAATTAATTTTTGCATTTCATTTCTTTGCTACTCTGTCACAGTACGAAATCAGATTGGTCTTACAAGAACACCCCCCTTAACAAATCCATGTTGCAACTGCAGTGTAAGTGCATTCCTGGCTAAATGGTCCTGTATTACTTCTTTACTAGTGACTCCAATTTTTTTCCCTAGTACTGAAGTCAAGATTACAGGTCCGTAATTACTCCTGTCACCCTTTGATCCTCCCCTTTGTGGATCAGGGATACATTTGCACATCTGCAGTCCAGGTGTGCAAATCAGGAATCCCCCCCTGAATCCAAGCTCTCATAATCTTGGCCAAAGGTTTGCTTAGCTCTTTTGCTGTCTCCCTTATTATAACAGATCACATAAATACCTTTTCATGTTCGGTTTCAAAGTCTCTTCCACTTTCCTCTCAGTTATCACAAAATCATTCAGCTCCCTGTTAGAATTTGATACATATCTAACATCCTATCCTAAAAGACTACTTATGTTTGTGACTATAGATGCAAAATACCTATTCGGTTTGTTGACAAACCGACTAGGTATTTTGGGATCATTAACAAGATCATACACATCTAGAGCACCAATGTGATTCATTCCCTTCCTCTAGTGTTTACATAAAATAATGAAGTCTCTACTGCTTATTTTTGCCTTCTTTGCCAGACTTCTCATACCACTTAGTTTACCTAAACTCCTTTGTGTCCTGATTGATATACTATGGTACTGTATAACTCAACAATTTATATGCACCCCATGCATTTTTCATCTCTACCACAAGTCTTATCAGTTCTGCTAGCATCCATTTAGGTCATAACCTTCAACAACAGCTGTTTGTATAAAAAGGGTAGCAGATGCTATGATTATATCCTAGCATACCTTCCATGTAGAATTTCCTGTTGGTACCACTAACCAAAATTTAAAAAGCCTTTAGTGAATCTTTTATCTGCTATTTATTGGGTCTTTTATCTACAGATTCTAATTTATCTGCAAATAGTTGCTGCTGATAATCAGATCAACAGTACTGCTTTCTCTCTTTACCTCTCTAATATGCTGGTGTAGAAAAAGTCATCCAATAAATCTTGCTACGGTGTGAGTGACAAAAACCCACAATGTCTGATCAATATCTGATGAGTTACAGCCCCCATTATAAGACATTCTGATTTACTGGTGCACTCTACGTCTGTTTATTTGTTCATTATAATCATCTGAGTCATTAAGCCTATAACACACCCTTACTCTCATTTTTATTTTTCCAGTGCTTATGTCACACCAAGAAAACTGAACATTGCAGTGGCCACCCAAGTCAACTGAACAAGACAGCACTGGCCACCCATGTCAACTGCTCTTAATTATGTAGCATAACTACAACATGCACCATCCTTATTGTCCTTAAAAGATAATAGCTTCTCTACAATGTCACCAACATTAGCCCCTGGCAGATTTATCCTGCTGCTATTCGACTTGTCATTTTTGCACAATATATTTCTCATTTCCCAACTCTACTTCTTGTGGTACCAAGGATCTCTATTGTGTAGGATGACTTTGTGTAGTCTTATGCAGCAGCATGGAATTCTTTCTTTAAAATAAATTAATTTAGATGAAAGAGTTAAATTAGGTTGCATGTTTCCTTTAATATTAAGACTGAAATTCTCCTTTTACTAGTTGGCAATTTATTTATTTTTTAAATGAAAATGCCAAGCACAAAAGGTATTAGAACCTACAGTACTTAGTACTGAGCATGGATTGAAGGTTGAGCAGCTTGAAAGAAGATACTCGAGGTTAGATTTGAATTTCAGCAGATTGTAATTTTCAGAAAATACATATTAAGGGAGGTTCTACCAGAAAATAGAATAAATAGAAGTTGAAGGAAGAAGAAAAGTTGGTTCTAGGAGTTTGAAGCTGGGCAGTAAAAGAATGACAACTGGTTTTGCCATGTGTTCGGACTGGTTTGGAAGAAAGAGGGGGAATTATAGAAGCCAATTCAGAATAACAGCATCCATCAGGGCAGGTGCTAGGGTTTTTGGCACCCCTATGCAGAAGTGTATCTGGCACCCCTGTGCAGGAGTGTATCTGGCGCACTTGAAGATTTTTTTTTTTTTTTTTATGTGAACCCCAAACACGAGAGGTATTAGAACCTATAGTACTTAGTACCATGCTTGGGTTGGAGGTTGAGAAGACGAAAGAAGATATTTGTTGACATTGGACTTGAACTTCTGTAGATTGCAATTTTCAGGAAATACGTATGAAGGAAGGTTGTTCCAGAAAACGGCAGTTGAATGAATAAATGAGGAAGATGTAAAGTTGGTTCTGTGGGTTTGAAGTTGGGCAGTAAATGGATGTTGGCTGGTGGCGGCACGTGTTCGGACTGTTTTGAAAGAGAGAGCGGGAATTATAGAAGCCAATTAAGAAGAACAGTGCCCGTGGAAGTATCTGTAGAAGAGGCATGCAGCAGAAACAGTACGTCTATGAGAAAGCGAGTGGAGAGACTCTGTTAGAGATGAATCATTAATTAACCTAACTGCCCTCTTCTGAATGGAATCAAGAAGCCTGAGAGAGGTTTTGGGGGCACCACCCCAGATGTGGGAACAATATTCCATGGCAGGGCGGATTTGCGATTTATACAGAGTGAGCAGCTGTTTGGAAGAAAAGTAACGCCGAGAGAGAAAGAGAAAACCAAGTTTTTTAAATGCAGAGGAAGCAATATTTGTAATGTGCTTGTGCCAAGAGAGATTAGAAGTTAGGGTAATCCCCAAAAGAAATATATCATTTTGCCTAGAAATTGGAGTGTCACTAAAGATAAGCATAGGAGCAGAAGAATCCTTTTTGCAAGATATAAGACAAGACTGAGTTTTAGAAGGGTTGAAATCAACTAAGTTGTCATTGCCCCACTGGAGAATTACCTGAAGATTGGCATTTAAGGAATTCGTAGCAGATTTCCGAGAAGTTGAAGCTCATTGAGCAGGACAAGGTTTCTCAAAATTGAAAGTGGAATGCAATGTGCTATCATCGGCAAAACTATGGATAGGATTTCCAGTCAATGGAAGAAGGTCATTAATATACAAGAGGAAAAGAGTTGGGGAAAGAGCTGAACCTTGGGGGACACCAGCATTAGTGGAGAAGTCAGAAGACAGAGAGCCATCTACCATCACCCTCAGTGAGCGATCAGAGAGAAAACTGGATAACCAATTACTAAAAACAGTTGGCAAACCATAAGATGGAAGCTTGTTTAGAAGACCTTTATGCCAAACATGATCGAAAGCCTTTGAGATGTCAAGAGCAACTACTTGTGTTTCACTGAATCTTTCCATTGAATTAGTCCATAAATGGATAACATAAGCCAGAATATCACCAGTGGATCGACACTGACGGAATCCATACTGGCGATCATTGATCAAATAGAAGGTTTCTAGGTAGTTTAAGAGTTGGCGGTTAATTGATTTCTCCATTACTTTAGAAAGAGTAGAAGTAATTCCAATGGGACGATAATTGGATGGGAGGGATTTGTCACCCTTTTTAAGAACTGGCTGGATATGAGAAAATTTCCAAGCAGAAGGAAAAACACCTTTGGAATAAGAACGTGAAAAAAGGCGGCAAAGAATTGGACTAAGTTCAGGAGGACAGGTTTTGAGAACAAGTGGAGAAATACCATCAGGACCTGGAGCTTTCTTAGCATCAAGATTCATCAAAATCCTTCTGATATCCTTTTGAAGACCACAGGAGGCATTGAATGGAGTGTGTTGGGAATGGTGGGAGGTGTTTTACCAAGATCATTAATACATGAGCTGGAAGAAAAATGGGATGCTAGCAGGTCAGCTTTATCCTTCGCTGAAGTGACAACAGAACCATCTGGTTTGGACAGAGGTGAGAGCAGAGATGGGCAAAAGTTGCGGCCAATAGCTTTGGCAAGAGACCAGAATGCTCGGCTACCATTAGGGCAAGAAGCAAGTTTTCTACTCTTAGCCTGTTCAAACTCTAGTTGGGAGTGATTAATAACTGCTTTCAATTGTTGCGAGCTTTGGTGTAGGCAGAAAATGAAACTGAAGAATTAGAAACAAGCCAATTACGATATGCAACATTCTTCTCTTGAACAGTCTTAGCACATTTATTGGAAAACCAAGGTTTAGATAAAGGACGAGATTTTAAAGTGGAGTGTGGGATAAAGGATTCCATTCCTGCAAGAATAATTTCACTGACACGATCAGAGCAAACGTTGACATCAGAAGTTTTGAAACAGTAATCCGACCAAGGAAAAGAAGAAAAGAAGTCTCCCAGGTCATCCCATTTTGCATTCTTGTTATGCCAAACAGCACGAGGTTGGGAATAACCATGAGATAAAGTTTCCATTGGAGAAGAGACAATCACCAAGTTGTCATCTGAAGTGCCTAAAGGACCTCTCACTTCAACCATGTACTTAGAAGGGTTGTTTGTGAGAAAAAGATCAAGCGTATTGGCTGTATGATTAGGATTGTCCGGTATTCTTGTAGGTAAATGAAAAATCTGTGCTAGGTCATTAGTAATTGCAAAAGCCTCAGCATCTCGACCTGCTGGGTCGGTGTGACTAGAAAACTGAAGCCAGCAGGAGTTGTGAACATTAAAATCACCAGGGAAAATTACCTCACTGTTAGGAAAGTTGGACCGGAGAAAGTCAAGTTGCAAAGAGAGGAAGTCAAAGAGCTTCAAGTGATTAGTGGAGTTGGAAAAACGGTAGAGATAACAGATGAATTTGACACAATGAGGTAGAGAGATTTTAAGCCAGAGAAGATCAAAGAGAGGTGATCCCAAATTGCCAATCTCTGACAGGGAGATGAGCAGTAGTTGAATCAACTGATAACTGAGATTCGGTCAGAAAAAGTACATGGGGTTTGGCAGACTGCAAGTGGAAATGGACATCGTTGAGATTAGAATTGAGACCACGTGTATTTGTGAAATGAATTAGGAAGTGCTTGGGAGGTTTAGATCTTTTCGCAGATAAGCTTGCTCTATTAGTTTGACAATTCATGGTGTATTCAATAGTAAGAAAAAGTAGGTGGGACATGCTGTATGAAGTAATGAAATTTTTGGATATGGTATACACGTGGTAAGAATATACCCAGAACCTTGACATAACGTGGCCTCGCCAATGCTCCCCGCATACACACTACTCTGACTCCCACCAGTCACTATCTGGCAGAGTAGAGGTAGCAAGATTATACACTAGCTGATCTTGAAGCCTCCTAGAGAGTTACCAATAGGTTCGGTCCGGTGTACTAACTAGCGGCCGGCCTGCAAACACCGTTTTAGAGCTGTACCCTCGAAATGTAAGGAATATTGGATCTTGCTAATGAATTGTAATGAATACAGCAGATTGTAATGAATACAGCAATTTTGAATAAACAGAAATGAAAATACAGTACAGCGTCAGTTATCCGGAATAATTGAGGTCAGACCTCTTCCGGATAGCCAAATTTTCCGGATAATCGAACCGGAAAATTTTCCACATAATTTTTCTGGTAAGATTAAATAAATAAACTAAATAAATAATTAATTAAATATATAAATCTTACCTTACAATTAAATTAAATAAGATTAATGAAATAAAAAAAATTATAAACCAATCTCGGTAAACAAACATCCATCCAGGCATTTTTATACAAAACAGAAAAATTATAAATATTTTTAAATACTCTCAGTTTTTTCGACTTACTGATAACAAGCACAGACAATCTGTGCATTGCGGTGGCATTTGCACACATAGCAATTGTAACTTGCATCTTTTCTCATCTTAAAACTTGGTGCAGGCATTTCTCTTTTAATGGCTAGGATTTTTCTTGGTAATGCTTTCCATAATAAGCCCATCTCATCAACATTATAAATGTTTTCTTTCTCATAATTTACTATAACTGAAGCAAACTTATTTTTCAAAAGAACACCACTGCCGATTCATCAGCAGAAAGTGTCTCGCCTTGAATATATAGTTCACGTATACCATGTCTCAGTTTAAAGCTTTTCGGCTTGCCTTAAAGTCTTCATCATCTATTAATTTTCGATTAAAATCCAATGATTTTTCACGCAACTTGGGACAAACACTGGTTCACCTAAACTTCACTCTGAAGAAAACAAAAAAATAAAGTGAGTACACTCTCTAAAGCGGCATTTTCAGGTTTGCACATCGTCTTTTTCCTGCTAGATCCGCCTTCACTATCCATAATCGACACAAATTCTGTTACAGCATTGAAATTTTTCTTGATGTCGTAAATTGTTGAAGTCCCAACATTAAACTCTTTGGATAGATTTCCTACATTTTCACCTTTTCTAATTCTATTAATATTTTCCACTTTTTGTTGCAATGTTAAAACTACGCATTTTCTTTTCATTCACATTTTACCGTAAAAAACTGAGAAAAATAAGAAATCGCACAGTTTCAGGCCGATATTATTCTTACCGAATCTGGAGCAAACCTAATCTGAAAGTCACTCCTAGGCCTGACGTAGCCCAGTGGTCAGGAGCGAGAGTGCATAGCACGCGTTCCTTGAGTGGACCGGGGTTCAAGCCCGTGACTACTAAATACGATAAATATTTGTATTGACGATTTATTGTAAATTCTACTGACTTGGTTGTCGTGCCAGAGTATAAACAGAAAATTTATTTATTTATTTATTTCTGAGAAAACCCAATACTACTCTGTGATATTTTTCTACAGCACAGTTCTGACGGTCACGCTGATAGAGGTCACAACCATAAAACAATAAAAACAATTTGCAGTTTTCAGTTTATTGGGCTTTTTGTTTGTACAATATGTTATTAACAAGTAGTAAACTCTACCTTTCATTTATTATAATCAAAATTGAATTTGAAAATGTGATCACTATAACCAGAGTTTACTATACTATTGTTAATTAAAAAAAAATTATTTCGGATAATTTACTTTCAAATAATTTACATCTTTTCAAATTATTTTGGATAATTTACTTCCGGATAACCGACATTCTATTTTACATTATTTCCCACTTTATGTGATTTAATATTGTAGTATGGGTACTGGCCATTTGAACCGAATTTAATTGTTGCCACTGCTGCTAGGGGCGGCACTTGTTCAGGGGCAGTTTGAACAAATTTTGTCTCTCGTGATCCTTTAAATTTTGCTAGTGAATGGTGGCACACGATTTTTTCGTAAAAGTAATTTTGTTGGTATTCGAACTGAGGTTTGCATATTTTACGGATAAGTGCCCTAACCATTGGGCTCGTGAGACATTTACTTACAAAGCTGAAAATGTGGTATTAAAATGTAATTTGAGCACAATTTTTCAAATGTATTATTTTAATAGTGCTTAATGGGTATTTAGAATGTAACTTGAACATAATTATTTTTAATTAATAGTGCTTAATGAACAAAATAATATTTCCCCAACTGAAAATATAAAGTGTGTGTTTTAAAAAGTATTCATCAATATAGAAACATAACAATTCAATAAGAGTTTGTTTCTACACTGAGATTAAAGTCGTTATTTACTGACTTTAACTGAGATACTTTTATTAAATACTAGCAGTACCCACTGCAAAAATTTCACAATTGGTAGCAGAGTTTTTCTCTAGCTGTCCTAAAGAAATGTAGTTCGTGTTTTGCCATGAGCAGGTAAACCAGTATGCATCGAATCCTTTCTCATTTCTTTTATCCGAGGAAACAAATTTTCTTTCTTTTTCAACATCTTTCTGATTATTCAAAATGTGTATGTTGCATAACAATTTCACACGTACAAAATGTAGTACAGTCTCCATAATACTTCTTTGAAAACAACATTTTTTATATTCTTGTGCCCTTATCTTATCAAGCTGGAATGACCTGACCCGAGGCATTACTACATATAATTGGCCGTGGCTAAATACAGGGTTAGTAAGCAAAATTCTGATTCTATCAAACATTTGCACTTTTATTTTATTAATAGACAGCCACACAGAAAACTGCCATCTCTTAAATGAGAATGGCAAAGTCGAATCAGATGGAGTCACATTTACATGCAGTTAGGCTGCCTACCTTAGCACATTTGGTAAAATTTCGCTTGGTAGAACAGTTTTTATTGCCTGATATTTTCCCAAAAAAGTTTTGGACAATTCATTGTCATCTCTATAAAATACTACTGAAAAGGGTAGAATATTAAAAAAGCACACTGAAAACTTAATTCTCTATGCAAATAGCAGTATTCTGGCTGTACCAGTGTGAAAATTTTGTAATTGGTAGCACAGCTTTTATTGCCTGATATTTTCTAAAGCTGCACCTGTTGCAAAAATTTCGCAATTGGTGGCACGGTTTTTATTGCCTGATATTTTCGTGGAAATTTTTGGACAATTCATTGTCATCTCTATAAAATACTACTGAAAAGAGCAGAATATTAAAAAGTACACTAAAAACTCACATTTCACTTTAAAAACTCGGTCAAATTTTCATTATTAGTGTTTCATTTCTTTCATTTTCTTACAGCTACTTCTACTCTGCAGTGCCTCTTCAGTATCCAACAAATATCAACCCTAATGTTAACATTCAACTCCCCTGGTACCTCATCTCCATGTGTTTAATGTCCTGTTTAAACTTCTCACCCTGTTCTTCATTTACGCGTCCAAATGTGGAAGTGTAAAAATATACCATGACAATCAAATTGCAGCCCAACTTCTTGAAGTTCGCTGCCAACATATTTTCAACTGTAGTCTGGTAGCCCAGATCTTTATTGTTCTCTAAAAAATTCTCAACCACAGACTTGAAACTAATGCATACCTGAATTTCTCTTTTAAATTTCATTCCCTCATTAGTATGCAAATTTGAAGTTTTCTCTAGCTGTTCTAAAAAAATGTAGTGCGTGTTTTGTCGCAAGCAAGTAAGCCAGTATACGTTGAATCCTTATGTCGTAAGCAGGTAAGCCAGCACACATCGAATCCATTGTAATTTCTTGTAAATTTTGTAAATTTTCTTTGATTTAACCATTTCAGACCAATCCTGAATACATATGCAGAAACACAAAAAGTAGTGTACCTTCTGTGCCGCAAGGTACGTTCAACATGACCAATCATAGTAGCATGGCAGCGGACATGTCTTCTTGACTGGGAAATAATTCTTAATCCTTAAATTATTACTCACCTTAAAAAACAAAGAAACTTGAAGTTGATAGCAATAATGATAAAATGATGAATTCTACATTTTTTAAATGTATTAAACGTAAATGAAAAAGAGTGTATCTTCTTTGCCGCAAGGTACGTTCAACACAACCAATCATAGTAACATGGCAGCAGACATGTCTTCCTGACTGTGACATAATTCTAAATCCTAAAGTTATTACTCACCTTAAAAAACAAAAAAAACAAATAAACTCGAAGTTCATAATGATATCGATAAAATGACGAGCTCTGAACATTTTAAACGTATTAAATGTAATGAATAGCAATGAGTGGGGATGTATAGTGAGTGAGCAGCGCAATGGAATCCTAACAATTAGTTATTTCTTTTAAGGTAAGCAAGTGCTAGTAGAGAATTATTATTTTTCTTTTTTTTTTTTTCGGAACAAAGGACATGATTGTGCGAACTTGCAAATTGTTAATCATAAAATCAATTTAGACAACTGTTTATTTAACAGTCAACATCTTCCAGTGGCTCCATCTATGAAGTGAATGTTCAGCTATTGTCATTTGTGGTACAAAACTGGTCCGTTCCGTAAAATAAAACTATTCAGAATTTTTAAATTTTAACAACTTTGTGCATACTTAAGAAGAAATAGCTTCAATTTGAGACCACTTCCAGGTCGATTGGTTGTTCACACTGACTGGTGAAAGAAAACACCTTCTGTTTTAAATATACAGGATATTATAATAAAAATTTTGAATTTCGGCACCCCTGTGCCTTGCTTAGCAGGCTTACTGTGTTCTACCGGCCCTGGTGCCCATGAAAATATCTATAAAAAAGGCATGCAGCAAAAACAAAGACCGGAGAGACTTCGTTAGAGATGTGTCATTAATTTACATAACTGCCGTCTTTGGAATGGAATCTAGTAGACTGAGAGAAGTTTTGGGGGCACTACCCCAGATATAGGAACAATATTCCATGGTAAGGCGGATTTGTGATTTGTACAGTGTGAACAGCTGTTTGGAAGAAAAGTAATGCCAGGAGAGAAAGGGAAAACGCAGTTTATTAGATGCAAAGAAAGCAATATTTGTGATGTGCTTATACCAAGAAAGAAAGAAAGATTAGTCAAGGTAATCCCTGATATGTGATCTTGTCTAGAAAAATCTGTGTCATCAAAGCATAGGAGCACAAGATTCCTTTTTTGTGAAGCATATGATAGGACTGAGTTTCAGAAGGATTGAAATCAACTAAGTTATGTTGGCCACACTGGAGAATTACCTGGACATCACATCAGCATTTAAGGAATTAGTGGTGGATATTGAAAGTTGAAGCTGTTTGTGCAGGGTAGGGTTTCTAGTACTGGAAGGTGGAATGCAATGTGGTATTATTATTATTATTATTAATAACCATATGGTGCAAGGAAGCCTGAGGCTTATGCTCCACCAGGAAAAAAAAAAGTTCCCAAGTTACCCTGAGAGAGAGAGAGAGAGAGAGAGAGAAAGAGAGTCAAAAGTAGAAGGGAATCACCAAGAAAGAGAAGAATGATGATATCCAACTCAGGACCCCGGGTGTGCCAAGCCCATACTCACCAGATGTGAGCCCCTGGGGTTCAGCAAAACTACAGATGGGATTTACAGTCACTAGAAGAAGGTCATTAATATACAAGAGGAACAGAATGAAACTAATGAAGAACACTGGCATTAGTGGACAAGTAAGAAGAGAAAGCCATCTACCATTACCCGCAGTGAGTGATCAGAGAAAAAAACTGGATACCCAATTACAAAACACAGTTGGCAAACCATAAGATGAAAGCTTATTCAGAACATCTTTATGCCAAACACGATTAAAAGACTTTGAAATCTCAACAGCAAATGCTTAAGTTTCACCAAACTTTTCCATTGAATTTGTCCATAATGGGTAACATACACCAGAATATCACCAGTGGATCAACACTAATGGAACAAACTTCCATCTGTCATTGTGGAAGTTGATGGCTTAAATAAATTCAAGGAGGAACTGGAAAAACTTTTATAGGGAATGGATGTGTGAAATGAGTTTTGTTTTTTGTTTTTTTTTTAATGATACTACATAAGTTCACATGCCTCTACTTCTACTACAGATGGAATCCATGCTGGTGATCATTGAATAGTTGGCCATTAATTGATTTCTCCATTACTATAGAAACAGTAGAAATAAGTGCAATGGGACTATAATTGGATGGGAAGGATCTGTCATCCTTTTTAGGAACTGGTTGGATATGAGCAAATTTCCAAGCAGAAAGGTTGTTCAGAAGAATTGAAATCAACTAAGTTATGTTGGCCACACTGGAGAATTACCTGGACATCACATCAGCATTCACATCATTGACCTTTGGAATAAGAAAGAAAAAAGGCAACGGTGAACATGAGTAAATTCAGGAGCACAGATTTTGAAAAAAAAAGTCAACTACCAAAAAGCCAACACGAAATGCTCAACTACCATTTGAACAAGAAGAAAGTTTTCTATTCTTAGACTGTTAAAAATCTATTTTAGACTGATTAATAACTGCTTTACAATTATTGCGCACTTTGGCATAGGCAGAAAATGATTTGGAGATTTGGATACAAACCAATTGCAATATGCAACATTCTTATATTGAACAGCCTTGGCACATTTATTGAAAAACCATGGTTTAGATAAAAAACGAGATTTTAAGGTGGAATATGGAATAAAGGATTTCATCCCTACAAGAATATACAAGATTATACACTAGCTGATCCAGAACCATCCTAGAGATTTACCAGTAAGTTCAGTCCAGGGGACCATCTAGCGACTGGCCTCTGAACCCTCGAAGCTGTACCTTCGAAATGTAAGGAAGACTGGATCTCACCATGATGTCCATCATAACCTTGAAAGACATTAATCATACTGCATGATGGAAGAGATGAGAGAGGGTTTCCAGGACAAAACTCTGGAGACTGAACACGAATTACACCCACTTCATGCCTCCAATAAGCAAAGTGGTGGAACTGCACCGGCTGATGAGAGTTGTTTACCACCTATTACTGCTTGGTAACACAGAAGGGAAGCATTCCAACATGTGGTGTGGACACCACATCTCGAGCCCTATTTATGTTGGCTGAACTCAAGGTCAAACTCGTCATTACCAATATTATGGCCAGAACTTACTTTCACTTTCTTCAAAGAGTTCATCATCTGTCCCATCAAGGGAATTGCTGATTACACATTTCTTGAAAGGCTTGATAAGTATCTCAGTAATGCCTATGGATCATTCCAACATTTGCACACCAAAGAAATTGTTGTTCTTTCTGCTGACATTAAATTTTGATTTGGTGCCACCATCCATTTGGCCCACTCCTCTCATGTAAATGCTTTAAAAGATTTGTTAATTGAGAGGGCCACTGGTTGTAGCTGGCTGGTAAGGCCTCCTGGAATCACACCTAAACTCTGTGTTTAATTCTGTAACTTTTTGTTTACACTTCTATTATTTGAAATATAAACTGTCACACACTAAAAGAACTGGCTCTTTCAGATTTCCACCAGGATCCCTCAGTCTTACTTTCTCTAGCCGCAACTTCATTCCCTTTCAACCATGCTTTATTATAAATGTGGATGAAAATCACTCACCAAATTTCAGCTTTCAGCATCATCATCCTTTTGGATATTAAAAGGAGGAGACAATTTTGTGCTTTGTAATAATTTATCCATTTGTTATCCATTTCTTATCCATAATTTGTTATCCATTTGTTATTCATAATATATTGTTATGTTATCCATCTACGGACAAATTCAATGGAAAAGTCTGGTAAAGCTCAAGCAGCTGCTTTTCACATTTCAAAAGCTTTTGTATGTGTTTGGCATAAAGACTTTCTAAATAAGCTTCTATCTTATGGTTTGCCATCTGTTTTTTTTTGTAATAGGTATCCAGTTTTCTCTCTTAACACTCATTTCTAATGATGGAAGATGGCTCTCTGACTTCTATCTTCTTCACTAATGCAGGTGTTCCCTAAGGTTCAGTTCTTTTTCCCCCTCTTTTCCTCTTGTATATTAATGACCTTCTTCCATTGACCAAAATCCTATCCACAGTTTTGCTAAGGATAGCACATTGCATTCCACATTCCAGTATGAGAAAATCTACCCTGCGAGCAAACAGCTTCAACTTATCACACATCCACTACGAATTCCCTAAATGCTGGTAATTCCCAGGTAGAGCAATGATAACTTAGTTGATTTCAATTCTTTTAAAACTCAGCCCTATCTTATATCTCACAAAAAAAGGATTCTTTTGTTCCTACGCTTACCTTCAATGACAGATTTCTAGACAAGATCATGTCTCTATTAGGGATTAATTTGACTTCTAATCTCTCTCTCTCTTGGCATAAACACATCACAAATACTGCTCCCTCTGCAAAGAAAAAACTGGATTTTCTCTTTTGCTCTTGTTTCTTCCAAACAGCTGTGCCCACTCTGTACAAATTGCAAATCCACCCTACCACGGAATACCATTCCCCCAAAACTTCTCTCAGACTTCTAGATTCTATTCAAAAGAGGGAAGTTAGATTAATCAATGACCATTCTCTAACAAAGTCTCCACTCTCTGTCTCATAGATGTTCTGTTTCTGTTGTGCCTTTTCTATAGATACTTCAACAGGCACTGTTCTTCTGAATTGGCTTCTATAATTCCTGCTCGCTCTCTTCCAAACTAGTTTGTATGTGTGCCACAACCAGTTAGCATCCTTTTACTGTCTAACTTCACACTCACAGGACCAACTTTTCCTTTTCCTCATCATTTATTGCTTCAATTTCCATTTTCTGGAATAACTTCCCTTCGTATGAATTTACTGAAAATTACAATCTACAGAAGGAAAAAAAAAAAAGAAAAATTCAAGTCTAATGTCAGAAAGTATCTTCTTTCATCTTCTCAACCTTCAACCCATGCACAGTACTAAGTACTATAGTTTCTAATGCTTGGGGTTTTCATTAAAAAAAAAAAAAGCAATGTATTAGGTTTTCTTGTGGCGAGAAGTTTTAATTGCAATGGTTTTAGCATCTACTTCACGGACTTATTTTATTGAACATTAAATATTTCATATTACCTATTTGTCCAAGCAAGCACTATCTGTCCATAGAAACACTATCTGTCCATAGAACATCACTATATATTTTAATGTTGTAAATGAGAAATGGCATACATTTAAATGTCAATAGATGCTTGAAAAAATTCTTTGTATACGCCTACCATTCATTCATTTTTGGGAAAAACATATAAACAAAGGAAAATGTTAAAAAAAAAAAAAAAAAAAAAAAGAATCCAACGATTTAAAAGTGCTTCCCAACTACACCATCCTTACTCTTCCATTTAAAATATGGTTTTAATCTCTGATTAACAGCTGCTGAAAATTCAGGGGAATTAATATGGCATACATGTATAATCCATGAAATCACAGCTAATCTTCTGATAATGACTTTTTAAATCAAGATTTTGTTTATATTTAGTTCTGTTAAGAGTTAAAATTAATAATAGAATAGCAATTGCTTAAAAAACGGTACTCACCTTGAATAAATCTGCAGTGGTATATTGAGAAGAGGTGGTTAGTATTTAGGCTTGAATTCAAGCTTTCAAAATACTTCTTCCCTCTTCGATGACAACCAAGGATCGGATGTGTACACTTCTACCTCCTTGCGCTTATTTTAAATTCCGTTTTTCTTCAATTTCCCCCCTTAGTTTCTTAGCTAACAATTCAACCTAAATACCAAAACCACCTCTTCTCAATATACCACTGCAGATTTATTCAAGGTAAGTACCATTTTTTAAGCAATTGCTATTCTATTATTAGTCCACCAATACAGTATTATAAGATTTCTAAACTTTTATATTGAGTTAAAATTATTAAAGAAAATCAAAAACAATATAAGGGTTAGTTCTGAACTCACTTAAATTGAATCTGTTACTTTTACAAGACCTTTCAACTTACTTATTCACTCAGGTTAAGGAACAAGTTAAACAAATATAGTAGCTCTTTTTTTAGTGAAGGCGACACCTACTATTTTTCTTAGAAAAGGCTCGTGGCATTTCATATCTGATGTTACATTTTTGCTCTTTACGCAATAATTAATAAAGGTTTCTGATATTTTAAATGGGGAAATCAAAGAAAACACTTTTGTTGATAGATGTTAAGAGTTGCAGCAGTGTGGACAGAGCCGATGAATAACATGGAATCAATGAAATTTTATCTGGGTCTCTTTAATTTACTTGGACAGACAGAGGGTTAATTTTCAACTTTGCAGCTCATTATTTCTCATGACTGGTTAAGCTGCAATAAATTATACAGATACCAGTATGTTATTTTGGTAAAATGTAGTAAAAATTATACAATACATTTCTGCAGCTAAAATAATTTATTCTCAGTGAATTTTTTTTAAGATAATATTACTATTTATTTAAAATACAAGCCATTCCCCATGCTAAATAAATTATGTACAACATGTAATTATGTTCTAAAGCACTCATATCATGAGTCTTTAGTCCTAAATTTCCTTGGGTGGTATAAGAATAAGATTAATAAAAAAAATTAAAGTAACTTGGTTACTTTGAGAAATAATTTAAAAGTTGCTCTGAGAAAAAAATGACCTAACTAAACTTAACTGCTTTTGTTCAGATTACAGAATAAAATTGCTGAAAAAACATTTCACTAAACATATGATTCTTAGACTATTAGTAAGAAATATATTCTAGGCAGCAGAACTGTTCCTAGCAGTGCTACAAAGAGTTCTGCCCAATTTGCCATTACTGAGCCAATCTTGCACTCCCAAACACCCAAAGCCAACCCAAGCCATTCCAAAGAAACACCTTGACATCATCTTTATATTTTTTCATATTTTGACATGTCACACAGGTTACTTTTCACAAATAATATGACCTGGTACCCCCACCCCTTTACTCCCTGACTATCCTTCCTAAATGCACATACCGGAGTTAAACTTGTCATGCCACATTTCTGGGTGACACTGAATTTCCATTATACCTATTATGATGGAATTAGTTTTCCTAATTAGGAGTTCAAATTCATTGATAGCACTTTTGACAATATCACAAACTGTCCAGCATATTCCAGTAACCAAAGATTTTAGCTTTTTTGGATTCAAAACAAGAACCCTTGAAATGTATTCAACTGTTACTTTGACCCATACATCCCCAAAATATATATTACCCTAGATCCCTTCCTGTCTAATAGTCCCCTGAACTCTTGAGGCTCCCTTAGCACAAACTCTTTTACTACCTTTCTTTAAATGTAATCTCATACTCATTCACTCTTTTCCCCTGCCCTATGTTATCATGTTATTAAACAGATTCCTTATATCTAGTAAGGTAGGCCATGCTGATAGTTTTCCCTCAAATACCTTGCAAAGTCTTTCACGTCTTAAATTAATTTGTAAGGCTTTCAGCATTCAGTCATTCCTACCATGACTGAAACACAGAATTGGAAATACATTCTGACCAAACTGGTAGCATTTTTTCTGCATACTTCTCATTTAGCTAACAAATCATCAGTTTGTTTGCAATTAGCATTGCTAGTTCCTGCATGAATAATGCTCTCTTTAAACCCCATAAAAACTGACAACTTGTTTGTTATATGATCAAGTTTTATTTTTCTGTTTGCCATACTCCATATCTGGGATATAGAGGAGAAACATCAGTTAAACTAAAATTAATTACAAGAGCGAGCTTGGAATACGTGGTAAATACCATACAAGCAATGAATCCTTGGCTCATAGGAAAGTTGTGCCTGCAGCCTTTCCCTTTTGAATCATGCAGTTCTGTGTTGTAACACTGACACATTATTGCTAACCATCATCTTCCTCATGACACTATAGTATTTTTTGTCATTTGTGCCTGAATTCTTTAATTGAGGGACAAACTAATTTAACAATACAAAGCTATCTTTAATTCAGTGTTGTTTTACCAGCTTGTATGATCGTAATTCCTGGTGGAATTTTATGTTATTTTTTTTCTTTATCTAAATTTTATTTTTTCTTTCTTTCTGGTTTCAATTTATTACATTTCAATTTCAAACAATACACATGACCTAGACTTAAGATATTACAGGAGTTTAAGTTTTAGAAAATAAAGGATATTGTTCATAATGCAATGTAAATTCTTTCAACATGATATAAACTTCAGTCTACAAGACTGGAGGTTTATGGACCTCCAGTCTACAAGAATTCATGAAAAAGGGTGAGGGTACATAATAAATGCAAAAATTATGAGCGTAACTAATTATTAGCATGTTTGATGTTGATGTATAAACATATTAAATTGTACCCAGGTGATTTGCCAGACACAAATATGCAGTCATTCTTAATGACTGTATAAAAACATATATGTTATTGAAACGAAAATTATAGTTCCTCACAGCGAACAGTTTAATATACTTAGAACATACATACAAAGAACGGTTTAATATACAAAAAGCTTTCGGCTGAGTAGACAGCCTTCTTCAGTTAAACAGAAAATATTAAATGACAGTTAGAATGGAGATGTGCACTGTCAAACTGGTGCGTGAGGCACGTGGCTAGTTGTTTGAGGTTGAAGTTTGTGGCTGTGATGTATGGTGGTGACATGGCCAGCGTTTGTCTATGGACAGAATTATTGCTTTTGTGATGGGGTTAACTTGACAACCACTGTTCCTGTTCAAAGAGGTATCCGAGCATTTTATGTTTAATGATTCCAACCAGATGCACCGTAGGTAATGGTGGGACCTGTCCACAACCACGACATCGTGGTGTGGGTCAATGTCATGGTGGGTTGTCCAGACCTGCTCGGCAATAGCTGAGTGCTCCACAACTGCCAAATGGATCGCCCTTTTATGTTCTGAGAGGCGTTTCTCGAGCCGACGTCCAGTCTCTCCAAAGTAGCAGCTAGTGCAGTCACGGCAAGAGATGCAATAGACCAAACCGCTCTGCAGAAGGGTGGGGACAGGTGTTTTCACGTTGGAAAAGAGAGAACATAGTTTCTTGCCTGGGAGTTGGATGCACTTTATCCCATGTGATTTTAGGATTCTACCGATCCATTGCGACAGGTTGGGGTAGTATGGGATAAATGCCCTCGTGGATGACTCGCCACTGTTGATGCTACTGTTGGTCATTACGTTGTCGCGTGCCTGTAGGTCACACCTGTCAAGGGTGTCGATGGGATAGCCACACCTCGCAAGGTCCGCTTTGACCCTGGTGATCTCTGTGCGTCTTTCACCTACAGAGCTAGAGTGTGTCCAAGCGCGAGTTAGCAAGGTTCGGGAAATGGTGAGGAGGTGACACCGTGCATGTGCTGACCGGAAGTTGGTAAATTGGCCAGCACACATAGGTTTACGATAAACTGTCGTCTTCAAGCATGTGTCTTCGCGTCGGACGAGGGTATCTAGGTATGGTATGGTGTTGTTCGACTCCAGCTCAATCGTGAATTTTATGAAGGGTGATAGTGAGTTGAGGTGGGTTAGGATTCGCTGACCTGAGTCTCTAGGGATAACTACTAACACATCGTCTACATAGCAACACCAAAAGGCAATGTGATCTGGTGCGTGTGTAAATGCACGTCCCTCTAACTACTCCATCACGATGTTTGCCGTGACCGAACTGACAGGGGAACCCATGGCTGTGCCATGCACCTGCTGGTAAATTGAGTCGCTAAACATGATTGCACCACCTGTTAAGCACAGTCTGAGGGTGGTGGAAATGTCATTGGGTGTCAGTCTGGTTCTGTCGCTAAGGGTTTCATCATTGTCCAAGAGTTGTTTTGCACAAGAGATGGCAAGTTCCACTGGGATGGAGGTAAAGAGTGATATTACATCGAACGATGCCATGACTTGATCTTGTGAGATGGATATAGTGCGGATCCTTTCTATGAACTCAATACTGTTGGAGACGGTGTAGGTGGTCTTGCCAACTAGAGGAGAAAGAAGCCTCGAGACAAACTTAGACAAATCGTAAGTCGGTGATCCACAACAGGATACAATTGGTCTTCGTGGTGTGTCTTCTTTGTGTACCTTCAGCAGGCCGTAAACCGTGGGATCTGACACTCGGAGGCATGGAGGTGGTTACGGGTTGACTGCGTTATCTTCCCCTGTTTGAGCCAACTATTGATGAGGATATTCACCTCTGACTCCCATCGTTCCAATGCTCTGAAGGGGGTAACGGTTAAGGGTTTGTAGACGGAAGTGTGTCGCAAGAGCAGTATTTTCAGAATGTTGTTCTTCAACATTCTCAACATTCTGAAAATAATGAAAATTACAGCACAGGAAATGTATTCTCTCAAATATAGCAGCAGCGACTTATTCATCACATAATTTAATTTCATATGTTAGTTACTAGCAATTTATATTTGTGAATTAGTGTTTAAAAAAACTTACAGGAATACCATTAATTCCAGGAAATCCAGGCATACCCATCTTTCCCTGTAAAAAAAAGAAATAATAATAAAATTATAAGTTTTCAGAGAAATTAATAATGCTACCTTTAATTCATCAAAATGACAACACATCTCAGGCTTTAGAATATATATTTATTTATTTATTAATTTAACTTATATTCCAGTTAAGTGAAATCCACAAGCAATATATAAACTCACATTACTCTTTTCTAAAATAAGAGCCATGCCTTTCAACAGCATTTATAAATATTTAATAGCCTAAAACAACTCATCACTCAAAGGGCTAGATATCATCAAGCAATCAACAGTGACACAGGAATTCAGAAATACAGTAACAGGCAAATTCATGCCAGCACAGATTTCAATGCTAGAAAATGGCTTGAGGTTTGCACCCATACTCAAGAAATGAGTTTTATTTAATATAGAGGTTATAGTGAGGGTAACCAGATTTTCAGGGATCAAAAATGAGACAAAATAATTTCTATATAAGAAACACCAAGACAAAATGAACTGTAAAGAAGAAAAAAAACAAAAATTGTGGACTTATTCGGTAGCCAGTAAACAAGTCCACAATTTAGCAAATTTATTCAGTCATGCAACTTCTGCTGTGAGAGTATTAAATATCATTACCAATCAGGTTCATTGTCCACCAACCAATTTTGAAGCTCACAAGATGTACTAATCTCTCAATGGATTTTATTTAATATAGAGTCACTTGGAACTCATGGAACTTGCTTAAAAAGCAAGTTCCAAGAGTTGACCAAACCACACCTTTATTTTCTCTGAAAATAAATATTAGTTTTTAATAAATTTTAAGTTCTTTTATTAATCTTTATTGCTTCCTAAATTGAGAGAAGGTATCATCCCTCAGCCAAATCAAAAGTAGATTGTTGGAGTTCATGAGTGTAATGCCTTCACGGCTGAAATTTACTTATGGGTACACCCTCCAGACCACCTCAGCCTTAGTGTTTATCTCCCCCTTTCCATTTGTTTTAAAATAGGAAAATGACTTCTACCCACAGTGTGTTATTGGTAGTGGCAGTAGAAGTCGTTTTCCTATTTTTAAACAGGGGGGGATAAACACCCTAGGACTGAGGCAGTCTGGAGGGTATACTCATAAGTAAATTTCAGCCCACTGATGAACTCCAATAATCTGTTTTTAATAATTAGAAAAAACTAATTAATACATCATTATCGACTTCTACTGCCATTACCGATAACATACACCATCTATTTACTGAGAATGCACGGAGAAACTGCAATAGCGGGAAAAGAGTTAACCCGGTAAGTTTCTTGTGGTTCTCGTGTGGCTTTCTTTACCTTAGCCAAAAATTCATTTATTTTATTGGGTGTTGCACGAAATTGAATATCTGTGAGTACTGTGAATTTTCAGTGCTACTGTAGTAGGTATTCGTATGGAGTAGTTAACTGCTTTATATTGCAATGAGACTTGCTCTTCCCTTTTTAACATATAAAGGTGCCTCCGTAGCCAGGTGGGCAGGAGCAGCAGTGCGTAGCACACGCTTCTTGATTAGACTGGGGTTCGAGCCCGTGACCACCAAATACGGAGAATGCGGAAAGGTCAGGGAATGACCACCACATATCCCCGTAGCAATATAGCCTTAGTTGCTAATGCTCCTAAAAATCAATTAACAACAACATTAACATATAAAAGTAAAACAAAGGAATGTGAAACAAAAATGATGAACCTTATTACTTTTTTTTTTAATTAAAAGAAATTTACTAAAGTATTTAAACAATGTATTTGTTTATTTTCAACCTCAATGAAACAAAGTTCACTTTTTTTTTTTTTCCTTCTTTTTTTTTGCCTACCTATAACACTGTTTTTATTCACTTAATTTTATGTCAAAAATAATCATAACATGAATTGTTAGTTAAAATAAAAAAAAAAAGAAAATTAATAGGGGCATGTGAAGAACAAGGTTATTTTATTTATTTTATTTTTTTTTTTAGGAGCATTAGCAACTAAGGCCATATTGCTCCAGGAATATGCGGTGGTCATTCCCTGACCTTTCTGCATCCTCAGTATTTGGTGGTGACGGGCTCGAACCCTGGTCTAATCAAGAAGCGTGTGCTATGCACTGCTGCTCCTTCCCACCTGGCTACGGAGGCGTCTAACAAGGTTACGAACTGTAAAATCAAAAATTTGAGCTTCAATAATACACTACATTGTGTTCAACATACAGTTTAACAGTTGCAAGTCACATTTGTTGGCTTATTTTTAAATTCAGCTAGAGATTTTGTAAGTTACTACTTAATTTCATAGAGATTTTGTGTCAGTAATTTGGCACGAATATTATATGCCGCGTAATTAGTAGTGTTGTGCATGGTAATGGAAATGTAAGATTTTATTTCAGGTAAAATAAATAGCTCAAAGGTTCTCTATTCATGTAGGATGAAACTATTTTAAAACTTTACAAAAGTAACAGTATAGCAGAATATATATAATGTAACTTTGATAATACATATTATTTCATTTAGGTATCTATTAGTTTATTTGTAGTATTCTCAAATTAAATTGAATGTAAATGGAAATCATGCCTCAGACCAGAGGGGCAAATTAACAAGCTCAAAGTTTCACTAAGCCCATGCTGTGGGATGGGAAGGGTGAAACTTTGCTCTAAGAAATTAAGTAGTAACTTACAAAATCTCTAGCTGAATTTAAAAATAAGCTAACAAAAATGCGACTTGTGACTATTAAGCTGTATACTGAACACAATGTAGTATGGTAAACTCAAAATTTTTGATTTTACAGTTCATAACTTTGTTCTTCACATACTCCTATTAAGTTTCTTCATTTCTCCCATCCCATGCCACAGCATGTGATGGGAAAAATGAAGGAGGCAATTTTCATCTGAATCACAGCCTAACAAAATGTGCTGGTTGTCCAATGTTAGCAGACATATATGGAATGGAAGTTGATACAACCAACGGGATTCTCCCATCCATCTGGGGCAAAGAGTGTGAGGAAATTAGGCACAAACTCAACATTTTGATGGGCTTCTATTTAAACATGCAGCAACCTGGAAAGCAAGGTGTTGGGAATTTCAAGCCCTATAATGATGGAACAAGTAAATACATGGGCAGTGTTAGGGTTACTAGGAGTAAGAACAGATGAATGGATACTGTTCTTACCTATATAAAATATCCGTATTTAGAAAGATTACATAAAAGTTGTTGCCATTTTATAGCAAAGCAGAATTCTCTTTGTATATGCATAGCCATTAATATAGATATTTGGATTTGAATTCGTTAATTTGTTAAGTTTAAAGGCTATTTTATTACTTTATTTATTACCTATTACCTAATGAAAACATAAAAGCTGAAAATTAAAAATCAACAACAGGCTCCAGCACAGAAGCCTGATGGGCTATATTCATAACTTCAATTATGATCACTTCCCCATTTATTACCATCCTTTGTCTTGTACCAGTTAATTATCTCTTTATCCACTATAGACACTAGTGCCACACTTCACCAGCTTATACACAAAATGTTTGTGTGAGCTTGTCGAAAACCTTTCTAAAATTTAAAAAAATTCTATCAAAGTTATTCCTCTCATCAAGTTCCTTTGAAGCTACTTCACAATGCTACTTATGATATTAATAGAATCTTGAATCATTACTATCAAGTTAACTCTGAATTGTATTCTTAATAACAGATTGCATAATTTTTATTTCACAAACTCAGACTTACAAGTCTATAATTTTTATGATTACTCTTAGAGTGTTCTTTCTGCAAGGGATAAATATTGATATATTTCCAATACTCTGGAACACCACCATAGTTGCCTCTAATTTAATTTCCTTGGTGCACAGCTAGTCACCATACAAAAATAATGATTGTTGTTACGCAATTATTTTTACATATGAATTGGAAAATAAATGATTTAATCACAGATATTTATAACTATTATATTAAATAGATTATTATTTGATTAGATATTAGATTATTATTTGACATTAGATTAAACAGATTTTATAAATATAAAATTAGCATTATGAAAATCATTCTTAACAGTTGGCAAATTTTATAAACTACAAAAAAAAGAACATTGCAAAAATAATCCTTGAATTCATAATAAATAGAAGTAATTGAATAAAAACACTAAACAGTATCCAGTCAAGGCTATCTCTCAGAGACTCAAGGACTACTACTTGTTATTTCCAGCAATTAAAAATTTAATTAGACTTTGACAGGCAAGCTTGTTGAGTTTTAACCCCTGTAAATTTTAAGTGGTGACTTAAAATTTACTTTTTTGTGCTCTATAGGATTCGTTTTGTTTTTAAAAGAACACAATTTCCCCTTTTTAATACATATAAAAAAGTTTTATTGGTAATGTTCAATTCTATAACAATGTCACAAATAAAGTTAAAAACCAATACCAAAATAGAGCTTTAATATCTTCTACTGGAAACAACCTTCTGATACACAGAAATACTCACAAACTTCTCCTTCCGTCCTGGACATACGGCACACCTTGCTTAGACACTTCTGTGTAGGTGATGGAATAAGTGTAACAAATTATCTTTCTAACAAAGAAACAAAGTATTCATCATCTATCCCCCTCAAAAGGTATCCTCTCTATTATACACTTTTGAAGAATATAGGGATCACTTGTTTGATGCTCCTGTTGGTGCGGCCGCTCAGGCCACTTTAATCAAGAAAAATATTGGTTCTTTAATCAAGAAAAATATTGGTACGCCTACTGTTTACTATCAATGGGACCATTAAGAGGAGAGGAACAAGAAGACATAACCAGGAGCTTCTGAATTTAACCAGGTAACTATTTATTAGCATTCTGAATAATCAGCACCAAAATAACAATGATAATGTATACGATATACTTCTAGACGGAATGTATAAGGCTAAGGGCACCTAATTCAGTGGCTCTATTATTCCTGTAGTTTGCGAATAGATAGAATGGCATGCAGCTCCTGTTAATCCCATTGACCTAAATACCTAGGGGCACTTCTCCCTCTCACTCATTAAAGGGTAACACACGCCTCAAGCCCTGAGCAGGTGTTCATATAGCTGTGACGACCCAGATATAGTCAATGTAGCTTCTTCCAACCCTTTACGCTAAATAAAAACAAAACTGATACATATTTGTTTGAAGCCTCTCTACCCCCACTACTAAGCTTACCTCTGCAGGGAGCAATCCATTTAAACCATCTACCGTCAATGTTTAATCGGAATATTTCCGCCTAGGAAGCATGCTCACAAGAGTGAAACAGCAATTAACTGAACCAGCTTCCCTTACGTGCATAATTTACTATAACTTACTAAAATCTTATGTCAGTCTCTGCAAAAACGGAGAATTCAGAGCCCTGCAGCCAGTGCCCCAGAGTGATTAAAAACAATATCAAATGTATTACCTGCAACTCATGTTACTGCTTAAGATATGCCGGAATTTCACATAAAACTTTCAAGAAGATGACACAAAGTGCATGGCAATGCATTCCAGGCCTCACATCCAACCCTGCCAAAACGAATAGGAGTTCTGAGAACCCAGTGAGTTGCATAGTAGCAAACACCGCCAACGAAACTTCCACAGCCGTGTGCACAACCGATAAATCCAACAAAAGCACATCGGACCTACAAATAGTATATCAAATGGACAATGATAGCTACAATGCTATTTTTCAAAAAATAAACTCAGTTTATGAGAAACAGATTACAATAAAAAATGAGATGAGAGACAACACGATGGATCTTCAAAAACAGCTATCATCTTTGCAGAACAAACTAGAGCTCATACTCACTAATCAAAGCTTGCTATTGCATCATCAGTTTCAAAGCATAAATTCACAACAAGCGCTGCTAGACGCGATAAAAAGGGAAAAAAAGGAAATAGCAGTTCAGTCCTTATTCTTCAAGCTCCAACCACTCAACCAGGCATCAGACGAGATCACCTATATAAATTAATTTTATATAGGTGATTAATTAAGTAAATAAATTTGATGAGTTTGAGGTATTGCTCAAAACATCAAAGGCAGATATTGTTGGGATATCAGAGACATGGTGTCACACAGGTACAAAGGGTACTAGGAAAGTTCTGCAATACAGCTTTGTTTATTTATTTTTTTCAAAGTAATTTCCTCTACATTCAATACACCTCTCCATCCTCCGAAACCAATCTTTAAACCAGTTCTGCCAAGTTTCACTAGGGAGTAAAGCACACTCGTTGTCCCAAGCCCGTAGAAGGTCCTCATCACTGGAAAACCGCCTCCCTTTTAGCTTCATTTTCACATGCGGGAACAGTGCAAAGTCGCAGGGAGCAAGGTCTGGACTGTAGGGAGGGTGCTCGAGAAGTTTCAGTCCTGTCGTGGTCAAATATTCAGTGCAGGCTTTGGCGCGGTGAGCTGCAGCATTATCGCGATGGAGGTACCAGGTGTCCATTCTTGACTTTGGCCGCAGGTTCTTCATAGATCCAATGACTTTAGGCAGGCATTGTTCAGTATACCACTTAGCTGTGACTGTCTTCTGCGTGTCCAAAACAACACGTTCCACAATTCCACTCGATTTGAAAAATACAGCTATCATTTTCTTCTTTACAGATCGGGATTTTCTGACAATTACGGGTGTGTCATCATCATCAAAGACCCAAACTTTGTTTTGAGCCTTGGTCGGCAGATAGTAATAGTACAGCCAAGTCTCGTCACCTGTCACGATGTTGTTCACATACCGAGATTGTCCCTTATCAAACTTTTTTAACATCTCCCGGCACCAAGTCACACGTCGTGTCATCTGCTCTTCAGTCAGTTGATGTGGCACCCAGAGAGAACAAAGTTTCTTCACGTGCAAATGATCTTGCAGAATCGAACGAATTGCTGGTGCATTTAGGCCCAAAGTATCCTCTATCTGTTGGTAGGTCACTCGCCTGTTTTCGTCAAGCATTTCCCTCACAGCAGTAACGTTTTCCTCCGTAACTGACGTTCGTGGCCTTCCCGGCCTCTCAGAATCCTCCAGAGTGAAATTTCCCCTTTGGAATTCTCTATACCACCTGAATATCGTTGTACGATGTGGACAATCATCATCTAGTGCAAGGGTCATTTCTTCTAAGCATTGGCCTATGGTTAAACCACGCACGAAATTATACCGCAAAACTGTCCTTATCTCATTTCGTGACCACGATGCCATCGCAAGCACTTTACACTCTCACTACTAATGAATAACTGAGCCCATCGACTTGCCGCAGCGGCTACTATGCACGTATGAACATGTCTCAACATGCAGCAACAAGCAGCTTCCTGTGATTCATTGTTGCGTCATATTGCAAAACCTTCCTAGTACCCTTTGTATAAGGAATGCGGAACTGGAATTTGGGGAATACAATGTGTATAGAAAGGATAGACAGAACAGAGGGGAGGAGGGGTTATGCTATTAGTTAAGAAACACAAAGTCCAAGGAAGTGAAGCCAGTCGACATCGATGGACAGGGCAGTGCAAGTCAGTTTGGTGTGACATAAGCATAGGGAAATCAAAATTGAGAGTAGGAGTGTGCTATAGGCCTAATGACTTTGATGAGTATAATAAGATATTATACAGGGAAATAGAGTGGGCCAGTAAATCAGGCAGTCTTATAATGGGGGATTTTAATTTCCCAGATATTGACTGGAATTTGAAAGCAAGGCTTTTGTGGATTTATTGGATGATTGTTTTCTACATCAGAATGTTCGTGAGGCAACAAGAGGGAGCAATACTCTTGATCTGATTATCAGTAGTGATTCTTCATGCATTAAGAATCTGCAGATAAATGAACCACTAGGTGGCAGTGATCACAGTGTGTTGAAGTGGGATTTACTCAAGGAGGTAACTACCATCAGAGGTAAAGGGAAGGGTTTTTGTTTTCGTAAAGGCGACTATGATGGTCTGAGACAGTATTTAAATTCTATACAGTGGGACCAACTGATGATGTTACCAACAGCAAACTCAAAATGGGAAGCATTCAAGGAACTAATCTTGGAGGCTACCAGGCTTTACATACCAACTAAGAAATGTTGTTCAAGTTTTAGGCCTAAATGGTTGTCAGATGAACTAATGAGACATGTGGCAGAGAAGAAAAATGCATGGGATACATACAAATTAATGGGTGACATGGAAGCCTATGATAGATATAAGTTGGTCTGTAACCAAGTCACAAAGGAGATTAGACAGGCAAAGGCAGACTACGAAAAATCCTTGGCAAAGGATGCAAAGAAAAACAGAAAAGAGTTCTTTACCTATTTAAACTCAAGAAGGAAAGGAATGAATCAGATTGGTCCACTGGATATTGATGGTTCAACAGTTGAGGATCCTGCTCAGGTGGCTAACAATCTAAACGAGTATTTTGCATCTACATTCACGCATGAGGAGTTATTCAGGAAGGAGAATGATGTAGGTAAAGTAAACATTGGCAGTGAGCTGGATGATTTTGTAATAACTGAGAGGAAAGTGGAGGAGAGGTTGTTGAGGATAAACATAAAAAAGGCACCTGGGGTGGATGGGATCTATCCAGTTATATTAAAGGAGGCAGCAAAGGAGGTAAGCAAACCCCTAGCCATAATTATGAGAGCTTCTTTGGACTCAGGGGAGGTACCCATAGACTGGAGATGTGCAAATGTAACCCCAATTCACAAAGCAGGATCAAAGGCTGACACAAGTAATTATAGACCTGTTAGTTTAACTTCTGTTCCAGGTAAATTAATGGAGGCACTGGTTAAAGAAGCACTGCAGGATCATCTAGACAAGAATTCAGTTATAGCTCAGACGCAGCATGGTTTTGTTAAGGGCAGGTCTTGCCTGACCAATTTGATTGGATACTATGATGTAGTCACAAAAGAACTGGATGCAGGGAATAACTTTGATATTATATATTTGGATCTTAGAAAGGCTTTTGATACTGTTGCACATGGAAGACTGCTGCACAAATTGGAGCAGTGTGGCATTGGAGGCAAATTGCTGCTATGGATAAGGGGATGGTTGAGTGGCAGAAGACAGAGAGTGGTAATCAATGGACACTGCTCAACGTGGACTAATGTTATTAGTGGAGTTCCTCAGGGTTCAGTGTTGGGTCCGTTGTTGTTTTCGGTGTTTATGAATGATATTGATGATGGGATATCAAGTTTAATGTCCAAGTTTGCAGATGATACAAAGGTTGGCAGGATTGTTAAGGACACCACTGACGCTATGCTGCTGCAACAAGATCTGGAAAGGTTGAACAGATGGGCTGAGAGGTGGCAAATGAAGTTTAATATTGACAAATGTAAAGTACTACATATGGGAAACAGTAACCCCAGAGCAACGTATCAACTCTGCGGTACTACACTGACAGTGGTGGAGAATGAAACGGACCTGGGGGTAATTGTGCAGGCAGATATGAAGTTCTCTGAGCAGTGCAGACGAGCTGCAAGAGTAGCTCATGGTGTCTTGTCAGTGATATACAGGAATTTTTCTAGCAGGGATAAGGAGGTGATTATTCCCTTGTATAAGGCAATGGTTAGGCCACATCTTGAGTACTGTATACAGGTCTGGAGGCCTCATTTCAAGAAGGATGTAGAGCTGCTGGAACGGGTACAGAGAAGGGCAACAAGATTAGTCAATGGAACAAAGGGTTGCTCTTACGAAGAAAGGCTTAAGTTTTCAAATTACAGAGTCTGGAGACTAGGCATCTGATAGAGGTGTATAAGGCTTTGAATGGTTTGAGCATGCTCAATGCCAATGGGATTCTTCATCTTGCTCAGAATAATCAGCTCGGAGGGCATAAATTCAAATTGAGGAAGGACGGATGTCGGATAGATGTGCGGAAATTTGCCTTTGGCCAGTGGGTGGTTGGTTGGTGGAACCGACTTCCATCACTTGTTGTTGAAGTTTTTTTTTTTTTTTTTTTGATTTGGTAGTTATTGGCGCATCGGCTTCTGTGGCCATATTGCACCTCCCAAGGTTTTTGCAGTACTTTGATCCAAGCCCGAGGCAGGAATCGAACCCGCGACCTTTGGGTTGCCGGGCAGGTACTTTACCCACTCGGCTAGCCCGGTCGGCGTTGTTGAAGTTGATAGCCTAAACAAATTTAAGGCTCAACTGGACATGTATTTCGAGCAAACGGAGGGTGAAATGGGAGTGGTGTGTTTTTTTTTTTTTTTTTTTGGCTGATGCTGAATAAGCTTGCTTTCTTGCATCATATGCCTCTACTAAAGCTAATGCTAATATTGCAATTCAACCCAACACTAAACCCTCAATGTCAAGAAGTAACTGGCGAGGCAGACGGCATTATGGACCTTAGAGTAAACGAATTGTGTGCCCCAGATACACCCACACAAATGGAGGACCATGACAATATGCAATCCCATGAAAGCACATTGCAAACTAGTCAAACCAACTCGATCCTCAAATTAAGTAACCAGCCAGCTCTCAATGACCATATAACTCTGCACAACATACAGCTAAGCAAACAAAGCAAAGACCCTGATCATATGATGTCTCAACAGCTCCAGTGTCATTCATTATTCTCCCAACCACCTACTACATCATTGCATCACACAAGAAGTCGACCTTTCCCAGGCAACTCCATATTTACATATGCCCACTCGAAACCTGTAGACATCATCATGCATGTCCTTGGTAAGGAGGTCCGCAGCTCTTCCGCTACTACCTCGCATACCAACCAGCCACGGGGGGAAGCATACCCATTACGATAATTCTTAAACCTGGGTAAACGTCGCAGGTGGATCTCGTATAATGCACAAAAAGACTCCTCCAGCTACATTGCCCAGAACCCATTCAACGAATCCCACCAGTACAAAAGTGCCTATTTGTCATGGGCACCTCAGCTACATCAAGGCTTCGCGCAACAGAACACCCTACGAAAGCAAGAACAAGCATCTTCATCTCAAAACTAGATCCTCGTACGACCCCCCCCACCCAAATCACAGCTGTAGTTGAAGAATAAATCCGAATACATGTTTCTGTAAAGCAGCTGCCAATCAGAAGTAATAACTATGCAGCTTTTAAACTGGAATGCAACCCAAGAGATTTCAATAAAATCGCCCACCCATCTATGTGGCCAATTGGAACGATAATCCAACCATTTTATGAGACCTCTCACCAAGATAGACCCTCCTCAGCCTTAGTAAAGAACCATGGATGCCAACTAGCTGACTCCTACAAGACCCTGTTATTAAATTGCCAGGCCGAGAATATGATCATAGGGCATTCGGTCGCACATATCCAGTACCCCTTAGTAAACACCAATCTTCTTCATCTCCTGCATGCATGCTACCTTCGAACCAAATGGACATGACTATCCCAACCAGGATCACAAATCGCTCCTACCATAAGCCACTGAAAAATAAATATTATAGGCCAGCAACTTTGGTAACAATTACTATGACTGCTATGCTTCAGCTACTTTACCGAAATGTGTGTAGCATCAGAAATAAAACAGACACCTCAGAGCAGTTACTCCTAGCTGCACACTTGGACCTTCTCTGCATCACAGAAACATGGCTAGAACCCTGTCAAGAATGTATTGCGATCACCGTCCCAGCTGGATACAGGTCTGGGTCTGCCTTTACATTGAGAGATAACAGGAGGAGAGGGGGTACCGCCATCTTTTATAGACAAACCCTCTTCACACTGATCTCTACCATTTCAAGTGAATTGCAAGATTTTGAAGCCGCCTCTGTCAAACTCAAGTACCAATCTACCATACTTCAAGTGATTGTAGTCTATGTGCCTCCATCACCATCTCAAGACCTTATCCTTGAAGTAGCGAACTGAATCCTACACCAGCTGCAACCGGCCACTGTCCACATCATATGTGGTGACTTCAATCTACCCCTTCAACTTAATAACCTAAAGCAGCAGTTCCTCTCTCACCTTCATACCGCAGATCTCTGCCTTGTCAGTGAACTCCCAACTCATGGGCCTAACCATCTTGATCTAATACTAGCCTCCATATCATGCATCATCGATAAAACCCTAGAGACGGTGCTCAACTCTGACCATGACACACTTTTAATGCTATTTCAACTACCAGTTAATCACCATCTTACAAATTGGCAGAACAAAACCATATCACATGTCAGCCCTACATTCCTGGACATACCAAGATGCATTGAGACAGCATCATTAATCCCTTGGTCGATCCTAGAGTCATATGATGTCCAGTTAGCCATCACCCTACTTACCAATTGGACTATATCTGTAAAAAGCTATGCAGCCACAAGAAAGATGACAACCTCCCCTTACTCTAAAGCATGGTGGTCCCACGACCTGAACAAGCGATTCGACCTTAAGAAACTACATAAATTGTGGAAGCAGTCTCACAACGTTACGGACAGAATTGCCTACTCTAGAGCTCGAGCTGAGTTTAACCACCTGAAATCCATAGCGTTTAAATCATACTTTGACAGAACCATACGCACAGGGAAAGATCCATATAAGGATACCCCTTCAGGTTTTCCCCCTCAACTTGATCCCCAAAGCTCGCTTGACTACATCACCAGGTTTATCACCACTGTCAACCCAGAAAACCAGCCCTCGCTACCAACATCTGACACCAGTTTTGACGCACTGACAACCATTCTAATATTCAGACAAGAGTTAATTAATGCCAGCAACTTCTACTACTGGACCTGACAGGATTCTGCAATTTATGCTTAAGAGCCTGAGTTCTTACATCCTGCAACCTCTGTTACATATCTTTAACTCAGTGGTCTCAAAGCACTGTTTTCCACACCAATGGAAGGAATACCTAGTCAAACCAAGGTAAAAAATTCAAGTTCCATCACTTGTGAGACACTACAGACCAATCTTAAACTCATCCTGCCTATTGAAACTGCTAGAAAAAATACTGCTGCCGATCCTCACAAAGCAAATCCTGCCAGACAATCCCCCACAAATCCACAATGCACTCCCACACAGATCAATTATGACCAACCTTCTAGCAACAACTAACAGAATCATCACAGCCTTTGAGACCAGAGATGTGCATTTGATGCTGTGCACATTCCATCTCTCCTAAAACTAATAGAAAATCACTATAAGATAGGAGGCAACATCATAGCTTTCCTCACATCTCTGCTGAATAACCGAATAGTCAATTTATCTGTAGATACTCACGATACTGCAAAGTATCTCAGTTAGAGTCCCGCAAGGGGTTGCTATCTGGCCTCCTCTTCACTGCCCTTATTGCTCAACTTATAATACAAACATTAAATATCCTGGAATATGCTGACGATCTAAACGTACTCACGCCAATAAAGGCAAACCAAGACCCTCACCAAATCTCTGAAGAGCTAACCTCCACTCTCTCCTCAATCTACCTCAAACAATTTGGTCTGCATATCAATCCTGAGAAGTCAGAAATCATGGTCTTCTCGTTAGAGAAACAGCCAACAAAAATCTATCCAACCCTCAATGGAGCCTCCATCCCTCTTGTCCAACATCACATTGACCTAGGAATCAGATTTGACCCAAAGCTTCTCAGACAGTTTTTAAATTCTGTGCAGTGGGATCAACTGACGATGTTGCCAACAGTAAATTCTAAGTGGGAAACATTCAAGGCATTAATCGTGGATGTTACTAAAAGTTTCATACCTATCAAAAAATATTGTTCAAGGTTTAGGCCTAAATGGTTATCAAATGAACTAATGACACTTCTGACAGAGAAGAAAAATGCATGGGATGCATACAAATTATCAAGCGCCTCAGAAGCCTATGGCAGATATAAGCTAGTCTGTAATCAGGTCACAAAGCAGGTTAGGCAGGCGAAGGCAGATTACAAGAAATCTTTGGCAAAAGATGCTAAGAAAAACAGAATTGATTTCTTTACTTATATAAATGCTAAAAAGAAGGGGATGAATCTGATTGGTCCACTTGATATCGATGGTTCGACTGTTCATGATCCTGCTCAGATAGCAAACAAACTGAATGAGTATTTTGCATCTACATTCACACACGAGGAGTTATTAAGGATTGAAAATGCCAGAAGGTTTTCAAATTGTCGCAGGGTGCTTAATGATTTTATAATAACCGAGAGCAAAGTGGAGGAGAAATTGTTGAAGTTAAACATAAGAAAGGCACCTGGGGTGGATGGGATCTATCCAGTTATATTAAAGGAGGCGGCAAAGCAACTAAGCAAATCCTTAGCCATAATTATGAGAGCATCCTTGGACTCAGGGGAGGTCCCCACGGGCTGGAGGTGTGTAAATGTATCCCCAATTCACAAAGGGGGGGGGGGGGTTTGAAGACTAACACGAGTAATTACAGAACAGTTAGTTTAACTTCTGTTCCGGGTAAAATAATGGAGTTACTGGTTAAAGATGCATTGTAGAATCATCTAGACAAGACTGCAGTAATAATTCAGACACAGCATGGGTTTGTTAAGGGAAAGTCTTGTCTGACAAATTTGATAGGATATTATGATGTGGTTACAAAGGAACTGGATGCAAAAAATAATTTTGATATCATATATTTGGATTTCAGGAAAGCTTTTAACACTGTTCCGCATGGAAGACTATTGTACAAATTGGAGCAGAATGGTATTAAGGGTAAGTTGCTACAATGGATAAAAGGATGGTTGTGTGGGAGAAGACAGAGGGTGGTATTAGTGGGACTCCACTAATGTTATTTGTGGAGTCCCACAGGGTTCGGTATTGGGTCCTCTGTTGTTTTGTATATTTATCAATGATATTGATGAAGGTATATCAGGCTTAGTGTCAAAGGTTGCAGATGATACAAAGGTTGGCGGGGTTGTTAATGACAGTAATGGCAGTGTGCTACTGCAACAGGATCTAGATAATTTGGGCAGATGGGCTAAGAAATGTCAATTGAAGTTTAACCTTGACAAAGGCAAAGTACTGCATATGGGTAGAAGTAACCCCAGAGAAACGTACCAACTGTGTGGTACTACACTTAAGGTGGTAGAAAATGAAAAAGACCTGGGAGTAATTGTGCAGTCAGATATGAAGTTTTCTGAGCAATGCAGACAGGCTGCCAGGGCTGGTCATGGGGTTTTGTCAATGATATATAGGAATTTTGCTAGCAGGGAAAAGGAGGTGATTGTCCCTCTGTATAAGGCAATGGTTAGGCCGCGCCTTGAGTATTGCGTACAGGTCTGAAGGCCTCATTTTAAGAAGGATGTAGATTTGCTTGAGCATGTACAGAGAAGGGCAACAAGATTGGTGAGGGGAATGAAGGGATCCTCTTTCCAAGAGAGGCTTAAGTTCTGCAAATTGCAGTGGCTGGAGACTAGGTACCTGCACAGTGATCTGATTGAGGTGTATAAGGCCTTGAATGGGTTGAGCACGCTGAATTCTGATGGGATCCTTTCAGTTGTTCAGATTATGTACCTAAGGGGGCATAAATTCAAATTAAGAAAAGACAGATGTAGAATAGATGTGCGGAAATTTGCCTTTAGCCAGCGGGTGGTTAATTGCTGGAACAAACTTCCATCTGTCGTTGTGGAAGTTGATAGGTTGAATAAATTTAAGGAGGAACTGGACAGGCATTTGGAGGGAATGGTGTGATTTTTTTTTTTTTTTTTGGCTGATGCTGCATAAGCTCATACACTTGCTTTCTTGCATCACATGCCACTACTACTAGTACTCCTCACAAAAGCCGCCAGACTGAGATGGATATGTAAGCAACATCTGCACTATGTAATAGACAGAACCACCATGGTGAGATACATTTCAACAATAGTGTATCTGCCACTTCTCTATGCTGCAGAGATTTGGGCACCTGCATCTCCCTCTACTATCAAACCAGTTTTCTCATCAGAGTACAGGCTTCTCAAGTGGGCATGCCACAAACTCAGCCTGTCTCCCCAGCTCTGGACCACCGATATGGCCAATGCACTTAACATCCCAAAGCTCATGTTGCTCGTTAATGAAAGGAGGCTCGTCACAACAGTCCAACTCATTACTGGACTCATCTCCTCCCCCCTCCTTCTGGGAAAACTGTGCACTGACACATCTACAAGCAATTCCCCAGTTATGTCCTCTGCAAAGATGCCTTCATCTGTCGGGCCGGTTTCTTCTTCAGCAGATGCCATCTTGAGTCCAGGACTCAGACGTCGGCTTCAACAATATAGGAAAGGAATACTCAGTGGGGTGGCCAAGGCTACTACTATTATAATTCGAGTCTTGAGCAATGTATATTCTTAACACAAACAACAAGGTACATATTTATGTACTTCAATGTATATCCTTATAATATGTATTTTGAAACAAACAGTTGTACACTCACTTAATGTTCTATATATATAGTATACTTAAGTCATTTCTCCATTTTCCTGTACTTTATTTCATTTATTTATTTATGTATTTTGGCTTTTTAGACAATAAATGTCTCTGTAGAACATTTTTAACCCCTGGCCACTGTGCCGTGACAGGCTGTTGCAACTACTATTATGTAAATTCTCATTCTAAGCGTTGCAATAAAGATTCTACTTCTTTTTCTACTTTGTGCTAAAATTCTAGGAGGGATTCCTTTTTAGCATTAGCATTAGTAGAGGCATATGAAGCAAGAAAGCAAGCCTAAAAAGCCTAAGAAAGCAAGCCTAAAGCAAGAAAGCAAGTACTGTATAAAGGTCTGGAGGCCTCATTTTAAGAAAGATGTAGAGCTGTTGGAACAAATACAGAAAAGGGCAACAAGATTAGTGAATGGAACAAAGGGTTGTTCTTACGAAGAAAGGCTTAAGTTGTTATTGTTTGTTATTTGGTTTTTAGGAGCATTAGCAAAGGCCATATTGCTCCGGAGATGTGCGGTGGTCATTCCTGACCTTTCCACATCCTCCATATTTGGTGGTCACGGGCTCAAACCCCATCTAATCAAGAAGCGTGTGCTACGCACTGCTGCTCCTGCCCACCTGGCTACGGAGGTGCAAAAAGGCTTAAGTTTTGCAGATTACAGTATTTGGAGATTAGGCACCTGCAAAGTGATCTGACTGAAGTGTATAAAGCCTTGAATGGTTTGAGCATGCTCAATGCTGATGGGATTCTTCCTCTTGCTCAGAATAATCACCTGAGAGGGCAGAAATTCAAATTGAGGAAAGACAGTTGTAGGATAGCTGTGCGGAAGTTTGCCTTTAGCCAATCAGGTGGTTGATTGGTGGAACAAACTTCCACCTTTTGTTGCGGAAGTTGATAGCCTAAATAAATTTAAGGTTCAGCTGGACAGGTATTTGGAACAAATGGAAGGGTGAAATTGGAGTTTTTTTTTTTTTTTTTTTGGCTGATGCTGCATAAGCTTGCTTTCTTGCATTGTGTACCTCTACTAATGTTAATCCTAATACTAATATATATATATATACACCGAGAAATGCTGTCTACAATCTATGATACTGAGAAATGCTCAATGCTGTCTACAATCCATGGATTTTAGACGGCATGGAGATATACATTTTTTCATGCCATCTTATTGCTGATAAGTTGTCTGATGTATAGCAAAGAACATCTAATTGCTGCACTTTAGCAGACACTAGTTTCTTGGCATTTCCTTTCTTTGCAGATTCACAGTTACAAAAGCTGCAAATCCATGCTTTTGCAGTTTTTGAAACAGTGTGGGACTGCGAACCACCTATCCATGAAAGCAATGTAGACTTTACCTATTAATTCTGGGCAAAACACAAGCTTTTTAACTGACGAATGGCTGACAGGCTTCAGTGGCACATCCCCTTCCCGTCCCCACCCCTCTCTCTCTCTCTCTCTCTCTCTCTCTCTCTCTCTCTCTCTCTCTCTCTCTCTCTCTCTCCCCCCCCTCCATCTCCCTCTTTGACCAGTATATACAAAAAAAATAAATTAATTAAATAAATCACATCAATCCAGTTTTAGATGTGCAAACAAACACCTTCCGGCTGAACTTAGTCCCCTTCTGGGATATACTGCTTCATTACAATCTTCATTTGAAAAGCATAATGCTTTCATCAAGAGAAATTTTCTGCACTAGCATATAAAATGTTTTTGAATGAAAGGTATAGCAATTCCAAGAGTAGCCTGATTTTTCTCAGTTGATCATTGCTCTCTATATTGTTGTTATTGGCAAAATGTAGCTAACAAAGCAGCAAACAGAACCTCAGCAGGGAAATGGTTTCGTGGAATATTGGAGTCTGAAGTACAAACTCTCTTCTCCAGCACAGCTTGAATTCAGGTTTGTGAATTATTCCCATCATCAGAACCATAGCAATAAAAAGTTTTCCATCTTTATTTGTATCCTTCCCAAACACTTTCTTATATTTGCACTTGCCTGAAGCAACAGCATAATCACAACATATCTGTGCATGCCTATTTGTCCCAGTAACAATGTGGTTTACATCATCAGAAATGTATAATTCAAATCACTGCAATAGTGTAGCATAATAAAATATGGGCATTCAAATTTTATTTCCATAAAATGCAGGTTTTACTACATAGGTCTATGTCTAGGTTAGCACTACTCCATATTGTCCATTGAAAATGTCTGGTAGTGGATGTACTACTTTCAGCTGTAGTTACAGCTAGCATCATCATATCCATTGCTGATATATCATAAATTTCCAGCATGACTGGTTTCATTGGCACTGCTACTATGGTTAAAATCAGGTTAAAATTCACTTTTCTCAAATATCACTTTCCAATTCTTTTTCAATCACTAAATAACTCACTCATCTGTTCTATGTACTTTTTTTCCCTTTTTTTTTTTGCTATTCTTTCAGCCATGTTAGCAATGCACATTACTGATGGTGGCACTACTGCATCTTAACATAAAATATGTAATGATGAGAAAAACATTAATAAAAACGATTTTATTCTGTGCTGCCATCTTCTAGCAATAAATGACAAGAATCATTTCTAAATTCTTTAAAATGCCTGAAAATGTGTCAGAATATAACACCTAGAGAATTGTACCACACATGGAACTGTTCCAGGATATACCAAATCAAAACACAGCGAAACATGGAACTTTTCCAGGCAGACCACTGAAGGGGATTAAAATAAATCTTAAGGTTTTAATAAAAACTAATAGAATATAGAAATGAACTGTTCCTTCTATTGATAAATATCTTCACAGGTTTCATCAGAAAAGTTACAATATATAAAAGAACATTTCTACCTGAATTTTTTTTATTTGCCAAATTTACAAAGAGAATTAATTTATTATATATAAAAATGAGAAATAAACTAATAAAAATTACAAATAATAATTAAAACCCATACATAAAATTATGTATATGAAAAAAACATTTCAATTTTAGTTATCATATTCCTTGAGGTACATGATTTGGTTTTTTTGAAAAATAAGATATTTTTTGCAACCTCTTATCGGTGAGAGTTAGAAGGTACATTTTCCCCCCAAAAAAACTGTTTGTGCTGCAGTTCTTCCAAGTGTCCTGCACATATGGTTGCTAACAGACATAAAACATAATTTATATTCCACTAATAGAAATATACAAAACATGAGAAAGAGACCCTTGCAGGCTGAGACTCAGGGTCCAGATATTCCCTCTGAGCTATGCACCTGCATAGCTTTGAGGGAAGCCTGAACCCCACCCAAGTCGAAGAATGCTTCCATTATTTATACTAGGATTTAATGATCACCTTAGCCAATTCAAGCTATATAAATGGGGAAATACAACCCAGTGGTGTATTCGGGCCAGAATGCACCGGAATGTCATTCCGGTACTTTTTTCTAAATGTCAAAATAGAAAATCATTAAATTTATACACCTAATATTATGAAACAATGGCATAATCAAAGGGGAGGGAGAAATATCTATTTTACCCATTGCTACTAAAAATATATATTAATAGTAACCTTTAAAATTAATAGATTTCTTTAAAAATTTATTTAAAAACAAAAATATAAATATCGCAATGAAACTTGAATGTTTCTTACTAAAGTACAATGTGTTAGATAAAGAGATCCAATGAATCAGATATACTGTGATGCATGCGAACACTGCATTTTGATTCACCGTGAGCTGAATGCTAGAACTGGTTGTTCTGTGAGTCTGAAGTCTGATTCAGTTACTGTACAGTCGATGTGCCGTTATCATACACGAAGAAGCATTCTGGTACTATTTTTTTAGTAATACACTTCTAATTCCACCATCTCTTTGTGCTTCCTTAATTTTTAAACCTGATAATTTCTCCTCCAATTTTTTTTTTCACAAAAAAATTATTGTCATTTAAGGATGAATAATTGTTATAGCTGAACCCTTGAAAAGAATATTCCTGTGAGAATATGGAGACAGAGAACTTATTTAACTTTCCAGTCATTTACTTAAGGGTCCAACCTGATCTAACAACTACTGCCCTTGCAGTGAGCAAACATGATTCATATCTTTCCTTTTATTATTTACATGTGCAAAGAACTCTTTCTTATGTTTCTTGAACTACTCTGCCATGTCCTTTTCAGAAATCTGCATTAGCCTTTCTCATTCCCTGATTGCAAACTGCTTTATAACCTGATTACAAATTGCTTTTATACATTCCATTGATCAAGCTGTAGATATCACAAACAATGTTCTTTTCTGATAGCAATTTCATCAGCAATTTCTTTGGTCGTGTATTTCATTTTCTCACTTGGGCCATATCTTTTTAATGGAATTAAATGATGCTTGTGTGTGTTGCAATTAGAATTATCTTTGGAAACAATTCCCACTATAAGTGTATCTTTAAGAATTTCGGATTCTCCCTGGGAATTAAATCAATGGATGCCTAAATGCCAATATAAACCCCTTTCAGCTATTAACACAACTGCCAACTTTTGAATTTCAAAAAGATGGAGATCTGCCAACTGTAAGCAGGAGAGAAAACAAGAGATTTTTCAGCCAAAACTGTCATAAAAACAGTTGTTCGTATAAAAAAAAAAAAAACTGGAGGAACACAGATTTCTCAGAAATACGCAGGTTTTTGTAGAGATTAAATTTACCTGACAAAATACGTATTTTATATTAAAATGCATCCACAGGACTGATGTTGCTGTTGTTTGATTTATTGATGAAAGGGCTACTAAGTCCATAATGCATCTATTACAGTCTTATTTCAGTCCAAATTCTATTTATAACAATGGAACTTGGCTGTCACAAGCATTTCCAAAGCTTCACTAGAAAGAGAAAATCTGAATGAAGTTTTAATAGTTAGGGAAGGATGTTACGTGGATGTTTTCCACAAAGATTAATTACTATATTTAATGACAGCTCTTATACTATGTGAAATTAATAATATCATTTATTAGGTGTATAACCCAAACAACTATACATTTAAGGTGACATTTCAAGCATCTTACCGATACCATCATCAGGCCATGCTGTTAGGGGTAGAGAAATATAAAGGGCTACAATTTGAATTATATTACAATAATAATTAATTGTGAATTTTAAGTCTAAAGTATTTAAGGTTAAATTTCTGTTTTGGTTACAATAGAAAACAGATATTAAAAATAAGTACAGCCAGGCCTCGCATAACGCAAGTTGAATTAACACGATTTTCAGTTAACACTATTTGAAAAACTGTACCAATTTTCACTTTACATGATGCAAATTTCCAGTTAATGCGATCTCTTTTTTTTTGATGCAAGAAAGCAAGCTTATGCAGCATCAGCCAAAAAAAAAAAAAAAAAAAACCCACTTCCACTTCACCCCTCTGTTCGTTCAAAATACCTGTCCAGCTGAGCCTTAAACTTATTTAGGCTATCAACCTCCACCACAAGGGATGGAAGTCTGTTCCACCAACCAACCACCCGCTGGCTAAAGGCAAATTTCCGCACGTCTATCCTACATCTGTCTTTCCTCAATTTGAATTTATGCCCTCTCAGGTGATTTTTCTGAGCTAGAGGAAGAATCCCATCAGCATTGAGCATGCTTAAACCATTCAAGGCTTTATACACCTCTATCAGATCACCTCGCTGGTGCCTAGCCTCCAGACACTGTAATTTGCAAAACTTAAGCCTTTCTTCGTAAGAGCAACCCTTTGTTCCATTCACTAATCTTGTTGCCCTTCTCTGTACTCGTTCCAGCAGCTCTACATCCTTCTTGAAATGAGGCCTCCAGACCTGTATACAGTACTCTAGGTGTGGCCTGACCATTGCCTTATACAATGGAATAATCACCTCCTTATCCCTGCTGGAAAAATTCCTGTATATCATTGACAATACTCCATGAGTTACTCTTGCAGCCCGTCTGCACTGCTCAGAGAACTTCATATCTGCCTACACAACCACCCCCAAGTCCCTTTCATTCTCTACCACTGTCAGTGTAGTACCACAGAGTTGATACGTTGCTCTGGGGTTGCTGTTTCCCATGTGTAGTACTTTACATTTGTCAATGTTAAACTTCATTTGCCACCTCTCAGCCCATCTGCTCAACCTTTCCAGATCCTGTTGCAGCAGCATAGTGTCAGTAGTGTCCTTGACAACCCTGCCAACCTTTGTATCGTCTGCAAACTTGGACATTAAGCTTGATATACCATCATCAATATCATTTATAAATACAGAAAACAATAATGGACCCAACACTGAGCCCTGAGGGACTCCACTAATAACATTAGTCCACGATGAGCTGTGTCCATTGATTACCACTCTCTGTCTTCTCCCCCTCAACCACCCCTTTATCCATAGCAACAATTTGCCTCCAATGTCACACTGCTCCAATTTGTGTAGCAGTCTTCCATGTGCAACAGTATCAAAAGCCTTTCTAAGATCCAAGTATATAATATCAAAGTTATTCCCTGCATCCAGTTCTTTTGTGACTGCATCATAGTATCCAATCAAGTTGGTCAGGCAAGACTTCCCTTAACAAAACCATGCTGTGTCTGAGCTATAACTGAAGTCTTGTCTAAATGATCCTGCAGTGCTTCTTTAACCAGTGCCTCCATTAATTTTCCTGGAACAGAAGTTAAGCTCACAGGTCTGTAATTACTTGTGTCAGCCTTTGATCCTCCTTTGTGAATTGGGGTCACATTTGCACATTTCCAGTCTATGGGTACCTCCCCTGAATCCAAGGAAGCTCTCATAATTATGGCTAAGGGTTTGCTTACTTCCTTTGCTGCCTCCTTTAATATAACCGGATAGATCCCATCCACCCCGGGTGCCTTTCTTGTGTTTATCTTCAACAGTTTCTCCTCCACTTTACTCCCAGTTATTTCAAGATTCTGTAGCTTACTGCTAGAGTTGAATACACCTCTGGCATTCCCCTTGCTGAATAACTCCTCATGTGTGAATGTCGATGCAAAATATTCATTTAGTTTGTTAGCTACCTGAGCAGGATCATCAACAGTTGACCCATCAATATCAAGTGGACCAATCTGATTCATCCCCTTCCTTCTAGAGTTTACATAAGTAAAGAACTCTTTTCCATCAACCATCGGAAGAAGACGTGTTACTTGTTTGTCTCCTGCTAATAAAGTCAATGCACACTTGCATAAAAATTCAAAATTTTAAATGAGCCGGATGAAAATGTTACCGCGAAAGAGTTAACGTAAAGAATTAGATGAAAGTTAGATAAGGTAAAAGAATTAGATGAAATCTTTCGTATCACTTAGAACCTCAAACAAAAGGTTTGAGGTTCTCTGCGATATTTATTTCGCCAGGGCCCAGAGAAGATTGTTGTCAGCTATCGGAAAGTGATTGATGAAAAGAGAAAGTCAACACTATTCAAATATTTTCGCAACAGTCATTTCTTCATTGTGTATTTTATGTCAAAGGTTCCCAAACTTTCTCGGTTCACGGCGCCCTTAGTGTCTCAGTAATTTTTTTCAAGGCGCACCCAGACCAAAAGAAATACCTAACAGTTCTGTTTAGTATTTAGATCCAAACAACTTAATAAGAAATGTTGAAACTGTGAACTACCTCGAGCTACAAATTCGGGCAGTGTCTGACAGATGTCGAGTATCGCTGTGTTTCCCTCGAAAATTTAAAATATTCCGCGGCGCACAGTTTGGGAACCGCTGTTTTATGCAATAAACATTTAATTTCATAATTATTTTCATTATCTTTTACATTGTATACAGTTAAAAAGTTATTTAAAAGGTAATTTTTAAATTCTTTATGGACATTCCAGAAGGTCAAGGACCAATTATAATTTTTCCTATTGATTATTATATTCGATTAACACGTTTCCGTTTTGCGCGATGTGCTCATGGGACGAATTAATCGAGGCCAGCCTGTAAATATACACGGATAAAAATACATCAAGATTAAATTTTTACCTGCTGACAGACTCCTGCTTGTCAATGCTATCAGAATCTGATTTGCATACTGGCAAGAGATGCTGCCAACAGTTTATTTATAGGTGAGCGATTAAGTCTATTAACCAATAGAAAGATGCCAAGTATTTCTATCCTGGATAATCCTGGATATAGTGGTTATTGTTGGAGTGGAAGCCTCAGGGTGAACTTTGCTCTCATACTCCTATCATCTGTGGTTGTTGTGCACGATGGTTCTGGGGGATCTGGAGAGGGTTGTATGTGGGCTGTTCTCCAGATATCTGGACTATTTTCTTTTCCTGTTTTTCCATTTCTTCCTCTATATTCTTGTTGAAAAGGTAGAAATATTGTGGGTTGAATTTGACTCCTTGTTTTCTGTTTACTGATGAGGCTCAAAACGTTTTTAAGAAGGCTTCTTTAAATTTTCTTCTGTTATGCTGGTTGTCTGTAGAGAGGATTCTAGTATTGTTGAAATCCCATGTGTCACCACATTGGACTCTGTCGGATTTTAGGATTCTTCCATATTGTACATCGTTTTTATGTTCTGTGATTCTACAGTTGAATTCATGGTTCATTTTCTGCAGTTGAATCTTCTATACAATTCTTCTATGTATCCACAAGGACCTCTAGGGTTGTTGGAGTTATTAGGCTGTTGTTTTAGGATCTGCTTAATGGAGGCCAAACCCTTGAAAAAGGCGGTGATTCCATATTTTCTTACTTCTTTTGCTATTTTTGTACTGATTGTTGGTAAGAAAGATATGACTATTCCTGGAAAACCAAAATTCTGGAGCAGGTATGTTCATTTTATAATAGCAATCTAGAGCCACAGAACAGAAAATCTACAAAAATTTTTTGAAGCTCTTAACAATCATCATCAAAAAACCAAATTCAAAATGGAAATAGAAAACAACAGCAACCTTACTTTCCGCAACATCCTGTTCACTAGAAAACCCCCAGGGCTACTTATGGAAGTTTACAAGAAGCCTATAGACACCGGGATCATCTGAAACTACAAATCATCCATCCCTTCTCAACAAAAATTGGTGTTCTCAAATCCTTCATCCTCAGAGATACAGAATTTGTAAAGAAGAAAACTTTCAACAAGAACTATAAACAATAATCAGGTTTGCCTTCAAGAATGGATTTCCTCTACATGTTATTAATAGAGCAATAGAAGACATCTCCAAGACCTTCACACAACCCCAACCCAGAAGGGACAGAAGAACCACCATATGCATACCTTACATACCAACAATTGTGGGGGGGGGGTAATGCAAGAAAATGTGGAATCGCCATCTTTTTAATAGTTCAGCCTCCATTAACCTGATCCTAAAACAACAGCCCCAATAACCCCAAGACAGCCCTACTGCCATTTATTTGCAGAAATGAATGGCAGTAGATTTCTGTCCAGATATTTGGTATCCATTTTTCAGAGTCTAAGTTTATTTAGTTTATTCTAGTTTATTTATCACCATTTTGAGCTGCCTTTCAATAGTGCTCACATTTTGAGAGTAACAAGAAGTAGCGATATCATCTGCATATATGTATGCTTCAACCATTCTTGGAATACTGTTTACTCCAACTGTGAATGATTTTACACTTAGAATAAATCCTTCTGGTACATCCTCTTCTTGAACATGTATGGAGGATAACAATCTCTGGTAACAAATTTGAAAAGTCCTAAGTTTAAAGATTCAGTAACAGTTGGGACATGTAACCTCATAAGCAGAAATTATGTAGATCTTTGAGAATGCAACACCTCCACATGGTGTCAAATGCTCTTTCAATATCTAGAAATACCATTACCAAATGCTGTCACTCGACAAATGCATTGTGGATGTTTGCTTCCATTAGCCTACCTCTAGCATCTATGTGAGAAGATCCCCATAATGGCTTGTAGTCATTAAGATCTCATAAAATACAAAGTGGAGATGGAAGTTGAACTATGTTATCAAGATCAGTATAAACAAGCAGAGTTTGGCGAGATATAAATAAAAATTGAAACCAGGATTAAAGCGATTCCAATGACATTGCATACCACCATAATTTTTAAGGTAGTTTAGAGAGGAATACATCTGGATGGGATACTGAATTTAACAAGAATCACAATTACCCCACAAGCAGGGAAACCTGTGCGTCTGTCAAGTCTATACCATTTACTGATACTATTTCTTACCTTATGAATACCTCTTAGGGGGTATCTCCTAAGGTAAGAAACTATCCTAAGGTAAAGAGATAAGGGGTTAAAAGGTATGAGGATCACTAACACACCAATAGGATCATATTGTTCAACTAGGCCTGCGAGCTCATCAATACTGCTGCACAAGCTTGGCAATTCCACTGAATTTTAGATATAAAGGCTTGATCTGAATTCTTTGAGTAGGTAGATTTATATTGTTCCTTATCTTTTTTTGGAAAAATAGGGCGAGCTTAAACCATATCATCTTCGATACGTAGCATCAGTACTGCTTCCATTTCTTCCATTTGATCTATTTTTGTGTTAGTGGAATTCAATTGTTTTGTTACCTAGAATAAGTGAGCTCTGCTTTGGTCAGTTCCTGTGGGGTTGGCTCTTTGTCAGGTGCTATAGTCATATTGGAGTGTAGTTATCTCATCAGCTGTAAATGTGTTTGTTTTGATGGGAAAGAGATCTGATCAGGCCCAGGTAGCTAGAGATACATTTGGGGCAACAGATGTCTCTGTTGCCCCAAACTGTTGAAAGTAAACTGTTTTTTTAGCCTTTAACAGTGGCTGCATAAGAGCATGCAGGTATATATGCTAAGATTGCTTTAATGCTTCCAGATAATTGACTTTGTTTTAAACCTTGTATTTTTTATTATTTTTTTCCCAGTTTTCATAATTCAAAGTTATGTAAACTGGAGTTTTCAAAAAACTAGGGCTTCCAGTTTTCAAACTGCAGAGGATAATTTCCTCTGCAGTTTGAGCAGAGGAAATTGTCCCCAGCTCAAACAGCAGAGGAGAGACAGTATAACCTGATTGGCTGTGTTCTTTTGACCAACAAAGAAGACATATTGCATCACCTTGACATTTTACCTGAGAATCACTATTTTTGGCATTTGTAGCATCTGATCGGATTTATATGTAAGGAAGAATTCTGCATAATAAATAACTATTTATTATGAAGAATTTAACTGTTTCAGATTTCATGAGATTGAGAGTTAGTATGACGCTGCTTGTAGGTATTAAATTGCCATCCATTTTAGTCATAATTCGTTTGGCATGTGTATTGTAACATTCTGATCTTTAAGCTCTTCAACAATTTCCTCCTCTGAAACAGTCAAAAAAGTCCCACTCTATTATTATGGCAAGCCTGCCTCAATACTTTTATACATCAATACCTCATTATGCATTTGCTCTACCCAGTGAATGCATAATGAGAAAAGATGGTATTTCCTGCAAAGATAAGACTTTTTTTTTTTTTTTAATTCTTTTAGCCTGTGAAGACTCATAGTCCTTTTCATTTACACTTCCCTGATTGGAAAACGTTGGCCGTATTGGTGGATAACTTGTGAAGTCCATGTTGTGCTCAATTTAGCTGTAGATTTTGTGTTTGCACCGACATTTCCAACCACACCACGTGGAGGCAGAAGCAGTGCCACCAGTGACCAAGCAGCTGCTGAAGTTAGTTTGGTTAATAAAGACATTAATAAATATTAATAAGAAAAGAAAGGTGGATTTCCTTTCTTACTCAAAACCTTTTAAGTACAGATCCACTTGCAATGAATTGAGAAGAGAAAAGCATTAGAAATAAAACAGAACTAAATCACTTTGAAAGAGCACTCAATATATAAATTGCAGTACTATTGCTTGTAATTCAGGGCCGCCTGTTTCTGAGAAAACTGGCGCCTAATGATAGCAGGTGGCATCAATTAGACCTTGCAATGAAGTGAATAATGCATTCTATATAATTAACAGCCGGAGACACATATGCAGAAGAAAAAAATTCTAACTGAAAACAACAAAAAACTGTTTCCTACAATAAGTTTTCTGAGCAGTGCAGAAAGGTTGCTAGGACAGCACATTGGAGTTATCAATAATATAATGCATTTTTACCAGAAAGGAGAATGTAGTGATTATCCCACTGTACAAAGCAATGATTAGGCCAAACCTTGAGTACTGTGTAGAGGCCTTGAAGCCTCATTTTAGAAAGGATGTGTAAATGTTGAAACAGGTACAGAGAAAGGCAACAAGATTGGAGAGGAGAACAAAAAATACTCTTACCAAGAGAGTCTTCAGTTGTGCAAATTTCAGTGTTTGAAAATTACACACCTGCAAGGATATATGGTTGAGGTGTTTAAGGCTTCAACAGGATTGAGTAAAAACTAAATGCATCTTTACTCTTACTCATACACATAAGGGGACATAAACTGAAAAAAAGGGTGGCTGCAGGATAAGTGATGGACAAAAATTTGCTTTCAGGAGAGTGTACTTGCTTGTAGAACAAACTATCATTGGTGTTGTGGAAATGAGTAGTCTGAATAAATTTAAGAAAGAATTACAGGAACTCCCTGACTTACATAAGGGCTGCATTCTGGGGAACGCTACGTAAGTCGGAATTTCCCCCATGCTTGTGCAGCACTCGCAACTGTGCTCGCCGAATTGATTGAATCAAAAAAGAAATGTTCGATGAACATGTAAATAGAATTATTTATTGTATTTATTCAATTTTTTATCTAATGTGCAGGAAAAATTATAAAAGCATGCAATTTAAAAAAATTTCAAAATTATAAAATTACAAAAAAAAGAGAGGAGATGGGCATAACGTCAGTAAATTTTACCTCTCGACCATTGTTGCCAGAATCGACATCTTCAGATGATAAGTACGCCACTGTGAAGGTTGAGGGCTGTGGAGATTTAGAAGAGGTCAGCCACTCAACCTTACAAAAGAACATATTAATGGATGACTGGACGGTGGCATTTTTCTTTCATCGTAGATTTCTTTGTAGCAAGCAAGCATAAAATTCGCCCCTCTGTTAACTTTTAAGAATTGTTCACTGTCAGGATCCATCTTCTCAAACCTCGCCGATGCAATTTCACAAAATGCCATTGCCATCTCTCTGGTGATGAAGTGTCTCAGCTCCTCATTTGGTTCATCTTAAGCTTCGTCAGCATTTTCTTCTTTCACTATCCCTGTCTGCAAGTCAATAAGTTCTTCATTAGATAATTCCTTCTCTTCTTCCTCTATTAACTCCTTCATGTCTTTGACAACAACCTCCAACTGAAGTAGCTCTGCAACCTTTACAATCTTATCTATAATGTCTCCACATAATTTGTCTTTTTCAAATCCTTCGAAACCATTTATTGGCTGTGGGCATATTTTTTTCCATATGCCATTTAAACAACTTTTAGTAATTTCCACCCAGGCAATATTAATGTTCAAGATTACGTGGTTAATACTGTAAGATTTCCAAAACTCTCTTAACATAAAATTTTTCTCACTGTCTACTGCAGACAATGCCTGAGCAAATGTTGTGCATAAATAGTATGCTTTTAAATTCAAAATAACACCCTGATCCATAGGTTGGATGAGTGAAGTCGTGTTTGCTGGTAGAAATATGACTCTCACATTTGAATTGAAATCATCTATATGAGTAGGATGTCCAGGAGCATTACCTAATAGAAACAAAATCTTGAAAGGAATGTCGTTGTCTTTACAATATTTTTCAACCTCAGGAATGAAGCAGCATTTAAACCAATCCTCAAAGAAAGATACTGTTATCCATGCTCTCTGGTTCGAATGAAAATGCATGGGTAGGTGGCTTTATTGATGGCCTTAAATGCATGAGGACTTACAGAATGGTACACAAGCAGTGGTTTTAATCTGTAATCTCCCGCTGCATTAGCCCCAAGCAAGAGCATAGCCCTATCTTTTGATGCCTTGAAACCTGGTATTGTATTTTCCTCTTTTCCTCAATGTATGTTCAATCCGACATTTTTTTCAAATACACAGCAGTCTCGTCAATAGTAAAAATTTGTTGCGTTGAATAGCCGCCTTCATCAATAATTTTTTCCAACACATCACAAAATTTCTCTGCAGCTGAAGAATCAGCACTGGCGACTTCACCGCATACTTTAATGTTTTGGAAACCAGCACAATGCTTGAAACCACCCGTTGCTTGCCACAAACTTGGTTTGGGGTTCGTCGTATTTATAAATACTTGCTTTTGCTTGAATGGTCATTAGACTAAGGGGTACTCGCTTCTGAATCTAGTTTTCCATCCATATTATTAATAGCTGTTCCATCTTCAATATAGCACCTAAGCGCTGTTTTGTGATCACTGTTGATCCTTTGACATGTTCTTTTATGCGTGCACTGTCCTTTAAAACAGTATTCACTGTTGAAGCAGTGAGACCTAATTCCCTTGAAATAGATGACAAACTTTGTTCTGCTTTGTACTTCTTAATCATTTTCATCTTCATTTCTAAATCGATTTTGTTTTGTTTCCTGGCACTACCATCACTTGCACTTTTCATTCATTGCTTTCCCTTCGTCATTGTAATACATAAATAGGAATAAAGAGAAGTTTCTGAAAATTTGTTTTTTATAAGATTGAAAATTTCAGTGAAGGGGAACACATTTCACCATAATACCGTAAAAACCCACACAATTACAGTTATTGGTACTATCACAAATGCAATAAGGTCAAGTTTACTACCTGTTTATAATTAGATGCACTAACAGAAAAGTCAAATAAACTGGAAAGTGCAAATTGTTTTTATTCTTTTATGGTCATGACCTCCAGAAACATGCTTTAGAAAAAATATCACAAAGGCATTCAAAATTGATTATTAAAACAGGAATATATGATAATGATGAAAGGGTAGTGAAATTTCCATTACAAATATGACCTTTTAGAGAGATAAATAGCTTAGTAATATAGTGAAATTTAACTTCCGAGGTCTTGGAACGAATTATCAAAAAAAAAAAAAAACTGCGTTATTGGGTTCACATTACGATATTTTAACGATACATCCATTTATTCCTACGGGATGCAAAATACGTTTCCACGATTTTTTTAAGTTCGCACTGGCCGGCAAAGACTTGTGTAAAGTCAAATTTCCGTATGTAAAGTAATACATAAGCTGGGGAGTTCCTGTATAGAAATTATCAAAACAGATGGAAAAATGAGTTGAGTAGGTTTTTTTTTTTTTTTTTTTTTTATGCTGTATAAGCTAACCACTGTGCATCATTTTCCCTGACTAATAACTAAAGAAATAATTTTAAACAAGTAAAAACAGCTAAGCTAGCAGATCTCAGTGAGCATGCTATGCTTGGCTGAGCTGCCAAATGAGAGTTTGAAACAGCCTTGTTTCCTATTCATCCACTTTCTTGTTCATGTTTTTGAAGAGTCTGTAACTGCTATTAACAGCAAACTTTTGTTTATGGCAAGCCACATTTTTGAAACCGAAGCACTTTCCAACCTTTGTACCTGATTGGCGATTCCATCACTTTTAATTGAATATTCACAATCAAGTGCAAAATATATGTGAATCAAATTGCAAATTAAAGTCAATAACAAATCAGCAAATGAATTTATTTCTTATATTGTGAACTACAGCAATGGTTGCATACGTAATTTAAGTGCAATGCATTCAGAAATTCTTAATTTAAGTGCAAGTGCAACGCATTCAGAAATTTTGTATCAGCAGCTCATTAGTAACTTCTACAGGGTGTTTCAGTTAAACGTTTCAGAACTTCTAAGAGGGGTAGGGTACATCCTGACAACTCGAAATCATATAGCAATGTGGGGTCGGAAATGCTTTCCTGAAGCGGTGTTGTACACAGAAGCACCATAAAGAAAAGAGACCGTAAGTGAGAAATCGTTTTAATAATACATGAAAAGAAGCAAAAGGTACATGGATTAAAGTAAGTGTTCGAAGTTTCTTCCACGGGCTACAATGCACGCCTCACATCTCCGACGCATGGACATCCGAACATTCTGGAATACTCCAGGCGAATTTCGAATTTCTTCGGCAGCTACTGCGATTCTTGTAGCCAGCTCCTCAGCACTGTCAACAGGGGTGTCATAAACTAGCGATTTCATATGACCCCAGAAATAAAAATCAAGACATGATAGGTCGGGTGATCGAGCAGGCCAACGCACGGGACCACCACGTCCGATCCACTGTTGACCAAATGTGACATCCAGGTAGTTACGAACATCTCCGCTATAATGGGCAGGGGCTCCATCGTGTTGGAACCACATTGTCTGTTGCGTCGATGCAGAAATCTGTTCATCTCTCAAAAGTTGTGGCAATACTTGCTGCAGAAAGGTCAAGTAGATAGGTCCGGTTAGACGACACGGTAACAGGTAAGGTCCGATGAGGTGATCTCCCATAATACCGGCCCATACATTGACCGAAAATCGAATCTGTGCTGCACGACGTCATATTGCATGCGGGTTCTCGACCGCCCAGATATGGTCGTTATGCGTGTTGAAAATTCCTTCCCTTGTGAAGGATGCCTCATCGGAAAACAACACTTCAGCAGGAAAAAGGGGATTTGTAGCACATTTTCCAAGGTACCACTGTGCGAAAGCAATACGAGGTGCATAATCCTCCGGTTGCTGTGTCTGGACACGCTGCACGTGAAACGGATGCATGTCTTGTTCTCGGAGAATCCTCCAGACGCTGCAATAGGAAACCCCGACTGCGTTTGCTAGACTTCGTGTACTCGTTCTTGGATTCCTCTGTACATGCTGCAGCACATTCTGTTTGACGGCTGGAGTCCGTGCTGTTCTTACCCTATCCCTGTCAGCTCTTTCAAATGAACCTCTCTCAGCTTGCAAAGAAATTATGACTGGGAATACGCCTCGTCGGATATCGTTCCGCGTACAAACGATGTGCGGCTGGCCTACTACAATTTGCAGCCCCGTACGCCAAATGCATATCGGCTAACTCTGCGTTCGTGTAATCATCCATCCTACTAACTTGGCGTTCTTGTTCAAGAAATTCGAAATTCGCCTGGAGTATTCCAGAATGTTCGGATGTCCATGCGTCGGAGATGTGAGGCGTGCATTGTAGCCCGTGGAAGAAACTTCGAACACTTAGTTTAATCCATGTACCTTTTGCTTCTTTTCATGTATTATTAAAACGATTTCTCACTTACGGTCTCTTTTCTTTATGGTGCTTCTGTGTACAACACCGCCTCAGGAAAGCATTTCCGACCCCACATTGCTATATGATTTCGAGTTGTCAGGATGTACCCTACCCCTCTTAGAAGTTCTGAAACGTTTAACTGAAACACCCTGTATATTTGGCGTGCTAAGTTATATCAGCTGAACACTAGCATTAAAAACTTACAAGACATAAAAATTAAAAGAGAAATTACATTTACAAATCATAGTAGAATGTAAAGTTCAAAAAGAACATGGAAACAATTGTCAACCAAGCAACGTTTACCAAAAATTTGTAATCTGAATTACAAATACAGTACATGGTTATGTAGACATTTGCATATCAAAAATTATAATCCTATTAATGCATTTCGAATTGAAATAACATGTAAGATATGAAATCAAAATGAAAAATAAAATAGCAGACATCTACATCCTATTTACATACTGTTAAAATCAATGCTTACATCACATTGCTGGAAATATAAATTAAAATTTTTCCTTTTTCAGCAATTTGCATACATTGTCACAAGGTTAAATACAGTTTTTAAATTGCAAAAATTTTAAATTTCATTCATCATACAAGAAACATGTCAATCCATTTGGGAAATAGTGCAGGCACAAGAAATCCTACTGCTATCCAAAAAAAGTGGTTGGGAAGAGCAAATCGATTTAACAATAGAAGTAATTTCCCAAACTTCTGTTTTGAATCTGTTAACTTTCATATAGAGTCAGCAGATTCAAAACATATCAGAATTAGTTGACCTCTGAATGTAGGGTCAGAATACTTCAATTAAAAAATATATTTTTTGCTTGTGTCGATGGAAAATATTTTCCAATTGAAACATTTTGGGAGTATAATTATTTTTTTATAATTATGTTCCAAAATAAACAGTTTGTGGTGTCATGAAGATGGTTAACTTGCATCTTAAAAGAACTTCATATTTAATGAAAGGGAGAACTGACTCTTAGTTCAGAAGTGATTTCAATTTTTTTCTGTGTGTCCGTTTTAATTTAAATGTTGTCAGTTTTCTCTCTGTCAGTAAAAAAAAAAAAAAAAAAAAAAAATGCCTTAACAAAACATCTATTGTATTATAAAAAGGTATGATTTAGAGAATTAACTCTGTATATTTTCTTTTATATGAGACAGTTATAAAAGCTACTCACATGTTTACTTTACTGAATATAAGCTACATTAGAATTTAGCATTAGTAGAGGCATATGATGCAAGAAAGCAAGCTTATGTAGCATCAGCCAAAAAAAAAAAAAAAAAAAAAAAACCACTTCCATTTCACCCCTCCGTTCGTTCGAAATAACTGTCCAGCTGAGCCTTAAATTTATTTAGGCTATCAATTTCCACAACAAGGAATGGAAATCTGTTCCACCAACCAACTACCCGCTGGCTAAAGGCAAATTTCCGTACATTACCCTACATCAGTCTTTCCTCAATCTGAATTAAAGCCCTCTCAAGTGATTATTCTGAGCAAGAGGAAGTATCCCATCGGCATTGAGTATGCTCAAACCATTCAAAGCTTTATACACCTCTATCAGATCACCTCGCTGGTGCCTAGTCTCCAGACGCTGTAATTTGCAAAACTTTCTTCATAAGAGCAACCCTTTGTTCCATTCACTAATCTTGTTGCCCTTCTCTGTACTCGTTCCAGCAGCTCTACATCCTTCTTGAAATGAGGCCTCCAGACCTGTATACAGTACTCTAGGTGTGGCCTGACCATTGCCTTATACAATGGAATAATCACCTCCTTATCCCTGCTGGAAAAATTCCTGTTTCATTGACAATACTCCATGAGTTACTCTTGCAGCCCGTCTGCACTGCTCAGAGAACTTCATATCTGCCTGCACAACCACCCCCAAGTCCCTTTCATTCTCTACCACTGTCAGTGTAGTACCACAGAGTTGATACGTTGCTCTGGGGTTGCTGTTTCCCATGTGTAGTACTTTACATTTGTCAATGTTAAACTTCATTTGCCACCTCTCAGCCCATCTGCTCAACCTTTCCAGATCCTGTTGCAGCAGCATAGTGTCAGTAGTGTCCTTGACAACCCTGCCAACCTTTGTATCGTCTGCAAACTTGGACATTAAGCTTGATATATCATCATCAATATCATTTATAAATACAGAAAACAATAATGGACCCAACACTGAGCCCTGAGGGACTCCACTAATAACATTAGTCCACGATGAGCTGTGTCCATTGATTACCACTCTCTGTCTTCTCCCCCTTAACCACCCCTTTATCCATAGCAGCAATTTGCCTCCAATGCCACACTGCCCCAATTTTAGCAGCAGTCTTCCATGTGCAACAGTATCAAAAATCTTTCTAAGATCCAAAAATATAATATCAAAGTTATTCCCTGCATCCAGTTCTTTTGTGACTGCATCATAGTATCCAATCAAATTGGTCAGGCAAGACTTTCCCTTAACAAAACCATGCTGTGTCCAAACTATAACTGAAATCTTGTCTACATGATCCTGCAATGCTTCTTTAATCAGTACCTCCATTAATTTTCCTGGAACAGAAGTTAAACTCACAGGTGTATAATTACTTGTGTCAGCCTTTGATCCTCCTTTGTGAATTGGGGTCACATTTGCACATCTCCAGTCTGTGGGTACCTACCCTAAGTCCAAAGAAGCTCTCATAATTATGGCTAAGGGTTTGCTTACTGCCTTTGCTGCCACCTTTAATATAAATGGATAGATCCCGTCCACTCCAGATGCCTTTTTTATGTTTATCCTCAACAATTTCTCCTCCACTTTCCTCTCAGTTATTACAAAATCATCTAGCTCACTGCCAGAGTTTACTTCACCTCTGGCATTCCCCTTCCTGATCAACTCCTCATGTGTGAATGTAGATGCAAAATACTCGTTTAGTTTGTTAGCCACCTCAGCATGTTCCTCAACTGTTGAACCATCAATATCCAGTGGACCAATCTGATTCATCCCTTTCCTTCTAGAGTTTACATAAGTAAAGAACTCTTTGCTGTTTTTCTTTGCATCCCTTGCCAAGGATTTCTCATAATCTGCCTTTGCCTGCCTAATCTCCTTTGTACCTTGGTTACAGACCAGCTTATATCTATCATAGGCTTCCATGTCACCCATTAATTTATATGTATCCCATGCATTTTCTTCTCTGCCATATGTCTCATTAGTTCATCTGACATCCATTTAGGCCTAAACTTTGAACAATATTTCTTAGTTGGTATGTAAAGTCTAGTAGCTTCCAAGATAAGTTCTTTAAATGCTTCCCATTTTGAATTTGCTGTTGTTAACATCAGTTGGTCCCACTGTATAGAATTTAAATACTGTCTCAGACCATCTAGTCGCCTTTACAAAAGCAAAAACCCTTCCCTTTAACCCTGATGGTAGTTACCTCTTTAAGTAAATTGCACTTTAGCACACTGTGATAACTGCCACCTAGTGGTTCCTTTATCTGCAGATTCTTAATGCATGAAGAACCACTACTGATAATCAGATCAAGAGTATTACTCCCTCTAGTTGCCTCCCGAACATGCTGATGTAGAAAACAATCATCCAATAAATCCACAAAAGCCTTGCTAGTGTGTGAGTGACCAACCCACAAATTCCAGTCAATATCTGGGAAATTAAAATCCTCCATTATAAGACTCTCTGATTTACTGGCCCACTCTATTTTCCTGTACAGTTTCTTATAATACTCATCAGAGTCATTAGGCCTATAGCACACTCCTACTCTCAATTTTGATCTCCCAATGCTTATGTCACACCAAACTGACTCAACAACTGCACTGTCCAGCGATGTTGACTGGCTTCACTTCCTTGGATTTTATGTGTTTCTTAACTAATAGCATAACTCCTCCTCCCTTCCTATCCTTTCTGTACACATTGTACTCCCCAAATTCCAGTTCTGCATTCCTTATATCTGTGTGACACCATGTCTCTGATATCCCAACGTTATCTGCCTTTGATATTTTGAGCAATACCTCAAATTCATCAAATTTATTTACCAAACTCCTAGCATTGGTGTACACACAAGTATACATGCACCTGTTCCTATTCTTAGCTACCCTAACACAACCCATGTGTTTATTTGTACTGCAATGACTCCCAGCCGTCTCTGAAATATCCTACATCATGTTTTCCAGGCTGCTGCTCATTCCAATTTTTTTTTTTTTTTTTTTTGATTTGGTAGTTGTTGGCGCATCAGCTTCTGTGGCCATATTGCACCTCCCAAGGTTTTTGCAGTACTTTGATCCAAGCCCGAGGCGGGAATCGAACCCGCGACCTTTGGGTTGCCGGGCAGGTACTTTACTCACTCGGCTAGCCCGGTCGGCTGCTCATTCCAATAGAAGCAGTGCAAGAATCACTTTCACCTCTGCCAATGGCTACTGTTAATCTATTAGTCCTTGTATCCCCGGCGCCTCCGTAGCCAGGTGGGCAGGAGCAGCAGTGCATAGCACACGCTTCTTGATTTAGACCGGGGTTCGAGCCCGTGACCACCAAATACGGAGGATGCGGAAAGGTCAGGGAATGACCACCGCATATCCCCGGAGCAATATGGCCTTAGTTGCTAATGCTCATAAAAAACAAATAACAAATAACCTTGTATCCCCCCCAAGCTAGCAGTTTTCAGACCCACCTAACACTGCCTCGATAGCATCAGCAAATATTCTTGCACCCTTTTTATTTAAGTGTATCCCATCCCTGTAGAAACAGTCTCTCCTGTTAACAAGTACAGACCAGGCTGAAAAAAATTCTACCCCGAATTAGTTCACTCCTTTAGTTCATTCCATACTGAGTAATTATATATTGTTGTTCCATTGTTTCCTTTTTCACTGCTCCTGCTAGTACTAATGTCTCAGAGTATGTGAGAGATAACAATATTCAAGAAGAGAAACATAAAAGGTTAATTGAGAGTAAGGATTAAAGTTTAAGTGCCAATTTAGTTTTGCCAGTAAAAATTAATGACAGCAAACAAATTAGTGCAAAGCATCATTTCAGTTCAAACTAAAATGATGCTTTGCACTAATCTGTTCATCTAGTAAATTTCATATACTCTGAAACTTTCAGCCCTAAACCATTTTTAGTAAATTACTGAAAGTTAACTTAATGTTAATGACAAGCATAATTTTGAATGATAAGCATTCTAAATCTTTATGAATTTCATTAGTTTTGGAGTTACTTAATATAGTATTAATAGAATAACATTAAGTATAAATTCATAAGCCTATGTTAAATTTAGTTTGGTTTCATTTAAAAGGAAAGTTTACCGATATGTTCATAATTTTTAATAAAGTTATGGAGGATCATTTTACTCAAGTCTGTCATTTGAGAGAATTCAAGGTAAGCATACTTGGTACCGAGTTTCCTTTTTTTTTTTTTCTTTTTTTTTTTGGCTGACGCTGAATAAGCTTGCTTTCTTGCATCATATGCCTCTACTAATGCTAAACAGAACATTCTGTACATCATTTGGAAAAGTAAAGAACAGTTATATTCACTAGTGGTGAACATTAAAATAAAAACAAAAACTTGTAACTTTATTTAACTGCTAATGGGTTTTACAGCTAAAGAGTTAGGAAGAAAAATTTTAAACATCTAAAATGAAGCTTATAATTTGGAACAAGCATTCAATAACCTTTTTTTTGCATCAAGAAAAAGTAGTTTAAATTACTTATAAGTGATTTTTTTTTTTTTTTGGTAGTTGTTGGCGCATGGGCTTCTGTGGCCATAATGCACCTCCCAAGGTTTTTGCAGTACTTTGATCCAAGCCCGAGGCTGGAATCAAACCCACGACCTTTGGGTTACCAGGCAGGCACTTTACCCACCTGGCTAGCCCGGTCTGTTATAAGTGATATATTTTTCCTCAAGTTCACTTACAATGTTAGAGCTCTTACTGTTTATTTTAAATACATTGTAAAAGTATTAGTTTTAAGATAGTAACCATCTATTCTTATAGGTTCAGACATAGCAATTGTTTTCCTTCTGTACTGTGTAAGGTTCAGATATATTGGAAACAACAAAATGAAAACGTTATACTTTGGCATGTGACATGTTGTGTGGCACACATGGAATTCTGAATATTCATGTAGTTTCATCATTACCATTAAAAGTAATAATTAAACCTATTAAATTAATTAAACAGCACTGATCCATTTCTTGCCTGCCTGAAGCAAAGCCCTTCAAATATATTTCATAATAACTTTAATAGCAACTGTAACTTGCTACTGTAACTGTTTCCACGTTCCAGTCAGTGGCGTAGGTACCATATAGGCAGGCAAGGCAACTGCCTCCGGGCCCAGGCCCTTTTGGGGCCCGGCATCTTTTGGCTGTCTCCTGTTTTTGTAATTTTCATTAATTAAGTATGGGCCCGAACATGTTCTTTGCCTCCGGGCCTGAAGAAGGGTAGCTACGCTACTGCTTCCAGTAAAAATATATTTTTACAACAGAGGAATTCAGCATTCTCCTTGCTTAATACAGTAAATTATATATAAGTTGCAACACATCATAATATCAATTTATTGGAAAAAGCCACAAACACTTTATGGATTGGTGTAATTTAATTCTTTACTTACTCGATCCCCTTTTGGTCCTCGTGGTCCTGGTTCACCACTATCACCTTTTTCACCTTTTTCTCCAGGCAAACCTTCTGGTCCAGGAAAACCTCTTAATCCTGGAAGACCTTGTGGCCCTAAGGGACCGGGTGAACCCTAAAAAAGTGTGACTTTTTAAAATTAGTATTCTAATGCAAATAGTATAATGAATATATTTAGTATTATCACCACAGTAACTTTTAATCTTCAAAATTTATATAAACAAGTAAAACAAATAAGAGAACTATTATAAACAACTTATTTTGTTTATTATTCATTATATATTTATTTTCTATCATAATTAATTTTTAATTACATTCAATAGTAGTTGCATAATTAAAACCAAACTAAAAAGTTTCTGTTCACATTCAAAACACAGGAGAAAGGTTAACAACCTTGATGTTATGGCACTCACGCATAACACTACATTTATTTTATATCCTACTTCATTTTTAATTATATTTAATATAAGATCTGTAACCAAACTTAAAATGAAAAGATCCTGTTCATATTCTGGGAAAGTATTCATATTACAGGAAAAGTAGTAACAACCTTGTTCTTTTGGTAACCACATATGACACACCATTAACAACAAGCAGCTGAATTGCGTGATGCTATACACCAGTGGTTTTCAACCTTTTTTTAATAACGGCACCCCTAAGTAATTTATTTTATTTTGCGGCACCCCTACTCAATTTTCTGCCTGTTAGATCCGATTCTCTCCCTCTGTGTGTATAAATATATATACTCGTATATATATCTAATATTAAAAAATATATATATATATTATATGATAGTTATTACAATAATATAGTTAAAAAATTACATTTCATAATACAAATTATATATATACAGTATATAATAATTTTATTCTTTATATAGAGGTACTAAGTAAACATATAAATTTTAAAAAAATAAATATTAACTTTTTATGAAGATAAGATAGACTGAATTTATGCACCCTTGTGTGTGTGTGTGTGTGTGTGTGTGTGTGTGTGTGTGTGTGTGTGTGTGTGTGTGTGTGTGTGTGTGTGTGTGTGTGTGTGTGTGTTCTGAGCAAGAAGAATGCCATCAGCACTGAGTTTGCACAACTAACTCAAAACCTCAATCAGATCACCTTACTGCTGGTGTCCAATTTCCACATGGTGCAATTTGCAGTCCTTGGTAAAACAACTCTTTCGTTCCCTTTACCAATCTCATCGGCCTTCTCCACATCCATTCAGGCAGATATTTAGTATTGAGTATTGATCTATTCAGGCAGATATTGAGTTCTGCCTCCTCCTGGAGGCAGAACTCAAGATAAGATTAGCCATTGCCTTATACAAGGGAACACTCACCTCATTATCCCTGCTCACAAAGTTGCTCAACATCATTCTCAAAACCCTATTACCTATCCAAGCAGCATGTCGCCATTACTCACAGAAATTCATATCTCACTGCACACTTACCAGAGGTATTTTTCATTTTCAACTACCATGAGTGCAGCACTCTACAGCTGAAACATTAATCTCGGATTATTGCTACTCATATGCAGTGCCTAGCACTTGTCAATGTTAAGCTTCAAATGCCATTTCTCAGCCTATCTCCCTTATTTTTCTAGATCTTGTTGCAGCAGCTTATCTTGATTACTGTCACTAACCACCTGAGAACCTTTGTATCATCTGCAAACTTGCACTTTACTCATGATATTCGTACATCATCATCATCATTAATAAATATAGAAATCAATAGTGCACCAACACTGAACCTGGGGGGGGGGAACTCCCTAATAACATTAATCCATTGATATATCATTGATTGATATATCCAGTGTCCATTGATAACCACTCTCTGTCTTCCCCCACTCAACAATCATTTTAACCACAGCAGTACGCTGCTCTTGATGAAATTAAAATTAATAAAGAATACTCCAATTTTACAGCATTTATGGGCAACACTATCTAGAAGAAAAGGGATGAATCGGATTGGTCCACTTGATATCGACGGTCAACAGTTGATGATCCCGTTCAGGTAGCTAACAAACTGAATGAGTATTTTGCATCTACATTTACACATGAGGAGTTATTCGGGGGGGGGGGGAGATGCCAGAGGTGTATTAAACTCTGGCTATGAGCTAAATGATTTTGTAATAACTAAGAGCAAAGTGGAGATGAAATTGTTGAAATTGAACATAAGAAAGGCACTTGGGGTGAATGGGATTTCACCCCAATGGGATTATAATGGGTTATATTAATGCAAGCAACAAAGGAAGTAAGAAACCTTAGCCATAAATATGAGAGCTTCATTGGACTCAGGGGAAGAACCCACGGACTGGAGATGTGCAAATGTGACCCCAATTCATAAAGGAGAATCAAAGGGTGACAAAAGTAATTACAGACCTGTTAGTTTAACTTCTGTTCCAGGAAAATTAATGGAGGCACTGGTTAAAGAAGCACTGCAGGATCATCTAGACAAGACTTCAGTTACAGCTCGGACACAGCATGGTTTTGTTAAGGGAAAGTCTTGCCTGACCAATTTGATTGGATACACTGATGTGGTCACAAAGAAACTGGATACAGGGAATAACTCTGATATCATATATTTGGATCTTAGAAAGGCTTTTGATACTGTTGTACATGGAAGACTGCTGAACAAATTGGAGCAGTGTGGCATTGGAAGCAAATTGCTGCTATGGATAAAGGGATGGTTGAGTGGGAGAAGACAGAGTGATAATCAATGGACACTGCTCATCGTGGACTAATGTTATTAGTGGAGTCCCCTCAGGGTTCAGTGTTGGGTCCATTGTTGTTTCCTGTATTTATAAATCATATTGATGATGGTATATCAAGCTTAATGTCCAAATTTTCAGACAATAGGAAGGTTGGCTGGGTTGTTAAGGACACTACTGACACACACTGCTGCAATAGGATCTATAAAAGTTGAGCAGATGGGCTGAGAGGTGGCAAATGAAGTTTAACATTTACAAATGTAAAGTACTATATATGGTATTAACGTATGAACGTTAATTCTAACGTTAGTATTAACGTTAATTCTCTGTGGTACTACACTAACATTGGTAGAGAACGAAAAGGACTTGGGGGTAATTGTGCAGGCAGATATGAAGTTTTCTGAGCAGTGCAGATGGTCTGCAAGAATAGCTTATAGTGTCTTGTCAATGATATACAGGAATTTTTCTAGCAGGGATAAGGAGGTGATTATCCCCTTGTATAAGGCAATGGTCAGGCCACACCTTGAGTACTGTATACAGGTCTGGAGGCCTCATTTTAAGAAGGATGTAGAGCTGTTGGAACGAGTACAGAGAAGGGCAACAAGATTAGTGAATGGAACAAAGGGGTGCTCTTACAAAGAAAGGCTTAAGTTTTGCAAATTACAGTGTCTGGAGACTAGCCACCTGTGAGGTGATCTGATTGAGGTGTATAAAGCCTTGAATGGTTTGAACATGCTCAATGCTGATGGGATTCCTCTTGCTCAGAATAATCACCTGAGAGGGCATAATTTCAAATTGAGGAAAAACAGATGTAGGATAGATGTGCGGAAGTTTGCCTTTTGCCAGCAGGTAGTTGGTTGGTGGAACAGACTTCCATCCTTTGTTGTTGTGGAAGTTGATAGCCTAAATAAATTTAAGGCTGAGCTGGACATGTATTTGGAACGAATGGAGGGGTGAAATGGGAGCGGTTTTTTTTGGCTGATGCTGCATAAGCTTGCTTTCTTGCATCATATGCCTCTACTAATGCTAATGCTAAATGGAGCTTGAAATATCTGCGAAATGGTAGAGTCTGGTTGTTTGGCTGCAAGATCTGCTCTCTCATTTTCTGCTATCCCAGAATGCCCTGGACACCAGCAGAGATAATTGTGCAGACAGATAAGAAGTTCTTTGGGTATTGCCCACAGGCTGCTAGGCCAGTTCATGGTTTTTATCAATGATATACAGGAATTTTTCCAGCAAGGTTAAAGAGGTGATTGCCCTGTTGTCTAAGTCAATAGTCAGGCCATATCTTGAGTACTGGACACATATAGGTTTGAACATCTGATTTTATGAAGATAAAATGAGGATCTGTTGTGACCAATGCAGAAAAGAGCAACAAAGTTATTGAAAGGAGCAGAAGGATACTCTTACCAGAAAAGGCTTCTGCAAATTGCAGCTCAGTCTGAGAGATCTGATTGAGGTATTTAAGATTCTGAATGTACCGAGTAAGCTCAATGCTGATGGAAACCTTCCACTTGCTCAAGATTACCCAAATGGGGAGGGTTAAATTCAAACTAAGAAATGTTGGTTGCAGGACTGATGTGCAGAATTTTTTTTAGTGAGCAGATCGTTGATTTTTGGAATTACTTCTACCTGGCATTGCAGTGGAGGGTAATTTGAATAAATTCAAGGAAATAATATACAAATTGTTAGAGGAAGTTGACAGGTGATGTTTTTTTTTTTTTTTTGGCTAATGCTGTATAAACTTCACAGTTGATGTTTCATAATGATAGCTTCATAAGCTGATGCTCTATATCTTGTCTTCATCATTTGCTACTATTAATATACTAATAATAAACACATGACAGCAAGTGATCATCATGCAGGACAGATAATTAGAGACGTCAGTAACATTCAAATTTTTCACACACTTCAAGGTGAACCAAATTTGAAATTAATTTTGAAAATAATTGAAAATGAAGTGAACAGAATTAATAAATGTATGTTGTTTTATTTTTTTTAAACATTCATACATTACAATAAACAGAAATATGCACATGCACACACTTTAAATTTCACATATTTAACAGTTTTTTAAACTGAAAAATGGAAGAAGCTAAAAGAACTTCCATTTTGTAATAAACACAGCATTTTTTAATTATTTAATTTTTATCAAAAACTTTAAAAAAGCATATAATAAGTATTGTAATTAATTAAGAAATAATGAAATATTGGCATAATCCAAGCAGAATTTAAGCAACTTATAACTTTACCCAGCCTTCATAAGTATAGACAAACTAACAATATCTACTCCACTGTTGCAACTATTCCAACCAATGTCATTCTAGTACTGAAGATGAAAGTTTCTAATTTAACCCTATGATCTAGGGCACACTTCAGAACTCAGCTGCTTTGCTGTCAAGCAAGCCTTAGAACACAAAGTGATTTATATAAACAGTATATGTTAAAGAAGTATAGTATGAATAATACTTAATAGAGAGTGACTCCAAACGATTATACTTCAGTAATAATCAAATGGGAATAATGATGTTTAGAGTAAAATATAAAGAGAGGGTATCAGTAAACCAATAGAAATTTTAAATTAATTAAATGTTAAAACATAGTGAATTAAGGAAGGAAAGCAAAGAGTGAGATTTTTTTAATTAAATATGAACAGCAAATACACTTTAAAAAATTAATATCTATTTACATCCTCTATACCATTATAATACAATAAGGATGAGAATACTGTAATCTGTGTATTACATTTAAAACCTTTCTACTCACATGGAGAAACTGTTCCCCAGGTTCACATGTTAAAAGTTATGGTATTATCATGGCAAAGAGCTGTCTTACCTGATTTCAAACTATAGTAAAAGTGAACTAAAGTTTCTCTGGAACCATGGTAGCAGAATTCCAGTATGATTTTGCTATGTACTGTCACGCATAGTCTCCACTCGAGGTCTTGTTCTGCTCTCTCTATAAGAGAGCACATTGTCCCTATTTCTTGTGTGTGTGTGAGGCAGAAATTGTATATGAGAGCCTTGGCAGCAATGCAGAGGAAGCTGCATGCACTGTCATTCTGTGTGTGTGTGTGATATCGCTGGTAAGCTTGGCAGTTTCCAAAGCATATTTGATATCATTCTTTTATTTACCAGGCAGGCCGAGTACATGTGTTCAAAGGTTCCTAGAGTGGCACAAAAGAGACCAACATTTATTGTGACACAGACAATCTCCACTGGATGCATTCATCCAATCTGGCTGAGTTAGTCCTGTAGGGGAGGTTCCATTAAAGCTTTATGCTAAGAAGGATGAGGACATTGTTTGGTATCTGAATGATGCAGCAGCCATAGCCAATATAATGAGCTTGTATATTATTCTGTAGTGAGCAGGCAGCAGTGGAATTGTGATTTCCACTTATATGTATTCAATAAACTTGGGAAGTTTAATTTTGATGATTCCAATTCCTTGTGCTGTTATGATGGCTAGAAGTATTTGTATGGTGACAGTTTTCAACAACTGGCTTTGTGAACCTGCTTCCTAGGTTTTCAGCTTCCTGCCCAATTCCATTTTGGAAAAAACAGAAGATGGAGTAGTTGTAGGATCTGTTATCATTTTGCTCTAAAACAGGGATTCTGAGAGAACAACCAGGAGTGACAAAACAGTGAGCGAGTGAGTGTTCTAATTCTAGGTTCTTGCACTGCTGTAATGCATCTCAGAAGAAATTCCTTATTAATGCCATGGCCATTCTTAAAGCAGTGGATAGGGTTATTCCTCTGGTGGCAGTTGCAAATAGATAATCCACAATAATGGTATGAATGTACAAAGCCCTTAGGAAGAGAAGAGAAGAGAACAATCCAAAATGATATTTTGTCATCAAGAGAGACCAGCCCTGGCCTTCCTGAGAGTGGCAGAAGTTTTAACATGGATTTCTAATCTGTTTCATTCCATAAGTGTTAATCTGTTTTATTCCATAAGTGTAATCTGTTTTATTCCATAAGTGTTGTTGACTATTTAAAATCTTCCTCTTAGTGAGGTGGTCACTAAGAGGAAGATTGAGGTCACTAAGAGGTCACTAAGAGGTGGTCACACACACACACACACACACACACACACACACACACACACACACACACACACACACACACACACTTCATCTTCTGAGTACTGAGTACTCAGAAGATGAAAAGAAACTCAGCAACTCCAACCAGTTACTTTGATGGTAAGCTGGAGTATTATGGTACACACCTAGGTACTAGTGTCCCTCACAGCAAGATAAATACAAGATAAACCAATATTCCAGACTGAGGTGCTTTTTTAGGTGGAAGGCAGGAGCAGATGACCAAATTTCAGATGCGTAGAGAGGGACAGTAGTAATGCACCTCAGGATGTACCAACAAAGTAGAGCTGGCTGATGCACACCGAGCATGGGTTGCACAATGTGGGGAGGGAGAGAGAGAGAGAGAGAGAGAGATAGAGAGAGAGAGAGAGATCAGGGCACACTGCACTGGAGAGGAAGAGAGATAACACACTGCATAGGCAAAGTGCGTTATCTCTCTCCCGTTCGCCTGCCCGTAGGCAAATGGGGGAGGAGAGAGAGAGAGAGGTCTGCTGTGATTTAATTTTACCCCACTGCTTCTGCATATAACTCATGATGGATGGCATCTAATTCTTTATCATTAAATATGATAATAGTGACACTGTCTACATAGGCAAAGTATGTTATCTAAAGTAGTACTTCTAATAGCTTTCTTTCTGATTTTAAGTTGATGTAAATTGTTTTGGAGGAATGGTTCAACAGCTGTTATATAAAGTTATCCAGAAAGTGGGTACCCTTGTTTAATTCCTCTGGAGTAAGCATGAGTGAGCTGGTTACTTACTTTCATGCAGAATTTTGCATGAAAGTAAGAGATTACTTACTTTTATGCAAGATTATTTGTGATCTCCACTTACTTTGGAGATCACAAATAATCTCCAAAGCTATTGCTTTGGAGATTATTTGTGATCTGTGTTCATTAAGGAAACTGGGCACCATTTTTGAAGGATTCTCAGGTTTCCTTTCTTGGGATTTTGATGGGTAATAGAAGTTGTGATTGATATACTGGCATTCCATCAATGTATTCTTCTTCAAGCATTTGTAGAAAAAGAGAACCGAGCTGATCTCTCCAGTCCTAGGGATTTGTTCTTCGGGAGGGATTTGCATGCTGCAGTCAGTTGCTGTAGTGTGATAGTATTTCAAGGTTATTTTGTGCTGTAAGGGAGATTTTTTTCCTAAGGGAAGTTCCTACAGAGCTATATGTTCTCCAGTAATACTGGCAACTTCAAAAACGATTTCTCTTGGGGTATTTGGCGATATTTTCATCCTGCAGCTGGATTGTAAAGATGACGGTAGATTTGTCATGTTTACATTCAAAGGAGTGGATAGGATGCTCAGTGGGGGTCATCAGATATGATGACCCCCACTCATTACGCAATGAGTCCTGATCTAATTCTAAATAGAGCACCTTTTGTAGAATATTCTCAGTGGGCTTGTATACCTACAAAGTTGACTAATGAGGAAGGATATACAATCTATCAAGTTGGTAGAGGTTGACACACTTGAATGCTTGCTTTACGAAACAGAAATCCACAGCTGGAAACAGTAAAGAGAAAATGTTTAAAAGACACATCATTTGCCCTACATGGTCTCCAATTTTGCACACAATCTTCAAGTGAGAAATTGTTATCAATTTCTTCATACTACTAGACACATCGTTTTGGATTGAAAATAACATTATTCTCACTATCTGACAAAATACTAATTCAAATTCTGAATTGGAAATTTCTAACAATTTCTCAACTTCTGCGTCAGAAAGGCTTTTAGATGCTGATGGCATGTCTAAATACTTCAACGTAACACAGAATATAAGATACTCTGTGACTTCTAAAGTGAAGAAAATTAATGCTAATTAAAGTTGCAATAACCTGTTGTTAACAATGAAATATAAACATTAATAACCATCAATTTAATATTTCAGATTGTTTATATTAAGTAAAATAACTGCACCAGCACACTGAGAAAAGAAATTTTTTTGCTTTGCTAGTGCAATCCTCAACCTGTTCCAAAGCACCCGGAATTACCCCTTTGAAAAAACAGGATATGACATTAGAAGACCTAGCCAAATATGACAATACAGGACCAGACGGGAGGGTTTGTGTTGCAGTGAATGGAAAAATATTTGACATGACCAGAGGTAAACGATTTTATGGACCTGGAAGAACAAACAGGCATTTGCTGGTATGCACACATCCCGTGGTCTGGCAACATTTACAGTAGAGGCATCAAAAGATGAATATGATGATTTGTCAGACTTAAACTCAATGCAAATGGATAGTGTCAGAGAATGGGAGATGAAGTTCATGGAAAAATATCATTATATTGGTCGCCTGCTAAAACCAGGAGAGGAACCAAATGATTATTCAGATGATGAAGAGCCAAGTCAAGACCAGAGTCAAAAAGAAACAGGTAAAAAAGAATTAAGACAAAAGTGGAAAGAAAAAGAAAAATGACTAAATTTTAGTCTTCATGTGTAATGCTTGCTGCCAACTTTTTGTTACAGTTAAAAATGAAAAAAGAAAGAATAATTCAGGTTTACAATGTTAAGCAGATATACATTTGCTTAATGGTTTCATTTTCATCCAGTACGATTAAAACTTGACAACTTTTATGTTTTTATGTAATGATACAGTACTTTTTCAGAAAATAATTATTTGTAAAATGGCATTTGTCTGAAATTTGTCTTTAATTTTATGGCTGTTCTGCTGTAATTGAATATTATTTTGTATCTTTAATACAGTGATGAGTTGTAATTATTTCAGTCTGTATTGTATGGTATGGTATGGTTCTTTTGAGCCAACAAATTTTTGTGCCCATTGTATGCTTCTTTTTTTTTTTTTTTTTTTTAATTTGTTGGCCCAGAGTTTTCTTTTTTGTTTAAAGAGCTGGTACTCAGTTTGCTATTATACCCAAATGAAAATATCTGTTTAACACTAATTCTGCTACTGTTTGAATATAATCAGATTCATAAGGCAGAATATAGTACCTTAGTTCAATTTTTCATGAATTTTTTTCATAAATCATGCGGAAACAGTTAAAAACTGCCATTTGATAATACAGTTAAGATTGTTTGGAGATTTTATTAATGGAAATTATTATGCTACCAGATATTCTTAAGATATGGAAAAAAAAAAAAAAAAAAAAAGGGTTCTGATTTTCATCTTAAGATTTCTTTGTTTTTTTATTTGGTGGTGGTCACAAAAGTTATACATTTAATTATACTGAAAAATCACTTGATATAAGAAATGCAATAAGCAAAAGTCATTTAAGCCAAAATTGTTGGTTTTATAAATGCTTAATCTTACGATTATTACAATTTTTTAAGTTCTATGAATTGAAATCACTGATATGAAATCAATAATTAAATATTACCAGCCAAACTGATTAATGAGTTCACTGAGTTTTAATAAAAATTGCACCTTGCATTCTTGTAACATGACATAATGTTAATTAATATTGGTTCTCTCTTTTTCTTAGGCGTCTCCATAGCCAGGTGGGAAGGAGCAGCAGTGTATAGCACAAGCTTCTTGATTAGACCGGGGTTCGAACCCGTCACCACCGAATACGGAGGATGCAGAAACGTCAGCGAATGACCACTGCATATCCAGGAGCAATATGGCCTTAGTTGCTAATGCTCGAAATAACAAACAAACAAACAAACAATCTCTTTTTCTTTCACCCCTATTTTTTGTATTGTCTTAACTGTTACATAAATTATAATGCATGATACCACTGGATGCAAATGCTTGTTTAATCTAGTTGCAAAACATAAACCAAATGAAAATGAACTAGAAATACTGAAACCTCTCACAAATTCCTTTTGTAAATTAATATATGTACTATACACTATATTGCCAAAAATATTTGGACATTCCTAGAATTTGGAAAAAAATAACCATATCTGCCATCCATAATGAGGGATTTTAATTTCCCAGATATTGACTGGAATTTGTGGGTTGGTCACTCACACACAAGCAAGGCTTTTGTGGATTTATTGGATGATTGTTATCTACATCAGCATGTTATGAAGGTAACTAGAGGGAGTAATACTCTTAATTTGATTATCAGTAGTGTTTCTTCATGCATTAAGAATCTGCAGATAGAGGAACCACTAGGTGGCAGTGATCACAGTGTGCTGAAGTGGGATTTACTCAGAGGTAACTACCATCAGGGGTAAAGGGAAGGGTTATTGCTTTCGTAAAGGCGACTACAATGGTCTGAGACAGTATTTAAATGTGGGACCAACAGTGGGACCAACTGATGACGTTACCAACAGCAAATTCAAAATGGGAAGCATTCCAAGAACTTATCTTGAAGCTACTAGGCTTTACATAACAACTAAGAAATATTGTTCAGATAAATGGATGTCAGATGAACTAATGAGATATATGGCAGAGAAGAAAAATGCATGGGATACATATAAATTAACACGTGACAGAGAAGCCTATGATAGATATAAGTTGATCTGTAACCAAGTTACACAGGAGGTTAGGCAGGCGAAGGCAGATTACAAGAAATCTTTGGCAAGGAATGCAAAGAAAAACAGCAAAGAGTTCTTTACTTATGTAAACTCTAGAAGAAAGGGGGTGAATCAAATTGGTCCACTTGATATCGATGGTTCAACTGTTGATGATCCTACTCAGGTAGCTAACAAACTAAATGAATATTTTGCATCGACATTCACACATGAGGATTTATTCAGCGAGGGGAATGCCAGAGGTCTATTCAACTCTGGCAGTAAGATAGATAATCTTGTAATAACTGAGAGTAAAGTGGAGGAGAAATTGTTGAAGATAAACACAAGAAAGGCACCTGGGGTGGATGGGATCTATCCAGTTATATTAAAGGAGACAGAAAAAGAAGTAAGCAAACCCTTAGCCATAATTATGAGAGCTTCCTTGGACTCAGGGGAGGTACCCATAGACTGGAGATGTGCAAATGTGACCCCAATTCACAAAGGAGGATCAAAGGCTGACACAAGTAATTATAGACCTCTGAGTTTAACTTCTGTTCCAGGAAAATTAATGGAGGCACTGGTTAAAGATGCCCTGCAGGATCATCTAGACAAGACTTCAGTTATAGCTCGACACAGCAGGGTTTTGTTAAGAGGAAATCTTGCCTGACCAATTTGATTGGATACTATGATGCAGTCACAAAAGAACTGGATGCAGGGAATAACTCTGATATTATATATTTGGATCTCTGAAAGGCTTTTGATACTGTTGCACATGGAAGACTGCTGCATAAATTGGAGGAGTGTGGCATTGGAGGCAAATTGCTGCTATGGATAAAGGGGTGGTTGAGGGGGAGAAGATAATCAGAGAGTGTTAATCAATGGACACTGCTCATCGTGGATTAATGTTATTAATGGAGTGCCTCAGGGTTCAGTGTTGGGTCCATTATTGTTTTCTGTATTTATAAATAATATTGATGATGGTATATCAAACTTAATGTCCAAGTTTGCAGACGATACAAAAGTTGGCAGGGTTGTTAAGGACACTACTGACGCTATGCTGCTGCAACAGGATCTGGAAAGGTTGAGCAGATGGGCTGAAAGGTGGCAAATGAAGTTTAACATTGACAAATGTAAAGTACTATATATGGGAAACAGCAATCCCAGAGCAACGTATCAACTCTGGGGTACTACACTGACAGTGGTAGAGAATGAAAAGGACCTGGGGGTGATTGTGCAGGCAGATATGAAGTTCTCTGAGCAGTGTAGACAGGCTGCAAGAGTAGCTCATAGTGTCTTATCAATGATATACAGGAATTTTTCTAGCAGGGATAAGGAGGTGATTATTCCCTTGTATAAGGCAATGGTCAGGCCACACCTTGAGTACTGTATACAGGTCTGGAGGTCTCATTTCAAGGATGTAGAGCTTCTGGAACGAGTACAGAGAAGGGCAACAAGGTTAGTGAAGGGAACAAAGGGTTGCTCTTACGAAGAAAGACTTCTTAAATTTTGCAAATTACAGTGTCAGGAGGTTAGGCACTGGTAAGGTGATCTGATACAGGTGTATAAAGCCTTGAATGGTTTGAGCATGCTCAGTGCTGATAGGATTCTGCCTCTTGATCAGAATAATCACCTGGGAGGGCATAAATTCAAATTGAGGAAAGACAGATGTAGGATAGAGGTGCGGAAATTTGCCTTTAGCCAGCGGGGTAGTTGGTTGGTGGAACAGACTTCCATCCCTTGTTGTGGAAGTTGATAGCCTAAATAAATTTAAGGCTCAGCTGGACAGGTATTTCGAACAAACTGAGGGGTGAAGTGGAAGGTTTTTTTGGTTTTTTTTCTGGCTGATGCTGCATAAGCTTGCTTTCTTGCATCATATGACTTTACTAATGCTAATGTTAAATGTGAAATAGTACAGCTTAGACTTAATTTCAAAGCATTGATGAAAAGCTTCCATTCTTCTGGTTTATGTTCTATTCTAAGCGCATCAAAGCACAGCAGTATCCAAGTGAATCTTCCGTAGCAAGAAAGGAAGAAAGCTCTTTTTGTCACTTACGAAACACAGTTATGTTTTTGCAGTAAATTCCATTACTACAGCCTAGATCCCAAAAGCCTTGCTGTGACTTATATTTAAATCAAAAACAAGATCATTTCACTTTGGGTTAGGCTTATTTTGTATTCTGTTTATTCAGATTAGGCTTATTTGGGCATTCATATTCTGATTCAGAGCTTGTATGAATTTCAATCTGATCATCTGCACTTTTCCTTCCATTAATGATCAGGTTTCTGGCAGAAGATAAGTCTGTCATCATAATTAACTGGTTTAATGGCTAATGGGATACTTGGAGACTCAATATTTCTCCCTTTCCCCTTCTATCCTTCAATCTGAATTATGAAAATCTCTCTGTTTTCAAGTTCATAATTGTTGCTAATAACTTTGATATATATTGAATGACTGATACTTAGCACCACTGGGCATTTCTGATTTGGAGGTTAACATTTAGCTTTAACATCTATAGGAGGGACACAGAATCTAATGGTAGTGGTATTTTGCTAATCCATTCTAAGAAAATCACTTATTCAATCAGTAATACTTATAATCTTGCAGCTATTTATTGCATTTTTCAAACTGTAAACCTGAAGATACTCATCTTTTTTATATTTTCTTCATCTGCTTATTCAAACGATATGCATCACGTTCAATTTCTCAAAACCAAATTTCAGAAATTCAATCCTTTGACCTTACTGCTGTTGCAGGTAACTAATGCACAACACACGGGGGGTTAGAGGGGAACAGGCATTCTGTGTGTTATCAGACACTCAGTCTAAAACACTGATGGATCCAATATCTTTCTATTACAGAAGATTTAGGAGCAGTCCGGTTGGCCTGCCTCCCTAAAATCCACTCGTGCACACCTTCTTGATGGTAAACCCAGTTGGCAACGAACGTGTAGATTGGTTCTCTTCAAGACGCCTGGTCAGCGTGAAGAAGAAAAGATCAAACCCTCCTGTCATGTAAGACCAAACCGTCTTACATGACAGTAAGATGAAACAAATGGCCCACAGTTCCCAGTGGATTTCACTCCCCATCTTACGGTTAGAGAGAGAAACACAGTGGAAGCAGAGGGTGCTAAGAATCTCTGGGTACGACCAGGCTGCCATGCACGGAAACTTCACTTGGCCTGCTACAACGTAAGATCGCTCATTGGTGAAGACAGGTTATTAGAGCTAGAAAAGGAATAAGAAAATGTGAATTGGAATTTCATCGGTTTGGCTGAAACAAGAAGAAATTAATCACTTATAAATTTATCAAGGAAATCTGCTGTACACCAATGGAAACAGAGAAAGGAGTGAAGGCGGAGTTGGCTTTCTGGTCCATAAAGATATAAAAAACAACATTTTGGAATTCAAAAGTACATCACCAAGGGTGTCAAGACTACTACTCAGGATTTCTAAGAGGTATAAGCTTAAGCTTATAATGATTTATGCACCAACATAGAGCCATGATGATGAAGAGGTTGAAAAATGAACACCAAAATTAAGTGTCTTCAAGATGAACAGAAAACGCACTACACTATCATTATAGGGGACTTCAATGCTAAGGTTGGAAAGAGACAAAATAGCACAGAAAGGGGAACTATAGGAAATTTTGGAATTGGTGAAAGAAATGAAAGATTTCAAAGACTTGTGGGACTTGCAGAATCTCGAGGAATGTCAGTAATGAACACTTTTTCAAGAAAAGGGTGAACAGAAAGTGACATGGAAGAGCCCAAAGGGATTAACAACTAATGAAATTGACTTCATCCTCACTAACAGATGATATATCATGAATGATGTTACTGTCCTGAACAAGGTAAATGTTGGAAGTGATCACAGAATGGTAAGATGCACACTTGATATAGAAGTAAAAAAAGAAAGAAAAAAAACTTACTCGAGTAAATAATACAAAGGTCTTTGATATAAGAGAGGAGGAGAAAAAGCAGTATGTAATGGACATAAGAACAGGTTTGAGCCTCTGCAGACTGCTCAGGACCAAGATATCAATGAGGAATATTACAATTTTCTGAAAGTAATAAAGCCCAAGAAACCTATAGGTAAAAATAAATCTAAAGAAGAAAAAATTAGTCAAGAAACACTTGTCATGATGAACTGAAGACGACAAATGAAGAGCAAGAAAAACACTGACAAGGAGAAAATTGAGTATACTGAGTTATGCAAAGCTATTAGAAAGAGACTCAGAGAGGACATAAGAAAATTTAACACAAGAAAAGTAGAACAAGCATTAAGGGAAAACAAAGGATTTAAATGAGCAGTAATACAAAAAGACAAATGATACTGAAACTAAAAAATAGCGATGGTGTACTTATAAATAGCAGAGAAGGCATAATTCAAATATCAGAAGACCACTATAAAGAGTTATAGAAGGTGCGAGGGAATGATGCCAGCAGTGAGGAAGATGGATCGCAACTTCTTAACACTTACAACATACCTGATATCCTTCCTGATGAAGTAGAACATGCGTTGAAGAAAATGAAGAATCAGAAAGCCCCAGGGGAAAATGAAGTTACTATAGAGTTGTTAAAATTAGGAGGAAGAGACATGACACAAAAACTGGCAAGACTCTTCACAAAATGCATTAGAAAAGGTGTGACGCCTAAGCAGTGGAATAATGCAATCATAGTTTTGCTGCATAAGAAAGGAGATAAATCAGAAATTGAAATTATAGACCAATTAGCTTGTTATCCCACATCTACAAGTTGTTCACAAGGGTCATTACTAACAGATTAGAAAGAATACTTGATGAGAATCAACCGAAAGAGCAAGCTGGCTTTAGGACAGGATTCTCAACTATGGATCACCTTCACGTAATGTCACAGTTAATGGAGAAAGCAAATGCTTATAAAACACCATTATGCCTGGCAATTGTGGTTTATGAAAAGCCATTTGACTCCATACAGTATAAGGCAATGTTTCGGGGCACTGAAAAGACAAGGCATAGATACCCCATATATTATGATTTTGAAGAAAATATATGAGAATGCTATTCCTTTAATTACACTGGACAAAGACAGTAGGAAATTTAAAACTGAGAAAGGAGTTTGACAAGGAGACACAATATCTCCGAAGTTGTTTACTGCTGCCCTTGAGGAAGCTTTCAGAAGATTAGACTGGTCACAGAAAGGAGTCAATGTGAATGGAGAGTACCTAAACCATTTACAATTTGCAGATGATATTGTGGTCATAAGCCATGATCCAAAAGAATTAGAGAAAAATCTTAATAATTTATGCAGAGTTGGTAAGGATTTTGGACTAAAGATGAATATGGTAAAAAAAAAAGTAATGATGAACAAGTATGCCACAGAAAGGGATATAATGATTGAAGGAGCAGTAATTGAAAAGGTGGACTCATATACTTATATGGGACAAGTCATTAGCTGTAATAATAATAAATGGCTGGAAGTCAAGAGAAGAATAAATTTTGGGTGGATAGTATTCAGGAAATATAATCACATACTGAGGAGCAATATCCCAATTTGTCTGAAATGTAAAATAATGAACCAATGTATACTCCTCACCATGATTTATGGAAGTGAAACTTGGACACTCACCAAAAGAATGGAAGAGAAGCTGGGAACTACACAGCGAAGAATGGAATGAATTATATTGGGAATCATACTGTTAGATAAGAAGAGAAACATTGATTAGGCAGCAAACTCAAGTAAAGGACATTCTTATCAAAACTAAAGAACTAAAATGGTCTTGGGCAGGACACATAGTTCGAAGACATGACAGATGGACTAAGAAAATAACAGAATGGTACCCAGGAGGAGCTAGAAGAAAACCTGGAAGACAACAACGGAGATGGACAGATGAAATTCATGAGTTTGTGAGTAGTAAATGGATGGCCATTGCACAAAACAGAGGGAACTGGAAAGTTGCTGGAGAGGTTTTCATCGTGCAGTGGATTGAAAATGGCTGATGATGATGATGATGAATGTGCAATACACTGAACTGGGATCTGCATTTAGATTCAATACAACTAGACTGCTTTTTTAATTGTATGGGTTGCTATGGTTTTGAGTAGCAGAATGGCCTTCACAAGAGATCAAGGCAAAAAGATCCTGACTGGATCTTTTTTTCCTTCCTCGAATATCACTATAAGATAAGGTGCATACTACACATTTCCAATCTAATCTCATATCTCTTATTTTTGGGGTTCACTGTTCCATCAAATATCCCAGCCCATCATCATCTATTTGCAAACCTAAATACAACTTCAGGACAAGTTAACTGGAATCTTATAAATATCATCCTTGGGAATCTTGATCTCCAGTTTTCATCACCACTCATATTGATCCAAATTATAATACTTAACTAATACTAATTACTAATGCTCTAAAACAGATTTTAAATTCAAGCATATATACCTTCTACTGAAAGCTAAAGGCTATATTGTTTGAAGTATGTAATCCAAGGATTACTGGAATATAGTAAGGATCTCTTCTGGAAGGTTTCTTGTCCAGTTGAAACTTTTTAGTTCATGCTGAGAAGACTGTAGCTTGGGAAAGTATGAACTTTGTTGATCAGGACTTGCTGAATACTGTTGGAGCTACAAGAATGGCCTGAGAGTGGGGGGGGGGATGTCTTTTTATTTGCCTGAATTATTGGGTTGTTGGGGGGCTGCTGTTAATGTGTGTTAAGTTTGCTGAGGATCTAGTCTTGAAACGTGCAGCACTTTGATTGGTTAAAACCTACACCTTGTTACTTATTAACTGCCAGAGCTGTGAAGCATTTAATGAAGAATACTTCTGTGAAGGCTCTTTTCTGAAGGAAACATCTCTGGATAGTAGCACTGTTTCTTTAAAGTTTCAGGTTCCCATGAAAAGCAATGCATGTACAACAGTTTCTGATTTATCAACTCTGCACAGGAACAATCTTGAGGAGCTCTGTCATGTTGAATGTACATCTTCTAACAGTTACAACAATTCAATTTGCAGAAATTCTAGATAAACCTGTCGAATAACATACTAATCCTCCACACCAACACATTAACAGTGAATCAGCACTGAAAATTAATTTCCACAGTGGCATGGGAATTCTGATTGAGAATTCTGAATTCTGAACCCTGACCTATCTGCATCCTCTGTATTTGGTGGTCACGGGCTTGAACCCCGGTCTAATCAAGAAGCGTGTGCTACATACTGCCGCTCTTGCCCACCTGGCTACAGAGGCACCTGATTCTGATTGGATTGCTGACCAAATATGGATACTGTCAATGACACACATATTGTATCAACAACAGATATCTTTAAAGTGCATTGTTGATACCATCTCAGGTGAATTGAGCTTCCTCACTGAACAGGGTGAAACGATACAAAGGGTGATTGTCATTTAGCCAATTACAAAATTCCAACCCTCGGGGAGGGGTCCCTAGAAATGTTGAACACATTGCACTGGTATAGATACAAGCCTTCTTCTTGAAATGTTTGCCATACTCTTGATTGGGAAACACTGAGACACATGGATCCCTCATATACTAGCAAGAAGACTATGCTGAACTGCCTCATCGATGTTCTCTTGTCTAATTGCACACTCACATGTGATATAAATATGGAAAAGTGAGCCAGTATCCCACAATGTCTGGAAAACTTGGCTAGTATCCTGTCAATTCAGAACTCTGTGTTCACAAAACATCTGGTATTCAAAGACAACAGCAACAGCATTTCCATCACAAAATTCATAAACATACACTATATCAGCATATTCAACACTTGGAAATGTAAAAGACACCTTTAATACTTTACAGGGGAACAATACTGCATATGACAGTGCTCATAATGCAGAGCAGTGCATATGACACTGGTCTGCATTATGAGCACTATTTGCAATGGTGTGTTGCTGAGAATCTACAAACATTACACAACTCTGTAATTATTCAGGACTGGACCCATGTTAATATGAACTTTTTTACGCAAAAATTCCTTGAAAATCAGCTCCTGGTATTATTTGTGAGAATCACCGTGCATACAGTACTCAATGGAGTATAGCTATACATACCAACATCTAAAAGACAGAATGGAAGAACATTATGCTAACTATCAGTGACGTGTAGACATTTAGCAGTAACCACTCACTACTCGAAAGAGGCTTGCCATTTTAATCTAATGAATTTAATACTGTAGTAGTACAGGGTGTTCCATAAGTCTGTAATCACATGGATAGGGAAAAATGAAAAGTGGATGCAGTGAACGTTGCTTTTAAACAGTCTTGTCAAAGAGGACAATCTTCAAAGAGACAATTTTGGATTTTTTCATAAATGAGCAAGGATGGCAGTGGCTGTATCATTGCTGGTGACCCTTTTCGAAAGTCTACTCCATAGTTTATTCTCTGTTTCCTTAAACTTTGCAACAAGTTTGCTAACACAACTCTGTGTTATTGGCTTGCAGTCTGGATTCGGTCTGTTCAATTCTGCAGTGACCTCTCTGACTGGGATTTACAATGAAAAGAATTATCTAGACTCATTCTTGCTTACTCAGACACCTTGGGACTGCAAAGATGAAAATATATGAATTAGTTATAATCTCTAATGGTTCCACACTTATGGGACACCCTGTAGAATGCATAGATGTCAGCATTACTAATGGTCTGATGGTTTGAGTTAGAACTACAAAGTGTATATCTTGAATATTGGTTTGTTGTTTGTTATTTGTTATTTGGTTTTTAGGAGCATTAGCAACTAAGGCCATATTGCTCGGGGGATATGCGGTGGTCATTCCCTCACCTTTCCGCATCCTCCGTATTTGGTGGTCACAGGCTCGAACCCCGGTCTAATCAAGAAGCGTGTGCTACACACTGCTTCTCCTGCCCACCTGGCTACGGAGGCACCTTGAATATTGATATACAGATGTATCCAACATAAGGGTATATAGATTTGTGCCACTGACTCTTGTGCTGGATGAGTTCCTCAATATGGAAATCCCTAATATAAGAACGCAGGCATATGCAGATGATCTTATACTGATGCTGCAAGCTAATAGCAGGACACAGCTGGAGACCCATGCAAATCATGCCATTTCTGTTCTGCAAGGATGGGCAAACTGAACATCTCACCGGAAAAAGCACATTCAATACTCCTCAAGGGCTCCCTTGATCCCAAGAGGCCTCCCCAGATCAAGATAAAGGGAACAATCATTAAACTCCAAACAAAAGTCAAATATCTTGAAATTATCCTCGATAGACACCTCAACTTCACACCGCATCTTAGTTACCTCAGAGTAAAATTCAGGAAATATTCTGGCCTATTCGCTAGAGTTACACTCAGAGACTGGAGTCTGAAGAAGAGGGCGCTTGCCATCCTCTACAAGGCATTCGTCATCCCAGCACTGGCTTATGCAGTGGGAGCTTGGTACGCTAAGGCAAGCACTGCTGTTAACAGAAGGAAATTGGAAACCATCCGTCGAATAATTCTCCTCACAACAACCAGAGCATGCTGCACGATGAGCACCCATGCTCTCCAGGTCCTTGTGGGATGTCTCCCTCTGGACTTGGAGATTGTTGGCTGATGCACCAACATGCCAAAGGAAGGGTAATCACACATTTGGGATACACTATGGACCCAACTCTGAATAGATCACAGGAAAAAAGTCATCTTACAGACCACATGAGAACAGTGTGGCAGAATCGGTGGAATGACTCCACTAAAGGCTGCATAACAAGAAGCTTCATACCAGACATGGACGTGTTTACCCTATTTCCCCGACCTGGTACTCTCCTGGACTTCATACCACTTACCTGCTGACAGGGCATGGCTCCTTCAGGAAGAAGCTACACAATTTTGGAATCTCGGACATAGCCCACTGTAGATGCGGACAAGAAGAAACTTGGGAGCACCTGCTTTACGAATGTAATATGTATGAAGACCTCCGTGGCCTGCTGTTTACCAAACTACGCTCCATCCTTAGAAATCAGGAGGACATAGTGCTGCAGGAAGAAGAAAACTATAAGGCCTTCACACTTTTCTCTCAAAATCTCTTCACGAGGCAAAGAGCATTTCCACCACCCTGAAACAAACTTCAGACTTTGGACCACCGATGGACACAAAGAACACAACTGGCCATTGACGGCCAGCTGAGTGACTACAGGACTTGAACACAAGTGGTGGGGAGAACCTACAGCAACTGAAAGACAACTGAGTCCTAACTAGATGCAACCAAACACTGGGACCTAGATGTAGCTGGCCTGTCACGTGCAGGTGACGCATCCTGGCCTCTGCCGAGACTAAGTCCACCATATGGAGAGTCAAAGTGGATGACTCAGATTGCAGCCTTGCCCAACTAGCCAAATGGCGACCCAGGTCTGACACCTTTCCGGGCCTGCTTTATCTCCTTTTCCCGGCAGAGAGGGACAACCCTGCCCCCTCCTCTCCCTGCAAAACCCACTTTCCCTCTGGTGTGGCATGGGCATGCCCACTGAACATTTGGGAGCCACCTTCTCTATCGGTCCCTTTCTTCTTTTTCTACCCTCCAGCCTTCCTTCTCCCCACCCCAAATCTGTCTACTTTCACAGCGCAGAGTCCCACATGTCAAAATTGTAACTACACCAAAATTGCTTGCCCGACTCTTTTCGGCCAAAAATAAAACTCATCCAGCATAAAATCTCTTCTCGCTCTTAAGGCAAATCTCTATGACCAAACAAAAGCACCAACAACGATTAAAGCAATGTTTTTTTTTTTTTTATAGGTCCTAGCCATAACTCGTCCACAGAGACCAGTGTGCAAATTACACAGATGAAATGTGACTTGACCAGTCTGTATTATTCAGTATTGATAAAAACCATCTGAGTCAATGAATAATATATAGCATTTTTCTAATATAATTTTATTTGGTGTTTAATTTAATCCAGAGATGCATATAATCAACTTTAATCATCATTTAATTTTTAAGTTAATTTAAATTACAACAGAAAAACATGGAGTGCAATTATGAAGCAACTTACTTTTTTACTTTTAAATTTATATCACTATAAATCTTACTCCAAAAAAACACAAATCAAATATTCTCAACTCACCCTGGATCCTTTTTCTCCTAAACATTTACAGCCAGTTGTAGTACAGCCACCACATATAACTGTGCTATCCTGTGCAGACAATGACCGATTGTATTCTGTCCTTATGTACTGCTGGAAATTAAAAATATTTTTTACTGCCTAAGAGAATTTGGCATATTCACAGGATTTAAAGTGTGTGTGTGTGTGTGTGTGTGTGTGTGTGTGTGTGTGTGTGTGTGTGTGTGTGTGTGTGTGTGTGTGTGTGTGTGTGTGTGTGTGTGTGTGTGTGTGTGTGTTAATAAGCTTTAAAGTTTTTAAAAACATTTATATATCTTTCATTTTACATAGACTTAAGAAATTTACTAACATAACTTCAAAATTTTACAAAATCAAACAATATCAGCAATATAAAATTAACTTGTAAATAATGTCTTTAATAAATCTGCATCCTCTTGAAAACATAATTATCATGTCTTGTCTCAGTCAGGTCATCCTAATGACATATTTAAGAAGCAAATAAAAATACCCTCTCCAGTTTAATACTTATCTACCAAATATATATCTAATGCTATATTAACCTAAATAAGTTACCTATCTCTACAAAATCAGAAATAAATGAGGTCCAATGGCAATTTGAATGAATAGCAATATGCCATTGGACTGTATTTTGTCTTTCATCTATTAATTTTTTTTTTATGGTGGTAATAAACATGAATAATGGGTAAAGGTTCAAAAGCTTGCGAGGATAAAAGATACTTGTTGACATGGTCTTAAATTTCTGTAGACTGTAAGAAGTAAAAGGGAAAATTGGTGATTACAATTTGAAGCTGAAATAAGAATGGATACTGTTACAGTGTTTGTGTTACAGTTTATCTGACTAGGAAGAAAGAACTGAAATAACATGCTAATTCTGATTTTTTTTTTTTTTTCATAATGAAAATCACAAACACAAAAGGTATTACTACTATGTAAGGGTTGAAGATTGAGAAGACAGAAGATATTTTTCACGTTAGACTTGAATTTCATTATATTGTCCTTTTCAAGAAATATGAATAAATACATGACTGCAGAATGTTCGGAAAAAAAAACCAGTGGTGATAAAGGAAGAATATGAAAGGTTAGCTCTGTGAATTTGGCAGCTGAAATATGTTAATTGGTAGAGGCACGTGTTCATCATTCTCTTTTTTGTTTGAAAGAGAATGATGGAATTATTGTAGCCAATTCATAAAAAAAAATGCCTATAGAAGTATATATAGAAAAGGCATGCTGCAGAATTTGTTTTTTTTTTTTTTTTTGAGATCTCAAGAAAAAAATTATTTTATCATTTTGGCTGCTTGTTACCTTTGCCACTCCTCTCCCTGCACTCATGCTTCTTGGTTGTCATGTGTTTAAAAAAGTCACCTTTTCCTTTTCCTTTATTTGATACTTCAATAATATAGCACTCTCACAGTAAACAGAATGCATGCTCATTCTCCAGTGATAATTTTAAATAATGGCAATATAAGTGCTAATTTGATATTTCAAATTGCAAAGTATATAGTAAATTTGACAAAACTAATGTAATAGGCATTATTTATTTATTATTCAAAAAACGTTTTATTGATATTTCCACAGTTAAAGCATGTTGTAATCATATTTCTTATTGCGATTTCTTTTTTTACTGTTTATGTCTATGGCTGCATGATGGCTCTGAATAAGCTGTGTTTTTTATACAGTTTCTTGCATTAAAAATGTCTTAGAGGCCCTACCATTCTTATAAACAATAATGCTGACTGTATATATCAATATGATTTCATGCTGACTGTAGATATCAGTATGATTCCCCCACACCCCATTTTAACTTCTGGGATGCTATTCTGGCACATTTTGGCAGGAAAAATTCCCTGGGATGTTTTGCATTTTCTGACTACCTGTCTATATTTCTCAGAAAACTTCATATCTGCTTCTATCTTAAGTCTAAGATCCTGTTTTGGGTTTGCTATTCCCCAAGTAATCACGAACACATAGCTGCCATTTTTCTCACCACATTAAAGCCTGTTCAAAACGTCCTGCAAGAGCGTTGCTTGGAATTGATCATTAACCACCCTCCCAATCTTTTATATCACATGCAAATTTTTTGAAATTCTTGGGACTTATATTTGACAAAATTTAATATCTCCTCAATGTATCTACAGTATATATAAAAGAATATTTTGAAAAATAGTGCTTTTTCACGTGCAAACTGTTTGCTTTCTGCAAGGCTAACTGCTATTCCGTCATACTACAATAAAGTAATTGACAGGTCTGGTTCAAAAGACCACACCTAGGCACGTCACTTTTAAATTAAGCTGCATATACCACAACGCAGTAGCGTAGCTCTCCTTTTTCGGGCCTGGAGGCAAAGAACATGTTCAGGCCCCTACTTAATTAATGAAAATTGCAAAAAGAGGAGACAGCCAAAGATGCCGGGTCCTTTAGGGGCCCAGGCCCAGAGGCAATTGCCTTGCCTGCCTACATGGTAGCTACGCCACTGCCACAGTGATAACTCTTTGCCTGATAGCATTTAGTAGCATTATAACATCACACAATGTTAAAGTTAGGCCGTTGTTAATTGTGGGGTTTAATTTCAAAATTCTACATGTCTCAAGGCAATGATTCAATTTTTTCAAAAGTTTCTTCAGCTATTAGCAAAGTTGTTAATAATGGCAGTAACAGAAAAGAGAAAGATTATCAGAAAGGCTGAGAAGAAAAGAAAAGATATTGAGGGGTATGAAGCAGCACTTAAAAATCCTAATATTGAAGAAAACAAAGCGATTATAATAAGTTAAAGGCTTCACAATTAAGAAAGGAAAGATACAAAAAAGAGTAAAAAAAATTAATCATAAATTGTTGATAGCTCTGCTGAAACTCCAACCATTGATAAAAAAGAAAAAAATTGTAAAAAATGATAAAGTGGTAAAAGGCGAAAATGATCAAATAGAAATTCCTGAAAACATTTACAGTTCAGAAGTATCGAAACTCCTTTGGAAGAAAAGTTTAAATTTAGCCACAAAAAATAATACTGTTCGCTGAATGAAAAAATTTTTCTCCGAAATTAAGATTCTGGGAGAACTGAAAATAGTTTATTCATCGGGCCAGATAGTTTAATGCTGAAGAATACAACTCTGTAACACCCGAAACATTTTATTCTCTGGAGCCTTCAGGTTTACCTCCGCATAAACTACTTTAAAAGGTTAACACAATTGTTATGGTTTTAAGAAACTTAGATAAAAAAAAAAAAGGAAGAAATGTTTGGTTTGTGAACACGACACAGGTGACAGAGCTGGATCGAAAGCATATATTCCACCGATTCATATGTATTCAAACGAAGGGGAATATAACTTCATTTCTCAATGAACAGTTTCCTGTGAAATTGGCTTTTAAGTATAACAATAAACAAAAGTCAAGGTCAAACATTATCTAAGGTTGGTGTTGACTTAACATCACCATGTTTTTCGCATGGACAATTGTATGTTTCATTAAGTAGAGTGCAGGCAGCTAAAAATCTCTTTGTATTAACAGAAAACAAATCAAAAAACAATAAAATTTTGTTATTAAAAAAATTGGATAAGAAATGTTATTTATAATCAAATATATGAATGATGGTTTTGTTATTAATTAATTTGTTTACAGAGAAAAAAATAATATTAGAAGGGAGTATGAGGATCTAACCCACTAAAAAAAATTAAAATATAAAAACACATAATTCAGGTTCATGTGACACAAGTCATGGGGGGGCAAAACGACCATCTAACTTGTTTTTCAAAACAAAATTAATAAAAAGTTTTTGTTTATAATTATAAACAAAAAGTTGACACTTCTTCAACATATTCATCATCTACACACAAAGTGTATGAGAGGGTTGAATATCCTCCATGCTCTATCTTTTGTACTTCAACTAGTGTGTTTATAATATTCTGATTTATAGTATTAGTCAGTCATTGAATTATTATGAGTCATTATTCAGACAGTCATTTAATTTTGTCTATAGAAACTGAATTCATTAAATTCTGGTTAATATTGATATTGGTTGGGACTTTCCAAATGATGTATGATTTCGTTGATACAAAACTCAAGGTGGAATATGGTGAAGAAACATATTCATGAATAGTTTTGAATATCCAGATAAAGGGTCACTAAGTGGCAGTGATCACAGTGCTGATGTGGGATTTACTCAAAGAGGAAACTACAATGGGGTAAAGGGAAGGGTTTTTGCTTTTGTAAAGGTGACTTACGGAGGTCTGAGACAGTTTTTAAAGTCTATACAGTGGGACCAACTGAAGACGTTACCAACAGCAAATTCTAAATCGGAAGCATTCAAAGAAATAATATTGGTAGCTGCTGGCTTTTCATACCAACCAAGAAATATTATTCAAGGTTTAGGCCTAAATGGATGTCAGCTGAACTAATGAGACATGTGGAGGAGAAGAAAAATGCATGGGTTACATATAAATTAACAGGTGACACAGAAGCCTATGGAGGATATAAGCTGGTCTGTAATCAAGTCACAAAGGAGGTTAGGCAGGCAAAAGCAGATTACGAGAAATCTTTGGCAAAGGATGTAAAGAAAAACAGCAAAAAGTTCTTTACTTATGTAAACTCGAGAAGGAAGGGGATGAATCAGATTGGTCCACTTCATATCGCTGGCTGAACTGTTGATGATCCTGCTCAGGTAGTTAACAAACTGAATGAGTATTTTGCATATGGATTTACACTTGAGAAATTTTGGGAGGGGAACACCAGAGGTGCATAAACTATGGTAGTGAGTTAAATAATTTTCTAATAACTGAGAGCAAAGTGGAGGAGAAATTTATATAAACATAAAAAAGGCACCTGGGGTGGATGGGATCTATTTAGTTATATTAAAGGAGGAAGCAAAGGAAGTAAGCAAACCCTTAGCCATAATGACGAGCGCTTCCTTGGATTCAGGGGAGGTACCCATGGACTGAAGATGTTCAAATGTAACCCCAATTCACAAAGGAGGATCAAAGGGTGTCACAAGTAATTGCAAACCTGTTAGTTTAACTTCTGTTCCAAGGAATTAATGAAGACACTGGTTAAAGAAGCACTGCAGTATCAATCTAGACAACACTTCGGTTACTGTTCGGACACAGCATGGGTTTGTTAAGGGGAAGTCTTGTCTGACCAATTTGATTGGATACTATAATGTGGTCACAATAGAACTGGATGCAAAAAAACTGTACAAATTGGAGCAGCATAGCATTAAGGACAAAAGACTACTGTACAAATTGGAGCAGCATAGCATTAAGGACAAAATGCTGCTATGGATAAAGGGATGGTTAGTGTGAGAAGAGAGAAAGCGGTAATCAATGGACACTGCTCTTCATGGACTAATGTTATTAGTGGAGTCCCCCAGGGTTCAGTGTTACATCCACTGTTGTTTTCTGTATTTATTAATGATACTGATGAAGGTATATCAAGCTTAATGTCTAAATTTGCAGATGATACAAAGGTTGGCAGGCTTGTCTTGTTAATGACACTAATGACAGTATGCTACTGCAAGAGGATCTAGTTGAGCAGATGGGCTGAGAGTTGGCAACTGAAGTTTAACACTGACAAATGTAGGGTACTGCATATGGGTAGCAGTAACCCCAGATTAATATATCAACTGTGTGATACTACACTCAAGTGGTAGAGAATGAAAAGGACCTGGGGGTAATTGTGCAGTCAGATATGAAGTTTTCTGAAAGTGCAGACAGTCTGCAAGAATAGCTCACAGTGCCTTGTCAATGATATATACAGGAATTTTTCTAGGAGGGATAAGGAGGTGATTATCCCCTTGTATAAGGCAATGGTCAGGCCACACCTTGAGTACTGTGTACAGGTCTGGCGGCCTCATTTTAGGAAGGATGTAGAACTGCCGGAATGAGTACAGAGAAGGGCAACAAAATTAGTGAATGGAACAAAGGATTGTGCTTATGAAGAAAGGCTTAAATTTTGCAAATAACAGTGTCTGGTAACTAGACACCTGTGAGGTGATCTGACTGGGGTGTATAAGGCCTTGAATGGTTTGATCAAGCTCAATGCTAATGGGATTCTGCCTATTTCCCAGATTAATTGCCTTGGGAGACAAATTGAGGAAAGACAGTTGTAGAATAGATGTGCGGAAGTTTGCCTTTAGCTAGCGTGGGTTGATTGCAGGAACAAACTTCCATCTGTTGTTGTAGAAGTTGACAGCTTAAATAAATTCAAAGCAGAGCTGGACAAACATTTGTAGCGAATGGATGGGTGAAATGCGAAGGGATTTTTTTTTTTTTTTTTGGCTGATGAGCTTGATAAGCAAGATAAGCTTACTTTCTTGTATCATATGCCTCTACTAATGCTAATGTATAATAGTCTAATAGATCATTCCAGTTGTGCTTGAATTTTAATAGTTCCTTTTTAGCATTGTTGAGTGGGACAGAATGAACCCAGGTGAGAGAAAAAAAGCACGCTTCAGCTCTATTCTTTCTTTGATAGCCAGGTCTAGCCTGCAAGGCCATTATTATAAACAAAACTTTGACTCAGTATTTCTGAAGAGGTTAAGGGAAGCAGCAACATCTTTCTTAAAGCAGTTGTAATCGGCGATGCATAACAGACAATCCGAACATAGGTTATCTAATGTTTAATGCTGGGAAGGTCTGCTTTGGACCACTGAATTAGACTGGAAACATTCTCATTATTTTTCTCATTATTTATTGCCAGGCAGCTCTTAAAGAAATTCCTTTCATGTGACTACTGATCACTCATTTTCAAGAAAAATAAAATATAGGAGAATATTCTATTCAATAGGAAATAAGAATACACTGATTTTAAAGAGAAATGCTACCCAACTATGCTGTTATAACTCTACTGCAAAACTAAAAACCCAAAATCAGATGATATCTATTTTTAAATTAATAAATTAATCAGTTTGAGTTTCCTGAATTTTGAATCACTTGTCATCTACTAAATTTCAATTTCTGGTTCAAGAATTCTGCTGTGTACAACAGCTACACCCTTTGGAATATCCATTAATAATTCTTAAATAATGATCTCCAGGTTAGACTAAAAAGGTTTTAGGCTAAAAGTCTCAGTCTATGGGAAAATTCACTAATCTAACAAGTTATTGCATGGCATCATGTTAGTTTATAGTAAATCAGCGAAGTAGGTGATCGCCTGGCTAATTCATTGGACAGGGAGAAGAAAAATTGGTTAACATTAATTCTCCGACACAACCTAATCCTGTCTCATTTAAAAAAAGAAGTTACTACTATAAAACTCATCTTCACCAATACTCAGATTTATAAACAAGATTCCTTCTTAGTTATACATGACACTAATAACATAGTCCCTGAAGTGACTTATTTTTTGGCTTAAGCACATGACAAATGTTGCTTTCACTAAAAAAAGACAGGCTTTTTGTTTCACCCTTGGTGTTAATATAATATTTTTCTAAACATTTACTGACTGTGTACAAATTGGAAGTATGCAAACCACAGAACACTGTTTTCACAGTTGTAGTGGTGCTCCAAAATCTCTCCTAAACTCCTTACCTCTGTGCAAATGATGGCAGTCAGATTAAGTAATTAATATTCATTTCAAAATTTTCTACCTGCTACTCTCACACAGATGTTGAGTTTTTGCTGCATGCCTTTTCTGCAGGTATTTCATTGGCATTCAACAATCTTGATGCCAAGGAAGCTCCAGATCCTGATGGTGTTTCCCCAATAGTTCGCAAAACCTGCACTCCAAAGTTTGCATGTGTTTTGTGTAATCTTTTTTGTGCTTTTTCTTCCACTGGTATTTTTTCTACTGCAGGGAAGTTTTCTTGTGCCCAACCAGTTCCTAAAACAGGAGATAAATCTCTTCCTTCCAGTTATCACTCCATTACACTTGCTTCTACTCTTTCTCAAATAATGGGGAAATCCATCATGCACATACACTCTTTTACTTAACCCCCTGTTACTTGCACCTTTAAATGGAACAAATATCCAGAATGCCATGTGTAAGATGGGCAGTTGAAACAGTTTGAACAGGAAGAAAAACACTTGGACAGGCATGCACTGGTCTCAAAGCTTCACCGTTTCAAGCTGGTTGGTTCATCACCCAGACTTCTCCCCAACAGTTTGTTTGTTCTACATTTGACCCCAGACATGTCAACGCAACTCGTCACTGATCTACTGTTTGAGGAACTTCATTTGGACTTAAACATTCAGAGATTGAACACTTGAAGTACCGCATGTGCTTATTTTCGCCAGGTCAGTTTAAAAGGAATGGAACGTGTGCCAAATGGCCACTTGGTACCATCGCCAGGCCATTTTAGGAAGCACGAAGCAGAAAAGAAGTAATAACCTTAAATGCCCCTGAAAAATCCAAAACAGTCCAGAATCTGACTAGACAATTTATCTCTATTTCCTACTAACAACCCAACTGCTCTACATGAGAATGGTGGAAGTGAAAACTAGGTAATTCCATATTTCGTCCTTCACATACCCATGGAAAGGTGGTTCCCCCAATGGTGATTGAAAATGATGAGAATGAAAATTACCCAAAATCTCCATCATCTCTATCCATAAATTTTACGATCACTGCCCTGGTTTAAACAGATTGAAGACCAGCGGAATATCACAGTTGGATCAGACCACGTACAACCCTCATAATGTTAAAGAGAACAGCTTCATTCCAACTCCTATTTCAAAAAGTGCAATCCAGGAATAAACTTAATGAAGTTAAGGAGCTTTTGCTGTCCAGTTCAATGGAGAAGGTTGGATTCGCAGAAACTTGGCTTAACCCTGATGAGGAAACAATTCCTATACTTAGCCTGCAGGGTATCAAATAGTGTGCATGTCAAAAGAAAACCACAAGGGAGGAGGAGGAGTTGCAATTTTTTTCAATGATCAGGTATTTTCAATCCTCCACTCAGTATTGAGCCAGTCTGACACTTTTGAGGCAGTTCTAGTTACACTAAAGCCTAAAAACAACAGCCACTCTGATTCTCTCAACATTGTTGCTGTGTGTATCCCACCAGTGCCAGAAGCACAAATAGTTGATGAACTCCTCGACTGGTTCTTTAATCATCTTCACAGATCACTGAAACATATTGTGTGCAGGGGATTTCAATATCCCAAATAACATGGGGAACCTCAAGAGAAGACTGAGCCAGCATCTAGATACATTAGGTCTTAAACAGGTTAGCACACCACCTACGAGGGTGAAAGCACATTAGACCTCATGTTTGCATCAGCAAATTGTGTGGCTAATCAAACCCTATAAGCAACATACAGTCTGATCATCACTCCATCATTCTCTCTGTGCAAATAGAAATACCATCACTTCTGACAGAAGGAAAGTCACAACCAAGACAACTGCAGTGCCCAAATACCTCAACCAAAAATGTGTTTCTGCTGCTCAGGCAATCCCATGGGGTGTCCTTGAGGATTGAAACTCCAAAATCGGGACTGACCTGATGACAGGATGGATAACCATTGTCTCTCTCTATGCTGCAATAAAGAAACTAACCATCCCACAGCATTCAAAGGCCTGGTGGAATCCACAAGTCTCTGAAAGTTTCCACATGAAATAAAACATACACAATAGGTTAAAAAAACTAGGTAATTCTCGGACAGAACTCCCAAGCTAGGGCACTTTTTATTAGGAACAAGAGGAAGCCAAAAATCTTCACCTTGAGGCTACCATAAATAAGGGGAAGCCCTTCCATAGAAGCCATTCCGAGAATGCCATTGCCTCACTCAATCTTAGCAGCTGCCTCGACCATATAACTAGGTTCTCCGCTCGGCCAGAATCCACTATACCAATGTAATTCCCACTCAATCCGATTCCAAAAGACCTCTTAAATTCAGTTCACCTCACAAAATATCAACTGATCATTGCAATAAACAGATTAGCACCTAAAGCTGCATCCAGTGCTGAGAGGATTTCTTGTTAATCCAATCCTGTCGCTATTTAACAAGATCCTTTATTAAAGTTTTGTCCCTCCTATGTGACATGCCTCTCTAGTAAAACTTCTGCCAAAAATACACTCTGCTTCTCAGCCCAGTCACTTCCGCCCAATTCTTCTGCATCAAACCTATTAAAGCTCTTTGCGAAATCTCTTCTGAGAATGTTAACCATCCAAATAATGCCACAAAAGCTAGTGCAGAACCACTATGCTACCTGGTCAAGATCCACTGCTACAAATCTAGTTACCACCACTATCAAGATCCTTAAGGCATTTGAGCACAGCTTTGAAATCAACGTTACATATATCGACATCCAGGCTGCATTTGATGCCATATCTGTACATGTGTTGGGAAGCTTACTATGAGAGTATTACCTCGTTGGTGGAGACGTGCTGAATTTCTTCACCATATTCACCTGAGTTTTGCATCAATAAAAATCATACATCATTTGGAAAGTCCCAACCAGGAATCAAGTTTATAATATTAACCAGAATTTAATGAATTCAGTTTCTATAAACAAAATTAAATGACTGACTGAATAATGAGTCATAATAATTCAATGACTGACTAATACTGTAAATCAGAATATTATAAACACATTAGTTGAAGTACAAAAGAGAGAGCACGGAGGATAATCAACCCTCTCATACACTGTGTGTGTGTAGATGACGAATATGTTGAAGAAATGTCACCTCTTTTTTTGTTTAAAATCATAAATAAAACTTTTTATTACTTTTGTTTTGAAAAATACATTAAGGAGATATCAAATTTTGTCAAATATAAGTCCCAAGAATTTCAAAAGATTTGCATGTGATATAAAAGATTGGGAGAGTGGTTAATGATCAGCAACACTCTTGCAGGACGTTTTGAATAGGCTTTAACAAGGTGAGAAAATTGACAGCTATGTTTTAGTGCTTACTTGTGAAATAGCAACCCAAAACAGAATCTCGGCTTAAGATACAAGCAGATATGAAGTTCTCTAAGAAGTATAGACATGCAGTCAGGAAAATGCAAAATGTCCCAGGATAGCATTCCAGAAGTTAAAAAGAAAAAAAAAATCATATCAATATCTACTGTCAGCATTATTTTTTATAAATATGGTTGAGCCTCTAAGACTTTTTAATGCAAGCAAATGCATAAAAAAACATGGCTTATTCAGAGCTATCATACAGCCATAGACAAACAGTAAAAAAAGAAATCACAATAAGAAATATGATGATAACATGCTTTAAATGTGGAAATCTTTATAAAAACTTTTTTTGAATAATAAATAAATAATACCTATTAAATTACTTTTGTCCAGTATACTATATACTTTGCAATTTGAAATATCAAATTAGACTTATGAGGTCATTATTTAAAATTATCACTGGAGAATGTGCATGTGTACTGTTTACTGTGGAAGTGCTATATATTTGAAGTATCAAATAAAGAAAAAGGTAACTTTATTAACAGAGGTGGACTGGATCAAAAATTCTTACCAGGGGAAACTTACAGCCTCATACTAACATTTATAGTCACATTGTTTATTGCCAAAATCACACTAGCCTCCATCGGCTTCCAGCCCACCAGGGGGGTTTCCCAAGTAAGTCTTATGGCCAGTCTGCCTCTGTTTATTTAACACATGACAACCAATAAGCTTGAGTGCAGGGAGAGTGGCAAAGGTAACAAACAACAAAAATGATAAAATTATTTTTTTCTAGAGATCTCAAAAAAAAAATTTTTAAACTAACTTAAGACTTCATAAAAACCCCCAAACTCAAAAATTTGGTGCATCTGGCACCATGATTTTCTAAAAATTTTCTCCAGGGAGAACCTCAGAACCACATTCTTTCCTAGAGGAACTTCCTCAGCATTCCAGAAGTTTTATATTTAAAAAAAAAAAAAAAAACACTGAGATGTACTACAGCAGGGGTCGGCAACCTTTTTTGAGTGAAGAGCCATTTTTGACCTAATTAAAAAAAAAAAAAAAAAGAGAATCCGAAGAGCCACACCTCAGCTCAAGCTGGGAGGAGGGGGGAAGTTTTTTTAAGAAATGGAATAGAGTGGGACGCCATTTTATTTAAAAAAATATACATTTTGAAATATTATTCATTAATCTGAACAAACATCCAATTAAGTACGAATTAATGTGACTTTTGCTGCTGAACTTCTTGAGTGAGTCTCTCAACATCAAGCAAGTATGCCATAATTTTCATCTTTAAACATGCTGAGACACTCACATTGTTCAGACAGTTTCTTGATTTATTTTTAATATAGTTCATGTTCAAAAATATTGGCAGGCATGAAATTCGTAGAACCAAAAACAGGCAAGTCCAAAGGCAAATATTTTAAAATTTAAATACGTGTCCAGTAAGCTATTCCACACATCGAACACAATTTGGCCTTGCTTTTTCAACTCATCTATCACCATCCATTTGTGTAGAATTGCAAAGGGCAGCCTTTTGCCTCTCTAAATCCTCAATTTCAGTTTTAAGGCATTTTAGCCTTGCACTCCACATGTCCTTGATTTTTAAGTCCTCTAACTCCATTTCAAATTGTGCTTCATGTGGGCTAAGAGTTAAAGAGCCGCAGTTACATGCTCAAAGAGCCACAGGTTGCCGACCCCTGTCCTACAGGCTATTATTTATCAAATAATAGCATGTAGACACATAATGGAGACTCACTTAAAAAAAGATGCAGCACTTCTTGAAAGGATCCAACAGACAACTTGGATGGTGATATATGAAAAAGCACAACCATATGAGAAAAGACTTCAATTATGTGGGTTACAGAGCTCAGCAAATAGGCACTTTAGAGGGGATCTAATTCAGTTCTATAAGACTGTGAGAGGGGACAGAAAAATGAATGGAGGCAAAATCTTCAATGTTATGAAGGATATAAATAATTTGTGAATACAAATAATTTTGTAAAAAAAAAAAAAAAACTTATAATAAAAATACCATTTATTATAGCCACAATGGGCATTTTCATTATCAGAGAGTCCTAAGAAACTTCGTGGAAGCACAAGTGACAGAATATTGATACCAAATTGTCGACTGTAAATCACATGAATGAACCAGGAAGATGACAGGGATGATTATAAATTGTTGGGGAATATAGAATACTACGATAAGTACAAAGTAGTATGAACTAGTGTGTAATCAAGTTACTGAAAGACTTAAGCATGCTAAGACATATAAGCAGTCTTTGGCTAAAAATGGAATGAAAAGTAGCAAGTTGCATATGGAAACAAAAGAAGGAACTGGTGAATCATATTGGACCACAGGATAAATGGTGTAACTGTTGATGAAGTTCTACAGATTGATGATAAGCTGAATAAATATTTTGTATTATATTAAAAGAAGCTCCAAATGATGGGTACCAACAGTTAAAAAAAAATGGAAAATCGCCTTGTTAGTAGAGGAGCCACAAGGCTTACAAGCATGGATTTGTTAAAGGGAAACAGAGACGCACCATCTGATTTGCTACTATGAGGTCATTACAAAGGAACTGAATCCAAATAACAAATTTGACATCATATACTTTATTTCGGTAAAGTCTTTGATACATGCCACATACGTGACTGTTCTATAAATTGGATGAATGTGGCATTAGGTGCAAGTTACTGCTATAGATAAAGGGATGGTTAAGTGTGTGTGTGTGTGTGTGTGTGTGTGTGTGTGTGTGTGTGTGTGTGTGTGTGTGTGTGTGTGTGTGTGTGTGTGTGTGTATATATATATATATATATATGCCTATTGTCTTCACCACTGTCCATCTGTTTGGCTGCAAATAACAACTTCACTCCCAGTGCACAGACAGTCATGAAATTTTATATTTGGGCCTTCTAAAAATATTTGTCAAGCTATTCCAAATTTCATTAAAATTGGATAAATAGAAATCCAACAATTAATATTTAGTTTTTCAACAATTCTGCAAAAAAAAAGAAATTCATAGATTAAATGTGATTTTAATGCAATATTGTTAGCTTTAGACAATCCATGCACTCTTAGCGTCTTATGAAGCGTCACACGTCTTATGAAGAGATGGATATACATAGACAAAAGGAACTTTAAAAAAAGTATATGGAACAAAAACAATAAATACAATGTTTGCAATTATACTGAATAGCTAAGTTTAGAAAATGCAAAACTATAGAATTTTCTATAGTTTTCAAAGATATAATCTTAGTAATTAATTGATAAGGAGATAACTATATTTACTTTTCATTTCATTAAACAAATAAAAAGGGAAAAAAATCATTTAAGAAAAAAAAAAAAAAATTGAACACACCTGAAATATTAACTAAGATATATTAATGGGTTTAATATCTTTAAGGAGAGATTTAGACAAAGTATTAAAATAAATGGGAAAATTAAGTGGTTTTTATTTTGGCTGGTGCTGTATAAGCTTTGCTTCTTCACATCATGTTGTCAATACTAATACTAAATCTTAGCCTAATATGTAAAGGAAAGAAAGGAAGGTAGGAAATCAGTGCTGATGTAATTTTTTTTATTATTATTATTTATTTAATAAGCATTATTAGAGGCATATGATGCAAGAAAGCAAACTTATACAGCATCAGCCAAAAAAAAAAAAAATCTCATTTAACCCATCCATTCACTCCAAACATTTATCTACTTCTTCCTTAAATTTATTTAAGCTATCATCTTCCACAATGATAAATTGAAGTTTGCTCCAGAAATCAACTGCCCACTGGCTAAAGTCAAATTTCTGCACATCTATTCCACAACTGCCTTTCCTCGATTTCAGTTTATGCCCCCTCAAGTTTGTAAGCTGAGCAAGATTCCTCTTGCTGATGGGATTCTTCCGGATCACATCAGCATTGAGCCTGCTCAATCCATTCAAGGCCTTATACACCTCAATCAGAACACCTCGCAGGTGCCTAGTCTCCAGACACTGCAATTTGCAGAACTTAAGCCTTTCTCCTTGAGAGCATCCTTTTGTTCCCCCTCAACAGTCTCAACTTTCCCTTTTCTGTACTCCTTCTAGCATCTCTACATTCTTCCTAAAATGAGACCTCCAGATCTGAAAGAAATACTCAAGGTATAGCCTGACCATTGCCTTATACAAGGGGATAATCACCTCCTTATCTCTGCTAGCAAAGTTTCTGTATATCATTGACAAGACCCCCATGACCTACTCTGGCAGCCTGCCTGCACTGCTCAGAAAACTTCATATCTGCCTACACAATTACCCCCAGGTCCTTTTTGTTCTCTACCACTATCAATGTAGTACCACAGAGTTGATACATTACTCTGGGGTTACTGTTTCCCATATGTAGTACTTTACATTTGTCATTGTTAAACTTCATTTGCCACCTCTCAGCCCATCTGCTCAACTTTTCTAGATCCTGTTGCAGTAGCATGCTGTTATTAACAACCCTGCCAAATTTTGTATCATCTGTGAACTTTGACATTAACCCTGATCATCAATATCATTGATAAATACAAAAAAACAACAATGGACCCAACACTAAACCCTAGGGGTCTTAGTCCACGAAGAGCAGGTTCCATCGATTACTAATCTCTCTGTCATTTCCCATTCAACCATCCTTTTACTATTGTAGCAACTTGCTCTTAATGCCATACTGCTCCAATTTGTACTACATCCCACCCTTCTTCAATCCTAGATTATAATGGATGTGCTATTGCAGATCCAACTGCAATAGCTAATTCTCTTGGGGAAACATTCTCTAACATCTCTGCAACATCTTCGTATTCCCCAGAGTTCCTGGTCCTGAAACATAAATTAGAAAAACAAGCACTTAATTTTAAGACCAAGGGCCTCTATCCCTACAACGGGGCATTCACTATAGAGGAACTGAAAAGAGCCCTCACTCTTTCCAAAGCAAGTGCTGTTGGACCAGATGGCATACATTATGAAATGATTAAACATCTTTCACCAAAATCTATGGATTGTCTGCTCCTTCTGTATAACAGAATCTTTACTGAAGGGCAGTTTCCGGACTCCTGGCGAAAGGCAATCATTCTTGCCTTTCCTAAGCCAGGAAAGGATCCAAAAGGCACCACCAATTATCGTCCTATTGCTCTGACTAGCTGTCTGTGCAAAATCCTGGAGAGAATGGTCAATTCTCATTTAATATGGTATTTAGAATCAAATGACCTTCTCTCCAGCATCCAGTGCAGCTTCTGAAGGAACCAGTCCACTTTGGACCATCTTATTAGATTGGAAGCATCCATCCGGGATGCTTTCCTAAAACGCGAACACTTGGTGTCGGTGTTCTTTGACATGGAGAAAGCGTATGACACAACTTGGAGATTTGGCATTTTAAAAGATTTACATAGCCTAGGCCTAAGAGGGCATCTGCCCTTTTTTATTCAAAACTTTTTAGCCAATCGATCGTTCCAAGTTCGTGTGGGATCCTCACTCTCTCGCTCCTTTAGCCAAGAGGAGGGAGTACCACAAGGATCAGTATTAAGTGTCACGCTTTTTGCCATCAAAATAAATTCCATCACAGAACAACTTCCTCCAACTGTAAACAGTGCCCTCTATGTTGATAACTTTAGCATTTTTTGCCAGTCGTGCAACATGAGGGTTATTGAAAGACAACTGCAGAAAGCCATTGATAGTCTGAATTCCTGGGCACTTGCTAATGGCTTCAGGTTCTCGCCGGAGAAGACCGTTTGCGTACACTTTTGTCGCAAGCGTAATCTTCATCCTGAACCTGAATTAAGGCTCGGACAAAATGCTATTCCAGTAGCAGCGAACACAAAATTCTTGAGACTCATATTCGATAAAAAATTAACCTTTTTGGATCATATTCGGCAACTCCGCACAAAGTGCACACGTGGGCTTAATATTCTCCGCTTGCTCTCCTCTACATCTTGGGGAGCAGACCGATGTACCCTTCTTCGGCTTTACCGTGCAATTGTGCAATCCAAACTAGATTATGGGTCCCAGGTATATTCCTCAGCCAGAGACAGTGTCCTGCGGTGGCTGGACCCCATCCATCATCAGGCCCTACGTATTGCTACTGGAGCATATCGCACATCTCCTATCCAGAGCTTATACGTCGAAGCAAACGAACCACCGTTATCGCTTCGACGTAAGCAGTTGTCTTTAAAGTACGCTTTAAAACTGAAATCCCTGCCAGACCATCCTACGTGGCCATTCGTTTTTGAGCCACGATGGGAAAATTTATACAATACCCGTAAGACTGCCAATCGTCCTTTTGGTATTCGTCTCCAAGAGCTACTCAAAGAACTTAATATCAAGGTAGACAAGGTTGCCCAAACACCAAAGCAACCCTTTCCACCCTGGCATGCTCATGTCCCGGCATGTGACTTGTCCCTTAGAAATTGGGGAAAGTCGGACACTCCACCGTCTGTCTACCTGCAGCTTTTTTCAGCACACCGAGCTGAACATTCTGACTTCGCACCAGTTTACACAGATGGCTCGAAGTCGGAATCATATGTGGGATCTGCTGCTGTCTTTATAGACAGCACTACATCGGAGCAGATTCCCTCTGAATGCAGTATATTTACTGCAGAGCTGCATGCTATAGAGTTAGCCTTGGATCACATTAGTGAATGCCAATACCAACGGTTCATTTTATATTCCGATTCTCTCAGCGTGTTACAGGCTTTGATATCTGTGAGGTATAATCCTCATCCAGTTCTGTCTAGTATTCAGCAGAAGATTCACTTCCTCCGTGAACGTGAATACGATATCCGCTTCTGCTGGATTCCCAGCCACATTGGGATTAGGGGAAATGATTTGGCTGACGCCGCAGCCAAATCAGCAATTCCCAATAATAATCGCTGCCTGTCAGTCCCCTATACAGACTACAGGCAAATAATACACCAAAACATACATTCCCAATGGCAGGACTCGTGGAATGGACAGACTGGCAATAAACTATATTGTATAAAGCCTGTAATTGAACCATGGCAGTCTAGTCTGCGCAGGAATCGTAAGGAGGAAGTTGTTCTTGCCCGGACCTGCATAGGACATAGTCATTTGACTCATTCTTTTTTGCTGAGGGCTGATGACCCTCCTATGTGTGTGTCCTGTGGCACAATTTTAACGATTAGACACCTTTTAATTGACTGTCCAGATTTTAGCAATATCCGTTTTACCGCTTTTAACCATCTGACTGAGCCGTATATACTCAGTCAGATTTTATCCGACAATGACAACGTGTCTGCTGTTTTTAGCTATTTTAAATCAATAAAAGTTTTTAATTGTATTTAAAATTTATGTTATTGTTACCTCTTTATTGATTTATTTTTAATATATATGTTATCATATATCTGGTCATGGTGGCCTTACTAATTAGGCCTCCGAGAATTTAAAAAAAAAAAAAATTATTTAAATATTACCTAGTCTTGGCGCATTATAGCCGTAGTTGCTAATGCGCCAAAAAACCCAAACAAACAAACCAATTTGTACAGTAGTCTTTCATGGGCAACAGTATGAAAAGCTTTCCTGAAATCCAAGTACAGTATATGATATCAAAATTATTTTTTGCATCCAGTTTCTTTGTGACCATATCACAGTATCAATCAAATTGGACAGACAGACTTCCCCTTAATAGACCCCATACTGTGTCTGAATTATTACTGCAGTCTTGTCTAGATGACCTTGCAGTGCTTCTTTAACCAGTGACTCCATTATTTTCCCTGGAACAGAAGTTAAACTAACAGGTCTGTAATTATTCGTTTCACCCTTTGATCCCCCCCTTTGTGAATTGGAGATGCATTTGCATATCTCCTATCCATGGGGACCTCCCCTGATTTCAAAGTTGCTCTCATAATTATGGCTAAGTTTTGCTTACTGATTTGCTTACTTCCTGTGTTGCCTCCTTTAATATAATTGGATAGATCCCATCCACTCCAGATGCCTTTCTTATGTTTAACCTCAACAATTTCTCCTCCACTTTACACTCGTTATTTAAAAATCATATTTTCTCTGTTCTCCACTTCCCTACAGAATTCCTCATGTGTGAATGTTGATGCAAAATACTCATTCAGTTTGGCAGCTATCTGAGCTGCATCATCTACAGTCAAACCATCGATATCAAGTGGACCAATCTGATTCATCCCCTTCCTTTTAGAGTTTACATAGGTAAAGAACTCTTTGCATTCTTTGCCAAAGATTTCTCATAACTGTCTTTGCTTGCCTCACCTCCTTTCTGCCTTGGAAGGAAATATCTATCGCAGGCTTCCATGTCACCCATTAATTTATATGTATCCCATGCATTTTTCTTCTCTGTCATGAGTCTCATTAGTTCATCTGACATCCATTTAGGCGTAAAGTTTGAACAATATTTCTTAGTTGGTACGAAAAGCCTAGACAGGGGTTGGCAACCCACGGCCTTAAGGCCGCATGCAGCCTTCTATGCGGCATTTATCACACAAAGATGAAATAAAATCATTAAACAATCCTACTACTTTTAAACTAATATTTTTTAAAATTAAATATTCAAAACGTTTTAATAATAAAAAGCTTTATATTTTTTTTTCACAATATAGAAACATTATTCAGATAATAAAAAAAGGAAAATACAAATTTTTTTATCTAAAAAGTAAAATATATCATGTTTAACTTTTTCTATTTATTTAAAAATCCTTTTTATGTACCACAAATGATAAAAAACGAAAGCTATTTAATAAAAGAAAAATTCAAATCCTCTGTTAAGTTTGCTAAAATAAAAAAAATATTTCAACAGAGTTAATAATTTGAAGAAAATAGTTTTTTATTTTAAAATTTAAATTGTGACTGTGATTTTTTATCTGTTGCTTTTATGTGCATTTTGGAACTGTGAATATTTTGACAACTGTATGTATTCTTGTCTTGAATTTTGTAATCCTGTAATTTCTTGTGTTTGATTTCACAATTGCTTAATTTTTAGATTGCCCATCATGTCCAAAAAAGTTAGAAGGAAGTTGAATGAAGAAAAGAGAACATTTAAAGAAGATTGGGAGATGCAGTATTTTCTTATTTCTGTGAAAGACAAAATGGTTTGTTTGATAGGTAATACAGCACTAACAATATTAAAAAAATACAATGCAAATCAACATTATCTATCTCACAAGGAACATAAATATGTAAAATTAGAAGGAGAAGCTTGTAAATCTGCACTTCAAAAAATGAAGAAAGGAAAACAGCACCAGGAAAAGGCTTTTGGTGCTTTTATTAAGCAAGGAACTTCTACAACATAAATTAGATCAGAATGTAGGAGAACAACTTCAGGTAATAATTCACTCTAAAGATGTATATTTTTCAATAGCGTTAGATGAAACCACTGATAGAAATGACTCTGCTCAAATATTATATTTTATTCGTGCTTTAACTGAAGATTTTCATTGTTACGAGGAACTACTGGCTTTGGGTATGCTCACTGGAAGGACTCGTGGAATTGATATTTTTAACTTTAAAGGAATGTGTCTTGAGAGAGGACTAAACCTTGGTAACCTGGTGAGTGTATGCATGCACCTTCTATGAGAGGAAAGCGAGAAGGATTCGTTTCATTGTTAAAAAAAGAAAAGCCCAATTCAGAAAAGTAAATTTTGTTCCACTGTATATTACACCAACAAAACCTTTGTGCTAAATCCTCCACATTGACCAATACTTTGGACAAAATTAATGCAATTGCTAACTTTATTCGAGTAAATGCTTTAAGACATCGCCAATTTCGAAGCATGCTTATATTGGATGATGAGACATATAATGTTGACTTGCCATATTATCATAAAGTGTGCTGGTTATCAAAAGGACAAATTTTAGTAAAAGTTTTGGCTTTGCAAGAACAAATTAAAAAATTTTATGAGAAACAACAACAAGAATGTGATTTATTAGATGAAGAATTTTATAAAAATGCTGCGTTTTTGTGTGATATTATGGAAAAGAAAAATGAATTAAATGTTTATTTGCAGGGAAAAACAAGACATATATATGACATGTGGCAAAAAATTCAGGTATTTCGAAAAAAATTAATTTTTTACAAAACTCTTTTCTCTAAATCAGAAATATCTGGGGAACATTTCCCTCATTTAAAAAATATGTTAAAGGAGCAGAAATATGTTGTATGTGACACTTTCAAAGACTACATAACTGTATTGGACATGCTAATTTAAGAATACAATGACAGATTTTCTGATTTCGAAGAACATACTTTAGAAATGAAATTGGCGTATGAGCCACATTTAGTTGATATCCTGGCACCGACAGAACTACAAATGGAATTAATTGAATTAGGAGAAGATAATATGATAAAAACTCTTTTTGATACAAAAAAGATCCTATTGAAATATGGAAAAATGCAGTTGAATACCCACGTTTACATCAACATGCTCGTCGACTGCTGTCTTGCTTTGCAACTACGTATTGTTGCAAATAAACTTTTTCATACCTTACACAAATTAAAAGTCATTTAAGGACTCAGATATCTGATATTCATTTAGAAGACCAACTCAAGTTGCATACAACTAAGATGGAGCCTAATATCCAGTTGTTATCTAATAAAAAACAAACCCAAAAATCTCATTAGTTAATTATCAAAAAAGATGTATTGGCTGAAACCAATGCATTCTGATGAGTTTAGCTCATTAAAAATGTGCAATTGAAGTAGTTTTAGCCGAGACAATTTTTTTTGGTAAACAACTCAACCACCAAAGCATCAAATCTTCAACTCATTAGATAACTCATATTAAATTATTTTTTACAATAGTACAGTTTTTTCTAATTATTCTTGTATAATACACAGAGAGAATGTTAAATAATTGCTATAAATTTTCATTTGAATAACAATTTAGAAAATAATTTGTTATCTTTATAATTATATTTTTTTAAATTTTGTGTTCATATAAAATGTAGGTGGATGTATTATGATGAGAATATTGTATATACGTATGTTTTATTGAAATTTATTTGCCTTTTCTATAGTTATATGCAATAAAATTTAACACTGATAATTAAGTATGTTTTACTTCGTAGGTAGTGGTTCGAAGGATCGGTGCGGCCTTTCCACTATTTCCGAAAATGAATATGGCCTTTTATTCAAAAAAGGTTGCCAACCTCTAGTAGCTTCCAAGATTAATTCCTTGAATGCTTCCCTTTTCGAATTCGCTGTTGTTAACATCATCAGTTGGTCTCACTGTAATGAATTTAAAAAAATTTGAGACCACTATAGTCACCTTTACAAAAGCAAAAACCCTTCCCTTTACCCCTGATGGTAGTTACATCTTTGAGTAAATTCCACTTCAGCACGCTGTGATCACTGCCACCTAGTGATTCCTTTAGCTGAAGATTCTTAATGCATGAAGAATCACTGCTAATAATCAGATCAAGAGTATTACTCCCTCTGGTTGCCTCTCAAATAATCTGATCGACGATCGTCAGTATGGATTCCATCAGTGTCGATCCACTGGTGATATTCTCGCTTGTTACCCATTTATTGACTAATTCAATGGAAAGGTTCGGTGAAACACAAGTAGTTGCTCTTGACATCTCAAAGGCTTTTGATCGTGTTTGGCATAAAGGTCTTCTAAACAAACTTCCATCTTATGGTTTGCCAACTGTTTTTAGTAATTGGTTATCCAGTTTTCTCTCTGATCGCTCACTGAGGGTGATGGTAGATGGCTTTCTGTCTTCTAACTTCTCCACTAATGCCGGTGTCCCCCAAAGTTCAGTTCTTTCCCCCACTCTTTTCCTCTTGTATATTAATGACCTTCTTCCATTGACTGGAAATCCTATCCATAGTTTTGCCGATGATAGCACATTGCATTCCACTTTCCATTTTGAGAAACCTTGTCCTGCTCAATCAGCTTCAACTTCTCGAAAATCTGCTACCAATTCCTTAAATACCGATCTTCAGGTAATTCTCCAGTGGGGCAAAGACAGTTGATTTCAACCCTTCTAAAACTCAGTCTTGTTTTATATCTCACAAAAAGGATTCTTCTGCTCCCATGCTTATCTTTAGTGACACTCCGATTTCTAGGCAAAATGATATATCTCTTTTGGGGATTACCCTGACTTCTAATCTCTCTTGGCACAAGCACATTACAAATATTGCTTCCTCTGCATCTAAAAAACTTGGTTTTCTCTTTCGCTCTCGGCATTACTTTTCTTCCAAACAGCTGCTCACTCTGTATAAATCGCAAATCCGCCCTGCCATGGAATATTGTTCCCACATCTGGGGTGGTGCCCCCAAAACCTCTCTCAGGCTTCTTGATTCCATTCAGAAGAGGGCAGTTAGGTTAATTAATGATTCATCTCTAACAGAGTCTCTCCACTCGCTTTCTCATAGACGTACTGTTTCTGCGGCGTGCCTCTTCTACAGATACTTCCATGGGCACTGTTCTTCTGAATTGGCTTCTATAATTCCCACTCTCTCTCTCTCTCTTTCAAAACAGTCCGACCACACACACCGCCATCAGCCAACATCCATTTACTGTCCAACTTCAAACCCGCAGAACCAACTTTTCATCTTCCTTATTTATTCATTCAACTGCCGTTTTCTGGAACAACCTTCCTTCATACATATTTCCTGAAAATTACAATCTACAGAAAATTACAGTCTAATGTCAGAAAATAACTTCTTTAGTCTTCTCAACCTCCAACCCAAGCATGGTACTAAGTTCTATAGGTTCTAATACCTCTCGTGTTTGGGGTTCACATAAAAAAAAAAAAAAAAAAATATGCTGCTGTAGAAAACAATCATCCAATAAATCCACAAAAGTCTTGCTAGTGTGCGAGTGACTAACCCACAAATTCTATTCAATATCCAGTAGTCCCAGCCAACATTTAGCAATCACACCTATAGTAGTTTACCAACTATAGTACAGTTTACAGTTTCATACACATATATTATGATACAAATTAGAATATCATAGAAAATGCAGAGTGAGGTACAATACCTTACAAAATGAACATCATTGATGGATACAATTTAGGATATCATTAATATCATGCAAAGAGTGATGAACACACTGTTCCACACATATATTATGATATAATTTAGAATATCATAAATATCATGAATTTCATGCAAATAGTGATGAATACACTGTTCCAGAGCAAGCTCTTAGTTAAAGAATAAAGTTACTTGTTACTTGTCATAAAGTTACTCATCTTCTTTTAAAAATTGGTTTCTCAAATTCCTTAAAATGCCATGAAATCGATCTTTGTTTTATTCATTTGAACCACAGAACCTCTACTCATATTGCTATTCCCACTTGGAGCATTACATTTCAACTCAATCCTCATATGCTTCACAATCATATAAAACACATTCCCATGCATGTTCCACCTCACCACAAACATCTTATTCAGTGAGCTGCTACAAACTTATTCAACCTTTAAAAGAAAGATCCATGACCCATTATGAGAAAATTTACAACTTGTATTCCTTCTTACATCTGGTAAAAATTTTCTTGTTATTTCTCCTTTATTCAAAGTCTCCCATTGACTTTGCCAAATAATTTGCAACATATTCCACACTCTTCTTTTCTCCCACTTCACATCTTCTTCGAGATTTAGTTCTATTTACAGCAGCCTATATGGATTTTGTCATCCCAAATAATAGCACAATGCCAACAACAAATCCAATGGCAGTTTCCCTGTCATAACCTGAAGTGCTTCACGGGAAGCAGTCCAACATTTGCATCAACATTACTCTTTGCACTGAATACAGCTTTCATTTACTCCTTTCCTTCTGCTAGCCATATTTGTGCAAAAATGCATTCATATAAAAGATTTACTGCTTTCCCCTTAACATTCCATTGCTTCCTGGTTATGAAAGATATCATTCCTAAAAATCTTTTAATTTTATCATTTATTGCATTGATATGTCCAATAAACTGCATATGCCTATCCACAGGCATATGGATTAGATCATGAATCCTAAATACTCCAAGGTCATCACTGATTGCAGATTGAACTCTCCTATCTGTATATGCAGATGTATCCTTACAGACAGTTTCTCTTTAACAATAAAATCTTTGTTCATTCTCCAGAAATCATCTATCTGCATAGTTCACACCATTCATTTAATTCTGACAATACCCTATTTGCCACTGTTTCCAGTTTTGCACTTGATCCTCCTCCTACTGTTATCACTAAGGCATCATGATAGGCAATCATGTGGACGTCCTGAAATTCTTTCCTCAACCAACCTTCTAACACTATTGAACACATTAGTGGATCAATATCTGAGCTATGTGGACATCCTTTCAATATCTTTCTTGTAATTGCTTCATATTCATTGTTAACTGTCACAGATCTATCTCTGAAGTAATCTTTAAGTACTTTATAGATTTGCAAGGAACATTTAGCCTTCCTCAACATCGTTAAAACACTCTCCCAACTGATGTTATCAAATGCATCAGAAAAATCTTTAAAGATCCAATCATGTGATTAACATTTGCCTCTTCTACTATATTTTTCGGATGTATTAACACATCTTCTGTTTCCTTTCCTTGAGTAAAGCTAAATTGTTTCACTCAAATTGGAAGATTCTTTTCATTATAACTTAAAACAGTTTATCCTTCCTGTCAGCAATCTCTCACAGAGCATTCTCCAAACCTGGCAATAGGTCTATATCAGGGGGAACCAACTTAATTTGTGATTCAATCTACTTTTTTTTCTTCAAAATGTGCCGCGAGCTACCATCTCAAGAATTTCATTGCACATGGTTGAAAAAGTTAATCAACACATATTGAAAAATGTTGTTTATAAATTTTAAAATTAAATACAATTCAGAATTCTTATTTTAAATTCATACGTATTTGAAATTTTAATTTATGCAAAGTTTGTGTTCATGTCATCTGCCAAGCTTTCAAAATCAGGGATATACTGTAATAAGACCAACCGTAAAGAATCTTCTGTATGCAAGTCTGCAAAAGTAGAGCGATTCTTCGTCTTTGTTTGTTTCAAATACAAAAAAGGCCGATTCACATAGATATATGGAACCAAAAACCAAAACAGGAATTTAAAAGTTTACTGCATTTTTGACATTTGAGTACTTTTCTCGGCAAACATATTTCCACAAGTCTTTTTCTGATGGCCTGGCTTTTAGGAAGATATCATTTTGCAATGTAATAATTTCATTTTGAAGTTTTTTTTTTTTTTCTCCATGTGAAAAATCTCAGCGATTTTTTTCTGCAATTTGTTTCTTATCTAAGTTGACATTAAATGGATAAGAAATATATTGAACAATGTCTTCAACTGTTTTAAAATCACTGAATCTGGTTTCAAAATCATCCACAACTTTCTCAATTTCAGAAACATATTTCTCACTATTAAATTCAAAAACAGGATATTTTTGCAAATGATCTTGCATATTTGCAAAATGATCAAATTTTTTTTCTTTGAGATCCTCAGTCATTGCCAAAAATTGATATTTATATGCAGAAATACTAAGAATCATCACCCACATTTTTTTTTTCCCTTGTAATTCCATATCGAGATCACTTAATTTACTGGTAAAATCAGCCAAAAAAGCCAGATCACACAACGTTTTACTTATAAAACCACTCCATATCTTGTAGCTGCTGATAATCATCTACCCATTCATCAACAATTTTTTTTAATTTCATTCAACAAATTTTGAAATCTCTGTAGAAACTTACTTCGACTCAGCCACCTCACATCTGTGTGTACTTTCAGATCTGGTTCTTTTTCATCAAGTTTCATTTTGAAAAGTTTCCTTTGAAGAGATTGTCCTCTGATGGAATTCACTATTTTGAAAGCTATGTCGATAACACTTAGTATTTAATCTTTTGCTGGTTAACACTTGTTTGTGGATGATACAGTGGTAACTCAAAAAATCTGGGAATTCATCATCCTTTTGGCACAATGCAATGAATCCGGCAAGATGCCCCGTCATTGCTTTAGCTCCATCTGGACCTCTAGTTCTTTCTTTTAATGAAACTATACCCAGCAGGTCTTCTCTAGTGGCAGAATCATCGAAACCCATACGAACAAAAAACGAGCAATTGGGCTGTATCACTGACATCTGTAGATTCATCCAGTTGTAAAGAAAAGGACACACAATTAGCTATTTATTATTGACGATAGTGAAATTATAGTAGTCTTATAATACCGTGACAAACTGACTAAAAAAATTGAATGGCAAATGCCTAAAAAACGGCATCAACACCTTATCTGCACCGGGTTAATATCTTTCACATACAGTATTTCCAATCTCATCTCTGATGCTCTTAGACATGCCTGATAGAAAAATACAACTCTCCAAAGCGCTTATAAAATATTTCTCCAACAAATTACACATAGCTTTCCTACAAAAATGCTTATATCACAACGTCATCCCCAAATTCGCCCGCATCTTTCCCAAAAATAACTGTAAAAAATACCCACATATCATACACCACACATCCATCGCGATCATACGCGAAGAACTTAAGAAAAGATTTAACAAAAAACACCAACTTTTAAACTGCATTCACCAATTACTATTCCTTCTCAAAAGAAATATGCTATCAGATGCCTGGATTGAATATACTAACCACAACAATGTACATATCAACGCCACCATCCAACACATAACACAAAAACACACCAAAAAATGGAACACACTCACATCCAAAACCCCCCCAAAAATTTCCACCGTTAACCTCTCTTCAAAATCCTTCACCCCTTCCGAACTCTCCGGCCTAGAATTTGGCTTTAATTTTGCCATTAAAGAACAACACTATCCAATAAAAGATTGTATAATCGAACTCCAGTCAAAACTCGACCAACATCCCGATAAGTGGTGACTTATACACCAGTCTAACAGGATAATAAATTCTAAACTCACATCACTCCCTAACATAAAAAAACAACAACTCTCGGATTTACAAAGACTAAGCAAAACCCCAGATATCATCATCCAAAAAGCTGACAAGGACACCTACACAGAAAAAATGGAATTAATTTTAGCCGACCAAGATACATATACAAATGACAGCAACCACAACATTACAAAACTTAAAAATAAACTTGACACAATTCTCAGAAAACTCAGACAGAACAAAGAAATCAACCTCTTTACTTTACAACAGATAGGTATTCGCAACAACATTCTGCCCCACATGTTTGGAATAACCAAGCTACACAAACCTGGCCACCCACTAAGACCTATTGTTTCTTTTAGTAGATCAGCTTTTGCTAATTTATCCACCTTCCTTGTTAAAATTATATCCCCACTCACTCGATTCTCTACATTCAAAATTAATAATACAAACCAAGCGTTCCAAAAAATCAGCAACACCACCATATCCGACGAAGACATATTAGCTTCTTTTGACATCATATCCCTATACACTAACGTGCATATTCCTTTCACCCTACAAGCATTATGCGTACTTCTAACAGCTGATGACACTTTAACGAAACATACCTCTCTTTCAGTTGACCACATCCTTGAACTTACCACTCTTTTACTAGACGCTAGATATTTCAGATTTAATAATAAAATTTATCGACAAACATTCGGTTTACCAATGGGTTTAGGCATTTCTGCTCCCCTTTCTGAAATTTATCTCGCCACTATTGAAAACCAAATTTTAACCTTTCCCTTCTGAAATTAAATTATACATCCGCTACGCTGATGATGTCTTAATAATAGGCAACAGAACAACCATAGACAATCTTTTTTTATAATTCAACACAATACATGACAGGCTAAAACTTACCCTCGAAATTGGAACGGACAACCAAATTAATTTTCTTAATCTCACTATTTATACAACAGACACAAATTTAAATACCAAGATTTTCAGAAAAAACACGCACGTGGTAAATATCTACATTTCACTTCACATCATCCCCTTAGTACCAAAAAAGCCGTCCAACCAAATCTACAATGCTATCAAATTCAGCTCTTCACAAAACGATCTACACAATGAACTTCAATACCTTACTGATAAATTCATAGCCAGGAGCTATCCCCCTCAACTCATTCAACACACAATATCCACCGTTAAAAACAACATTAATAACCCCATCAAACACAGTAACAAGACAAATACTCGCATAGTTCTCCCTTACCATAGTGAACTCGCAGCACAATTCCGACGTACATTCAAAGATACCGACATCTCCCTCACTTTCTCTACTTATAATAAACTAGGTTCCCTATTTAATTCTTATAAAGAAACATACAAGTATCCCATCAATGATCTCAATAATATAATATATCTCATAAAATGCCAACCAAACTGCGACACCTGTTACATCGGCAGCACTACCACCAAATTCGGTTCCTCCACAACTTCCAACACCCGCGCATACTACCACTTCAACAGTTTCAGGACAGGTCAATCCTGCACTGAGTTAACAACCCATGCTCAAAACCACAACCACACCCCCCTTATTGACTCTGCCATCACTATTATTAAACTTAGATCGAGCTACAGAATTCTTCAATATGAAGCCCTCACCATCGAATGGTACCGACACCATTCCGATCTCAATATTATTAACGCAAAACTTCCCTTCAACCTCTCACCGGCTTGGAACCTCTCGCAGCTAAAGTTCCCACGTGTCAAAAAGGGCATCACGAGAGTATAGACCAACTTTAAATACAACACGCACTCACTTCTCTTCCATTTGCCAACTGATGACGGTTCATTTAACAAAAGTCTCTCGCAACGACTATTGGCACCACCGGTCTTCTCTTTTATTTCATTCGCGTCCTTCAACCTTTTAATGACAACCAAGGATTGGAGATCTGCACTTCTACTTCCTTGCGCTCATTTTAAAATTGTTTAAAAATATTTTTACCCCATTCTTTTTAATGCTTCTTCCAAACTAAATTCAGCCACCATTTACCAATAAATTTATTGCAGATTTATACAAGGTGAGTACTGTTTTTTAGGCATTTGCCATTAAATTTTTTTAGTCTATTTATTATTGTTATTTGGTTTTTTTTAGGAACATTAGCAACTAAGGCCATATTGCTCCAGGGATATGCGGTGGTCATTCCCTGACCTTTCCACATCCTTCGTATTTGGTGGGCACGGGCTCGAACCCGGTCTAATCAAGAAGCATGTGCTACGCACTGCTGCTCCTGCCCACCTGGCTACGGAGGCACTCACAATTAGCAATATGAGCACGTAATTGTTAGCTCCCATTTTGACTCATTTTTTCAATGCGTTGCATCACAGTATTTCAAGATAACTGCAGATCTTGAAGAGCACTTTTAATTCCATTTTTGTTCTTAAAATTTTCAAAAAGAGAATCTGTTATTTCTAAAAATGCCTCTTTCATGAATTGACCATTAGAAAATGGTTTGCACTTTTTTACAAGAAGATGACTTGCTTTAAATGATGCTACAGTTACTGCTTTAAATTGTAAATTTGGTGTCGTGAAGAGATTTTGTTGTGTGACTAATCTGAATTTAAGTTATTTTAATTTATTTTTTCTAAGATCCCTATTAAGTGGAAAATCCAATTGGTATTTACCATTTCAAGTGCCTTTTTGAATTTACTTTTTTGGGTATAGCCATGGAAACATTGCAAATCAAATAACATATTTCTTTTATCGTTACAAAAAAGTATTCTTCCCACTCGATGAAAATGACACGTTTTACTCTTTTTCGTAGTATTTATTTTAAATCAAATTAAATTACCTTATAAATACTGTCCAGTTATTAATATTAAGTAAGCCAAATAATAATTCAACACCTACACATGCTCTCCACAATGTAACTGTGTGAATTTTAACTAGACAAGCCTAGTGGCTGCGAGGCAACAAGAGTAGTCATGTCGTTCAATGGATCTTAATAAGCGTATGCAGTGGAGCACATAATAATAATATTTAGATTTTGACTAATCTATTTAATATTATTATTATTATTATTAGCCATATGGTGCAAGGAATCCGAGGCTTATGCTGCACAAACCAAAAAAAAAAAAAATTCTGAATTACCATGACAGAGAGTCAAAAGTAGAAGGGAATCACCAAGAAAGAGAAGAATAATGATATCCAGCTCAGGACCCTGGGTGTGCCAAGACCATACTCGCCAGATGTGAGCCCCTGAGGATCTTTTTATATATATTTAAAATTTGTTGTGATTGACCGAAATTAAAATCGCAATCGACTGGTAGATCGCAATCGACTTGTTGGCCACCCCAACAAGGGTGATCTTGGCTCATTTCTAGGTTTCTCTGGTGACTAACAATATTTTTAATAGGGCATCCTTACATGGTGCAGAAAACACCCGATCCTACAAACATGCATTATACATCCCTAACAGATGTTTTGGCCATTTTTGCCCACATTTCATCACTTCACCCTCGATCAAATCGATACCAGGATATTTCCCTACTCTCCGTATTGATTGCTCTGATTCTTCCATTGTAAAGGGCTTCTCATTTCCCTTTCTTATTTTGAAATGCAACTATGTATATATTACCATTCTTTCTTCTACTCTAATTATACAATCCAATATCATATTAACAGAATGTCTCCAATGAATCTTCATTAAAAGAACCTCTTCACTCATCATTAATCCCACCCAACTGGGAAAACAATACCACCAGCAGGGATTTAAATTTCTCCATTTAAATGTCAAAGTATGTTCCATTTAAGATGTCTTGTAAGTCCACTTTCTAGGCCAGCCTATATAGTAGTAGTAGTAGTAATAGTAATAGTAGTAGTAGTAGTAGTGGCATGTGATGCAAGAAAGCAAGTGTATGAGCTTATGCAGCATCAGCCAAAAAAAAAAAAAAAAAAAAAAATTAGACCATTCCCTCCAGATGCCTGTCTGGTTCCTCCTTAAATTTATTTAACTTATCAACTTCCACAACGACAGATGGAAGTTTGTTCCAGCAACTAACCACCCGCTGGCTAAAGACAAATTTCCGCACATCTATTCTACATTTGTCTTTTCTTAATTTGAATTTATGGCCCCTTAGGTTCGTAATCTGAACAAGTGGAAGGATCCCATCAGAATTCAGCGTGCTCAATCCATTCAAGGCCTTATACACCTCAATCAGATCACCGCGCAGGTGCCTAGTCTCCAGCCACTGCAATTTGCAGAACTTAAGCCTCTCTTGGTAAGAGGATCCCTTCATTCCCCTCACCATTCTTGTTGCCCTTCTCTATACACGCTCAAGGAAATCTACATCCTTCCTAAAATGAGGCCTCCAGACCTGTACGCAGTACTCAAGGCGTAGCCTGACCATTGCCTTATACAGAGGGACAATCACCTCCTTTTCCCTGCTAGCAAAATTCCTATATATCATTGACAAATCCCATGACCTGCCCTGGCAGCCTGTCTACATTACTCAGAAAACTTCATATCTGACTGCACAATTACTCCCAGATCTTTTTCATTTTCTACCACCTTCAGTGTTGTACCACACAGTTGGTAGGTTTCTCTGGGGTTACTTCTACCTATATGCAGTACTTTTCATTTGTCAAGGTTAAACTTCAGTTGCCACTTCTTAGCCCCCATCTGCCCAAATTATCTAGATCCTGTTGCAGTAGCACACTGCCATTACTGTCATTAACAACCCTGCCAACCTTTGTATCATCTGCAACCTTCGACACTGAGCCTGATATACCTTCATCAATTTCATTGAGAAATAAACAAAACGACAGAAGACCCAACACCGACAGATTTGGGACAGAAGTCCCAAACCTGTGGGACTCTAGTAATAATATTAATCCACGAAGAGCAGCACCCATTAATTACCGCCCTCTGTCTACTCCCACTCAACCATCCTTTTATCCATTGTAACAACTTACCCTTAATACCATTCCACTCCAATTTGTACAATAGTCTTCCATGCGCAACAGTGTCAAAAGCTTTCCTGAAATCCAAATATATGATATAAAAATTATTTTTTGCATCCAGTTCCTTTGTAACCACATCATAATATCCTATCAAATTTGTCAGACAAGACTTTCCCTTAACAAACCCATGCTGTGTCTGAATTATTGCTGCAGTCTTGTCTAGATGATCCTGCAGTGCATCTTTAACCAGTGACTCCATTATTTTACCTGGAACAGAAGTTAAACTAACTGTTCTGTAATTACTCGTGTCACCCTTCGATTCCCCCTTTGTGAATTGGGGATACATTTGCACATCTCCAGTCCGTAGGGACCTCCCCGGAGTCCAAGGATGCTCTCATAATTATGGCTAAGGGTTTGCTTAGTTGCTTTGCCACCTCCTTTAATATAACTGGATAGAACCCATCCACCCCAGGTGCCTTTCTTATGTTTTACATAAGAAAGGCACCTGGGGTGGATGGGATCATTAAGCACCCTGCTACAATTTGATAACTTTCTGCCATTTTCAAACCTTAATAACTCCTCATGTGTGAATGTAGATGCAAAATACTCATTCAGTTTGTTTGCTATCTGAGCAGGATCATCAACAGTCGAACCATCGATAAGAAGTGGACCAATCAGATTCATTACCTTCCTTTTAGAGTTTATATAAGTAAAGAAATATTTGCTGTTTTTCTTAGCATCTTTTGCCCAAAGTTTTCTCGTAATCTGTCTTCGTCTGCCTAACCTCCTTTGTGACCTGATTACAGACTAGCTTATATCTGGCATAGGCTTCTGCCATATGTGGCTTAAACGTTTATTTTAAGGCTATCAGCCAATTTCATTTAATAAAACTTTATAATTATATAAAGAAATAAATTAATAATAAAATATAATTTAACTCAAATCCAAACAAAGAAAGAATAACATGCATCAATTCACCTCATCTTAAAGGTAATGAACTTCAAAGGTGGGCGAGTACTATCTACCTAATGACCTTCTTCTGAACACACTTACAACACAACAATTATTAAAGTGAACAATCTCCTATCCAAGAAGAGGATCCACAGATTCTCAATCTCCAAAATACCAACAGATCTTTTCAACACAGATCTCAGATCAGCATAATTCACACAATCAAACATAATATGCCTAGAAGTTTCAGCCTCACAACAAGAACATGTATCATTATCTACAAGACCTAACTGAAATAATATAAAAGTCCATATCCTGTTTTAGGAAGACTGCACGCAAATTAAACTGCAACTAGGGTTTTTTCTTTATATTTATAATGTCTACCTTAAAAAGAAACATGTATGTTGGTCTTCCTATTTTACTTACAGCCCATCTAGACTGCCAAATAGAGCATATCTCAGATCTCAACCTCGTTTTCTCTGCCTTCATATCCAATCTTGAATAAATTTTCTCTTCTAGGGGACAAGATGTTACTCCCATTATATTACATCTTATATTTCTCTTAGTATAATATAATAATCCAGTAATTAATATTTCTAGCTGTACTGGGAACCTACCTGCCAATACTTGTAGGATTTCTGATGATACAGTATGGCATGCTTGGGTTGTACCCAGAAGAGCTAATCTCCTTGCTTCTAATACATATTTCTGAACAGCCAAATTCGTTATTCTGTATACCCCAAATACTAGAAATGCAGGTCATAATTGGGGTAAACAGACAATCATATAACATATTAAGAGAGCAATCTTTTATACCCTATTGCACTCTTATTATCCTTCTGAGCTTGGCAGTCAATATTCTTATTTTATCTTTTAAAAATTTTGCATGTGCTGTAAAAAAATAACCACTCAAGTACAACCTAAGATAACTAGTCGCTTTAACATATCTTATCGAAAGTCCCTGTGATTTTACCACATGGCACCGATTCATACTTAGTCTTCCCTTTAGGCACCTCCGTAGCCAGATGGAAAGGAGCAGCAGTGCATAGCACAAGCTTCTTGATTAGACTGGGGTTCGAACCCGTCACCACCAAATACGGAGGATGCGGAAAAGTCAGGGAATGACCACCGCATATTCCCGGAGCAATATGGCCTTAGTTGCTAATGCCCCCAAAAAAAACAAAAAAAAAAAAAAAAAACAAATAACAGTCTTCCTTTTAGCAACTGTTAAACAGTCTTCTATGATGAAATTTCTAACTATTATTGCTTTTGTTTCTTGCTCCAGGTTATTAAACTATCTAAAGCTTTTGTTGCTTTATCTTCGATCTGCAGTTGTGAATCAACATAAGCCAAGATAACCAAATTATCAGCATACGCATTAAAATCTACGCCTTTCATCTACCTATATAAGAAATCCATCAAAAATCCATATTCCAAGTAAACAGGCCAATCACCAAGCCCTGAGAATAGCCCCCTTGTTACATCTCATCTTATTTCGATATACAGTCGTCTCAGACAGTTTTTAAATTCTATACAGTGGGACCAACTTTACCAACAGTAAATTCTAAGCAGGAAGCATTCAAGGAATTAATTGTGGATCCTACTAAAAGTTTCATACCCATTAAGAAATATTGTTCAAGGTTTAGGCCTAAATGGTTATCATATGAACTAATGAGACTCGTGATAGAGAAGAAAAATGCATGGGATGCATATAAATTATCAAGCGACTCAGAAGCCTATGGCAGATATAAGCTAGTCTGTAATCAGGTCACAAAGCATGTTAGGCAGGCAAAGGCAGATAACGAGAAATCTTTGGCAAAAGATGCTAAGAAAAACTGCAAGAATTTCTTTACTTATATAAACTCTAAAACGAAGGGGATAAATCTTATTGGTCCACTTGATAGCGATGGTTCCACTGTTGATGATCCTGCTCAGATAGCAAACAAACTGAATGAGTATTTTGCATCTACATTCACACATGAGGAGATATTAAGGTTTGAAAATGGCAGAAGGTTACCAAATTGTAGCAGGGTGCTTAATGATTTTGTAATAACTGAGAGCAAAGTGGAGGAGAAATTGTTGAAGTTAAACATAAGAAAGGCACCTGGGGTGGATAGGATCTATCCAGTTATATTAAAAGAGGCGGCAAAGCAACTAAGCAAACCCTTAGCCATAATTATGAGAGCATCCTTGGACTCAGGGGAGGTCCCCACGGACTGGAGATGTGCAAATGTATCCCCAATTCATAAAAGGGAATTGAAGGGTGACACGAGTAATTACAGAACAGTTAGTTTAACTTCTGTTCTGGGTAAAATAATGGAGTCACTGGTTAAAGATGCATTGCAGGATCATCTAGACAAGACTGCAGCAATAATTCAGACACAGCATGAGTTTGTTAAGCGAAAGTCATGTCTGACAAATTTCATAGGATATTATGATGTGGTTACAAAGGAACTGGAGGCAAAAAATAATTTTGATATCATATATTTGGATTTCAGGAAAGCTTTTGACACTGTTGCGCATGGAAGACTACTGTACAAATTGGAGCAGAATGGTATTAAGGGTAAGTTGCTACAATGGATAAAAGAATGGTTGAGTGGGAGAAGACAGAGGGTGGTAATTAATGGGTGCTGCTCTTCGTGGACTAATGTTATTAGTGGAGTCCCACAGGGTTCGGTGTTTGAACCACTGTTGTTTTGTATATTTATCAATGAAATTGATGAAGGTATATCAGGCTTAGTGTCGAAGTTTGCATATGATACAAAGGTTGGCAAGGTTGTTAATGACAGTAATGGCAGTGTGCTACTGCAACAGGATCTAGATAATTTGGGCAGATGGGCTAAGAAGTGGCAACTGAAGTTTAACCTTGACAAATGAAAAGTACTGCATATGGGTAGAAGTAACCCCAGAGAAACGTACCAACTGTGGGGTACTACACTTAAGGTGGTATAAAATAAAATAGACCTGGGGGTAATTGTGCAGTCAGATATGAAATTTTCTGAGCAATGCAGACAGGCTGCCAGGGCAGGTCATGGAGTTCTGTCAATGATTTATAGGAATTTTTCTAGCAGGGAAAAGGAGGTGATTGTCCCACTGTATAAGGCAATGGTCGGGCCACACCTTGAGTACTGCGTACAGGTCTGGAGGCCTCATTTTAGGAAGGATGTAGATTTGCTTGCGCATGTACTGAGAAGGGCAACAAGATTGGTGAGGGGAATGAAGGGATCCTCTTACCAAAAGATGTTTAAGTTCTGCAAATTGCAGTGGCTGGAGACTAGGCACCTGCGCGGTGATCTGATTGAGGTGTATAAGGCCTTGAATGGATTGAGCACGCTGAATTCTGATGGGATCCTTCCACTTGTTCAGATTACGAACCTAAGGGGGAATAAATTCAAATTAAGAAAAGACAGATGTAGAATAGATGTGCGGAAATTTGCCTTTAGCCAGTGGGTGGTTAATTGCTGAAACAAACTTCCATCTGTCGTTGTGGAAGTTGATAGGTTAAATAAATTTAAGGAGGAACTGGACAGGCATTTGGAGGGAATGGTGATCTTTTTTTTTTTTTTTTTTGGCTGATGCTGCATAAACTCATACACTTGCTTTCTTGCATCGCATGCCGCTACTACTACAATGTTCTCAATAAATTTGTATGTTCGGAAAAGTAATTTTTAAAAACAGAACACAAAGTTCTTGAACATTCAGTCCTTCTTAGTCTTGTGAGGATACCCACCCACCACAATCTATCAAAAGACCCTTTGCAATCAACAAGTACAACAAGAACGTATCACCCTGAATATTTCTGCACACTGCGACTTACCTTAGAGATAGCATCCTCTGTTGATACATCCTTTTTGAATCCAAATCGATTCTCAGGGATAACCTTCTACTATTATATCTAATAATTAAACAGTTTTTTTTTTGATTAAACAGTGCACAGAGTGCAACCTGACAAACTTTGTCAATTACCAGTAATAAGGATATCAGACAGTATGAGCTAGTTTTATTTAATAACCAATCTCGAAATTTGATAATTGACCACAAAAGGGTAACTCTCCAGTGTGGGAAGGCACTCTGAGCAAGATATTTATTCAAAATTCTAACATTTAAGTAAGACTAAATGTAAATGGGCATAATATTTTTAAGAGTTATAATTATATATATAATATAGGTATAAAAACACCATAGACAACTCTTAAAGGAAAAAACTATGATAGTAGTGTAAAAGGCATCATTTCAACTGTATCTCATATTGTGCTCATCTTTCACAATGAGGTACCATGTCTTGCACTACTTCGAATAAGTAATGCTTCACTAATAGAGAAGACTATTGTTACTTATTCTCAGTGGGCACCACCACCACCACCACCACCACCCAGACGGCACTGTTTCAAGGCTTGTTGGCCTTTCATCACTGAGTGGACAGGCACCCTGGTATTGCAGACATGACAGCCCAGTTGTGAAGATAACCCATAATCCCACAAGCCGTGAAATGGTGTCACCTGGGTGGTGGTGGTGCCCACTGAGAATAAGTAACAATAGTCTTCTCTATTAGTAAAGCATTACTTATTCGAGGTAGTGCAATATATGGTAACTTGTGAAAGATGAGCACAATATGAGATACAGTTGAAATGCCTTTTACGCTACTATCGTAGTTTTTTCCTTTAAGAGTTGTCTATGGGGTTTTTACACCTATATTATATAAAAATTTTAACATACAAATCACACCTTATACTAAATGTCCTTTTAATCTCAATTCTGTCCAGGCCCAGCAACTTACCATTCTTTACCTGGCTAATGGTCTCAGTAACTTCAACCAAAGAAAATTCTTCTTCAATGTTATCTGCATAACAAAATTTCAGACTATCTTTTGTGTGTGTTAAATTTTCAAATTTAAACCAAGCAGTTATTAGATCAAACAAATTATTTTCTTTGACTGACAAAAATAAACTGCTTCATTTATAAACTCTTTATGCAAACTAATTATGATGCATGTTAAAAACATTCACTAGCAAACTAATTGGTCTTCCATCTGATTTTCTCTCTCTCCATGTGCCATCTCCTAACGGATGGTCAGGGACTACCACAGCAAATGTCTCTTGGCCTCAGGTAGCTCTGAACAGCTGAATGGTGCTTAGTCCCATCCAATTCTTAAAGTTACCTTGCCATGATAATTTGTCATGATCAACCAAAATTAAAGCCGCAATCGGCTGGTAGATCGCGATCGACTTGTTGGCCACCCCTGATGTAAAGGAAAGGGATTGAGGAGTTGATGTGTGGGAAGAGAACTGTTAGAAGAAGGAGAATTGGAATGCTGGATTGGATGGAAAGAGGAAATTATGCAGGAATTAAAAGTACAGCACAAGATAGAGAAGCATGGACCAATGGAGCCCTGAACTTGCCTGAGGGCAGAGAACGTGAAGAAAAAGAAGATTTTATAACTGAAAAATATAAACATGAAACACAGATCCAGATAAGCAACTTAACGTGTTTGTAATTTCATGTACTGTATTTATCTCAAATGAATTATTTGCCTGCCATGTTGAATACTGGTAAACGCATTGATCATCTGATTGCATAAAACCAATCAGATAAACAGAGCAACTTCTGGGTATGTGGGACAGCCAGTTGGTTAGGTTTTAAGAGTAACACCAAGTTGCAGAATGGTAATCCCTTTGGTTCTAAATTCATGCTTAGCAGCAGCACTAATATATGGTATGTATATACATTGTACATACCACACTGACTCGACTGCCTGAAGGCCAGAGGTGTGAACAATGCATTCCCATTACTAGTCTCTCATAATCCGTTCGTTACATGAAAATTTTCTTCCTTCTACCGAAACTATTATAAATGTAATTACCCAGGGGAATTCTAAAAAAATCGCTAAATAGAAAATTTCTCTATAAAGAAGTTCGTTAAATGGAGGCCCGACTTGTTTATGTCAAAAATTTTTTGGCACCGTCCTGAACTGGCTCCCGTAAGTGACGCTTACATCAGCTACCCACTTGCAGTGGCCCTGACCACCCCTTCTATCTGCCCTCTCCTTCCTAAATACATTGTACATACCACACTGAAACTCATCATCCCCTATTTCTGGGTGGCACTACGTTTCCCCAAGCCCTATTATGTGAACGTTACTTGTCCTAACCAGTAGTTTGTATTCGCTCATTTTATTGACGACACTTCTGACATTACTGTATAGACAATTAAGACTTAGTTCTTGTATAGTTAAGTACCCTGGCACACCCCTTGAAGTTATTTAAGCTTGCTTCCCTGGCATTAGCTACCCACTCATTTGAAACGTTTCTGCCCTCAGAACATCTTGCTAATATGATCTGTTACGGTATCAAACAAGAACTCTTGAGGTATGTGCAAGGATTACTTTGACCAATATTATCAGAGGGATATTATCAATAATTAAAATAGTGGTAGAGATAAGAGCCATGTTGTATGAATTCATGAAATTTTTGTATGAGGCAAAACACATCAAGAATATACAAAGCTCCTTGACACAACATGGCCTCAACTATGTCTCACCACTACAATCTACTCAGACTCCCTTCAGTCATTAGCCTGCAGAGTAGAGGCAGCATGATTCTTCATTAGCTGATCTTGATGCCTCCTAAAACGTTACCAACAGGTTTGTTCTGATGGACTATCTGGTAGCCAACCTGTCAAAAATATTTTAAACTGTACTAATCAAATGTAAGGGCTTATATTGGAACTTTCCACGATGCCCATCATGAAGAGGATGATGATAATGATAATTATGATGATCAAGTCAGTAACAAATCTGAAATTGAATAATACTAAAATAATAAGAATAATAATCCTATACCTTCCTTTATTAGCTTTTGGGTTTTATTTTTATTTTAGCAAGCACAAATTAACATAATTGGATAAATTTTAAATTTTCATTGTATTAACAATAAATTTTTTTCAAGTTTTTTTTTCTTAAATTTACCATTTCAAAATTAGGGCGCGTCTTCCATGCCGCAGTGTCTTATTAGCTGACAAATATGGCACTCTCTACCAAATTTAAGTTTGTTGATGCATTCATTACATGAAACTTCAACATTACTTCAACACAACAAATTAAGCCAATATTTACAAAAACACTTTGAAATTAATATATTTAAACGAGAAAAAAATAATAAATTCCTATTAATGTTGCTTGTATATATAACAAATATTATAAACATGAAATAGTAACATGAAATTATTCATATTTTTTGCCAAAGTTCTTGTGACATTCGCTATATGAAAATTCATGACAAATTCAAAAACAATGACAACACACAATTCCATGTGCCCACTTTTTTCATGATCATTTATATTTTTTCTTACAAATAGTATTTTTCACATAATTCCACCTGCATGTGTATTGTTACTAAGAAATGTCACTTGCATAGTGATGCCTGCTAAATCCATCCAACTATGTCAACTCCCCCTCCTGTTGAAGAAAGGGGAGTAACATAATTGGATAAATTTAGCAAGCACAAATTTGCAAGTGACATTTCTTAGTAATAATGCACACCAATTTTACTGCTAGGATGCACACTACAATGTTAGAATAACATTCTGGCATAATTTTTTCATAACAAAGGACATTACTGTGACACTTACTGTAATGCAAATACACTGTGGTTAACTGATTTACTATATGTGGCCATAAACCCTACCAGAATTTCTCTTATAGACAAGTGGTGGCATTTGAGAAATTTTTGGACAATGGAAAACATACCACTGAGGTCAAAAAAGCAATACTGTATTCCACTGATGTCAAAGAGCAGTGCTTCACTATATGACAATCAAGTAATGTAAACAATATTGCATTGCCTCGCAGCCTCATTCAGTTTACAAAAAACGAATATAAGGGACAAAAAAATAAAAGAACATATTATAAGGTATTAATCACAAGATATTAATAACAAAAACCACTAATTCCAAATCAGTGATTCACAGGCAATAAAAATTTTTCTACAGAGCCTGTCAGGCTACATTACACTACTTCAAAATTAAAATGCTGTTTTCATCAAACAACATTACTTTCAATGATGCAGAGCAAAATTTTTTCAAAGATGTTGCCACTGCAAATAGAATTATGGAAAACAAATTCACAATGATACAATATGAAAAAGTCAACTGAAGTGGTGAACTGTTTTTTCAAAATTCCTCTCTGCTCACATGCAAATATTCTCCACATTCTGAGTGTGAACTTAAACCATCACAAGGGTCAGCAAAGTGGTTTTGATGAGTAATTACTGTAAGCATGTAAATTGAATGGGTGAAAATTAAATTTTGAATACAGAGAATGTTTGCATAGGCAAACATTCTTTGTAGCACATCTACCTCAAATTATATGTGTCCTGGGAAGAACGCGCTCCACAATTTTTGTTTCCAATGTTGCAGCTGTATGAACCACAACTTTCACAAGAAGTCATTTCCATCAGTATTCTTTCAATAACACCATACTGAAATCCTACATCCTAATGATCTTCACAATATTGATGTTTGTAATTATAGTGGAAGCATTTGGATTCATCAATTTCAACCATTAGTGGCTCTCCAATGAATTTGAATGCAATGGAATACTGCTGCACAAATTGGAGCAGTGTGGCATTGGAGGCAAATTGTTACTATGGATAAAGGGGTGGTTGAGTGGGAGAAGACAGAGAGTTGTAACCAATGGACACTGCTCATCGTGGACAAATGTTATTAGTGGAGTCCCTCAGGGTTCAGTGTTGGGTCCATTGTTGTTTTCTGTATTTATAAATGATATTGATGATGGTATATCAGGCTTAGTGTCCAAGTTTGCAGACAATACGAAGGTTGGCAGGGTTGTTAAGGACACTACTGATGCAATGCTGCTGCTGCTGCTGCTGCAACAGGATCTGGAAAGGTTGAGCAGATGAGTTGAGAGGTGGCAAATGAACTTTTGGGAAACAGTAACCCCAGAGCAACGTATCAACTCTGTAGCTACACTGACAGTCGTAGAGAATGAAAAGGACCTGGGGGTAATTGTGCAGGCAGATATGAAGTTTTCTGAACAGTGAAGACAGTCTGCAAGAGTAGTCAATGATATACAGGAACTTTTCTAGAAGGGATAAGGAGGTGATTATCCCGTTGTATAAGGCAATGGTCAGGCAATACCTTGAGTACTGTATACAGGTCTGGAGGCCTCATTTTAAGAAGGATGTAGAGCTGTTGGAATGAGTACAGAGAAGGGCAACAAGTTTAGTGAATGAAACAAAGGGTTGCTCTTATAAGTTTTGCAAATTACAGTGGCTGGAGACTAGGCACCTGCGCGGTGATCTGACTGAGGTATATAAGGCCTTGAATGGGTTGAGCACGCTGAATTCTGATGGGATCCTTCCACTTGTTCAGATTACGAACCTAAGGGGGCATAAATTCAAATTAAGTTTTAATTTAATTTAATTTATTTTGGTAGTTATTGGCGCATCGGCTTCTGTGGCCATATTGCACCTCCCAAGGTTTTTGCAGTACTTTGATCCAAGCCCGAGGCGGGAATCGAACCCGCGACCTTTGGGTTGCCAGGCAGGTACTTTACCCACTCGGCTAGCCCGGTCGGCCTCAAATTAAGAAGAGACAGATGTAGAACAGATGTGCGGAAATTTGCCTTTAGCGAGCGGGTGGTTAATTGCTGGAACAAACTTCCATCTGTCGTTGTGGAAGTTGATAGGTTGAATAAATTTAAGGAGGAACTGGACAGGCATTTGGAGGGAATGGTGTGATTTTTTTTTTTTTTTTTTGGCTGATGCTGCATAAGCTCATAACATTTGCTTTCTTGCATCATACTACTACTATCTATGAGGCAGAGATTATTATTATTATTATTTGGTTTTTTTAGGAGCATTATCAACTGAGGCCATATTGCTCCTGGGATATGCGGTGGTCATTCCCTGAACTTTCTACATCCTCCGTATTTCGTGGTCATGAGCTCGAACCCCGGTCTAATCAAGAAGCGTGTGCTACGCACTGCTGCTCCTGCCCACTTGCCTACAGAGGTGCCTATGAGACAGAGAGTAGAGAGACTCTGTTAGAGATAAGTCATTAATTAATCTAAATGCCCTCTTCTGAATGGAATCCAGAAGCCTGAGAGAGGTTTCGGGGACACCACCCCAGTTGTGGGAAAATATTCCATGATAGGGCAGATTTGAAATTTGTACAGAGTGAACAGCTGTTTGGAAGAAAAGTAACGCCGAGAGCGAGAGAAAACCAAGTTTTTTTAGATGCAAAGGAAGCAATACTGTATTTGTAATGGGCTTGAGCCAAGAGAGATTATAAGTCAGGGTAATCCCCAAAAGAGATATATCATCTTGCCTAGATATTGGAGTGTTCCCAAAGATAAGCATAGGAGCAGAAGAATTCTTTTTGTGAGACATAAGACAGGACTGAGTTTTAGAAGGATTGAAATCAGCTAAGTTGTCTTTACCCCACTGGAGATCAGCATTTAGGGAATTCGTAGTGGATATTTGAGAAGTTGAAGCTGATTGAGCAGGGCAAGGTTTCTCAAACTGGAAAGTGGAATGCAATGTGCTATCATCAGCAAAACTATGGATAGGATTTCCGGTCAATGGAAGAAGGTCATTAATATACAAGAGGAAAAGAGTGGGGAAAAGAACTGAACCTTTTGGGAAGAGCAACTTCTTGTGTTTCACCAAACTTTTCCATTGAATTTGTCCATAAATGGGTAACATAAGCCAGAATATCACCAGTGGATCGACACTGACAAAATCCATACTGGTGATCATTGATCAGACGGAAGGTTTCTAGGTAGTTTAAGAGTTTCCAGTTAATTGATTTCTCCATTACTTTAGAAAGAGTAGAAGTAATTACAATGGGACGATAATTGGATGGGAAGGATTTCAACCGTTTAGGAACTCGCTGGATATGAGCAAATTTCTAAGCAGACCTTTAGAATAGAAAGTGAAGAAAGGTGGCAAAGAACAGGAGTGAGTTAAGGAGAACAGGTTTTGATAACAAGTGAAGAAATACCATCAGGACTGGGAGCTTTCTTAGCATCAAGATTCATCAAAATCCTTCTGACATCCTTTTGATGGAAGACCACAGAAGGCATTGAATAGAGTGTGTCGGGAATGGTGGGAGGTGTTTTACCAAGATCATTAATACATGAGTTGGAAGAAAAATGGGATGCTAGCAGGTCAGATTTATCCTTGGCTGAAGTGACAACAGAACCATCTGGTTTGGACAGAGGTGGGAGCAGAGATGGGCAAAAGTTGCGGCCAATAGCTTTGGCAAGAGAGCAGACTGCTCGGCTACCATTAGGGCAAGAAGCAAGTTTTCTACTCTTAGCCTGTTCAAACTCTAGTTTGGACTGATTAATAACTTCTTTACAATTGTTGCGAGCTTTGGAGTAGGCAGAAAATTAAACTGGAGAATTAGAAACAAGCCAATTACGATATGCAACATTCTTCTCTTGAACAGCCTTAGCACATTTATTGGAAAACCAAGGTTTAGATAAAGGACGAGATTTTAAAGTGGAATGTGGAATAAAGGATTCCATTCCTACAAGAATAATTTCACTGACATGATCTGTGCAAACGATGACATAAGAAGTTTTGAAACAGTATTCCGACCAAGGAAAAGAAATCTTGCAGATCTTCCCATTTTGCATTCTTATAACGCCAAACAAAGCGAGGTTGGGAATAGCCCTGAGACAAAGGATCCATTATAGAAGAGACAATCACCAAGTTGTGATCTGAGATGCCTAAGGAACCAATCACTTCGACCATGTACTTAGAACGGTTGTTTGTGAGAAAGGGATCAAGAGTGTCGCTTTACGGTTAGGACTGCATGGTATTCTGGGAGGTAAATGAACAATCTGTGCAAGGTCATTAGTAATTGCAAAAACCTCTGCATCTCGACCAGCTGGGTCTGTGTGACTAGAAAATGAAAGCCAGCTGGAGTTGTGAACATTAAAGTCAACAATGGAAATTGCCTCACTGTTAGGAAAGTTGGAATGGAGAAAGTCAAGTTGCAAAGAGAGGAAGTCAAAGAGTTCCAAGTGATTAGAGGAGTTGGGAGAATGGTAGAGACAACAGATGAATTTAACAGATAAGGTACAAAGATTTTAAGCCAGAGAAGATCGAAAAGAGGAGATTTCAAATTACAAAGTCTCTGACAGAGAATATGAGAACGGACATATGCACAAGTACCACCTTTGAGGCAAAAGGAATCATACAGCGAATAATTTGAGCAACTGAAATGAGCAGTGATTGACTCAACCGATAGCTGAGATTCAGTCAGAAAAAGTACATGGGGTTTGGCAGACTAAGTGGAAATGGACATCGTTGAGATTAGAACTGAGACCACATATACTTGTGAAATGAACTAGGAAGTGTTTGGAAGGTTTAGATCTTTTTTCGGATAAGCTTGCTCGGTGAAGGCAAAGAAAGCTCACATGAGAAGCACGCAAAAGTTTGATAAATTTACCGGTAAGAGTACTTTGCCATAACAGCATTTGCATTGTTGCTCACTCAGTAAACATACAGTGGGTGTTATCAGTCAGGAGTAGAAATTGAATCCCATAGGAGATTGAAACCCTCCCGAAGTGAAGTGGGTAATTAGACCTTTTTTTCTTTAGAATCACTGGTGGACTAGTGGATAAATTGTTTATTAAGGAAAAAAGGAAAAGGAAGCCCACACAAGAAGCACAGCAAACTTCAAAAAAGTTTACCAGTGAAACTACGTTACGAACATTTTGACTTTGTTCATGATTCCATTAGTTAATTCAATTAGTGATCCTAAAGAAAAAAGGTCAGGTTACCCCCCCCTCCACTTCGGGAGGGTTTCAAGCTCCAGTGGGATTCAACTTCTACTCCAGACCGATAACACCCACAGTCTGTTTACTGAGCGAGCAAGAATACAAATGCCGTTACGGCAAAGTACTTTTACCAGTAAATTTCATCAAACTTTTGCATGCTTCTCGTGTGGACTTTCTTTACCTTAGCCACTTGCTCTATTAGTTCGACAATTCATGGTATATTCGATAGTAAGAAAAGGTGGAGGGGGGACATGCTTTATGAAATTTTTGGATATGGCATACACATGGTAAGAATATACCCAGATCCTTGATAACCTCAAAAGCATTCATACTGCATGACAGAAGAGACTGAGGTTGCCAAAGCTTTTCTCTGGAGACTAAACATGGGTTTAGTAGTAGTAGTAATGGAGGTGTGTGATGCAAGAAAGCAAGCACATTAGCTTATGTAGCATCACCAAAAAAAAATAAATAAATAAAAATTTTACACATCCATTACATCCAAAAGTTTGTCCAGTTCCTCCTTGAATTTATTTAAGCTCTCAACTTCCACAACAACTAATGAAAGTTTGTTCTGACAATTAACCAATGCTGGCTAAAGGCAAATTTCAGCACATTCTACAACTGCCTTTCCTCAATTTCAATTTATGCCCCTTCAGGTTCATAATCTAAGCAAGCAGAAGAATCCCGTCAGGATTCAGCTTGTTCAACTCATTCATGGCTTTATACACCTCAATCATATCACCTCACAGGTGCATAGTCTTTACCGCTGCAATTTGCAGAACTTAAGCCTTTCTTGGTAAGAGAACCCCTTTGTTCCCTCACCAATTTTTCTTGCCCTTCTCTGTACATGTTCAAGCAACTCTACACCTTCCTAAAATTAGGCCTCCAGACCTGTATGCCATACTCAAGACGTGGCCCGACCATTGCCTTATACAAAGGGATAATCAACTCCTTTTCCCTACTATCAAAATTCCTGTATATCATTGACAATACTCCATGACCTGTTACGGTAGCCTGTCTGCATTGCTCAAAAAACTTCATATCTGACTGTACAATTACTCCCATATCTTTTTCATTTTCTACCATCCTAAGTGTAGTACCACACAATTGGTACATATCTCTGTGGTTACTTCTACCCATGTGCAGTACTTTGCATTTGTCAATGTGCTGAGAAGTGGCAATTTCAGTTGCCACTTCTCAGCACATCTGCCAAAATTTTCTAGATCCTGTTGTAGTAGCACACTGTCATTAACAACCTGCCAACCTTCGTATCATCTGCAAGCTTCAACAATAAGCCTGATATACCTTCATCAATATAATTGATAAATATACAAAACAACAGTGGGCGGCCCAACACTGAACCCTGGAGGACTCCACTAATAAGTCCACAAAGTGCAGTGTACATCGATTACCACTCTCCCTCTTCTCCGACTCAACCACCCTTTTATCCATTGTAAAAACTTATCCATAATACAACACTGCTCCGATTTGTAGAGTAGTCTTTCATGCACAACAGTATCAAAAGCTTTCCTGAAATCCAAGTATATGATATCAAAATTATTTTTTGCATCTAGTTCCTTTGTAACCAGATCACAGTATCCAATCAAATTTGTCAGACAAGACTTTCCCTTAACAAACCCATGCTATATCGGAATTATTACAGAATTCTTGTCTAGATGATCCTGCAATTATTCTTTAACGAGTGACTCCATTATTTTCTTCAGAACGGAAGTTAAGCTAACTGGTCTGTACTTTGGGGATACATTTGCACATCTCCAGCCCGTGGGGACCTCCCCTGAGTCCAAGGATGCTCTCATAATTATGGCTAAGGGTTTGCTTAATTGCTTTGCCGCCCCCTTTAATATAACTGGATAGATCCCATCCACCCCAGGTGCCTTTCTTATGCTTAACTTCAACAATTTCTCCTCCACTTTGCTCTCGGTTATTACAAAATCATTAAGCACCCTGCTACAATTTGAAAACCTTCTGGCATTTTCAATCCTTAATAACTCCTCATGTGTGAATGTAGATGCAAAATACTCATTCAGTTTGTTTGCTATATGAGCAGGATCATGAACAGTCGAACCATCGATATCAAGTGGACCAATCAGATTCATCCCCTTCCTTCTAGAGTTTATATATGTAAAGAAGTCCTTGCTGTTTTTCAACAATTTCTCCTCCACTTTGCTCTCGGTTATTACAAAATCATTAAGCACCCTGTTGACAGTTTGATAAACTTCTGGCATTTTCCCTCCCTTAATAACTCCTCATGTGTGGCAATACGCATTCAGATTATCAGCTGTCTGAGCAGGATCATCAATAGTCGAACCATCAATATCAAGTGGACCAATCTGATTCATCCCCTTCCTTCTAGAGTTTATATATGTAAAGAAGTCCTTGCTGTTTTTCTTAGCATCCTTTGCCAAATATTTCTTGTAATCTGCCTTCGCTTGCCTAATCTCCTTTGTAACTTGATTACAAACTAGCTTATATCTGCCATAGGCTTCTGTGTCACCTGATAATTTATATGCATCCCATGCATTTTTCTTCTCTACCACAAGTCTCATTAGTTCATCTGACATCCATTTAAGCCAAAACCTTGAACAATATTTCTTAATCAGTATAAAAGCCTAGTAGCTTCCACAATTAGTTCCTTGAATACTTCCCACTTAGAATTTGCTGTTAGTAACATCATCAGTTGGTGCCACTGTACAGAATTTAAAAACTGTCTGAGACCACTGTAGTCACCTTTATGGAAGCAAAAACCCTTCCCTTTACTACTGATGGTAATTATATCTTTAAGTAAATCCCACATCAGAACACTGTGATCACTAACACCTAGTGGTTCCTTTATCTTGAAATTCTTTATATATGAATAATCATTGCTGATAACCAGATCAAGAGTATTACCTCTCTGGTTCCCTCTCTAACTTGCTGCTTCAGAAAATAATCATCCAATAAATCTATAATATCTTGCTAGTGTGCGAGTGACCAACCCCAATAGTTCCAGTCAATATCTGGAAAGTTAAAATCCCCCATTATAGCACAATCTGATTTACTGACCCAGTCTATTTCTCTGTAAAAATGTTTGTTGTACTCATTAGAGACATTAGGCCTGTAACACACTTATACACTCATTTTTGCTTTCCCAGTGCTTATGTCACACAATACTGACTAAACATTTCACTGTCCATCTATATCAACTGGATGCACTTCCTTAGATTTTGTTTTTCTTAATTAACAGTATAACTCTCCTCCTTTCCTATCCTTTCTGTACACATTGTATTCCCCAAATTCCAATTCTGCACTGATTATGTCTGTGTGACACTATCTCCGATATCCCACCAATATCTGCCTTTGATGTCTTGATCAACACTTCAAATTTATCAAATTTATTTACTATACTTCTAGCACTGGTATACTTCTAGTACTGTTAGTTTCCTTAACACAGTCAATGTATTTATTTGTTTCATGATGACTACCACCAGTCCCTGAACCCACCAGCACCCCACCCTACAGGCCACTGCTCATTCTAACAGAAGCAGTGCAAGAATCACTTTCTCCTCTGCCTGCGGCTACTATTAACCTTTTAGTCTGTGAATCCCCCCAAGCTAGCAGTTTTCTGACCCACCTAATGCTGCCTCGATAGCATCAGCAAACACCCTTGCACCCCTTCTATTTAAGTTTATCCCATCCCTGTAGAAACAGTCTCTCCTGTTAACAGGCACAGACCACATTGAGAAAAATTCTACCCCATTAGCTTTGCATAATCGCTCCAGGGCCAAATTGATCAACAAGGTTCTCATCGTTTTACCTTCAAGCCCCCAATTAGTAAAGTTGCAGTACTGCACCAGATTATGGGAGCCATTTACCACCTAGTATGGCCTGGTGTGACATAGAGAGGTAGCATTCTATATGATGTGGGTGCACAGGGTGCAGTGTTTGAGGCATATAGTCACTAACGGTACTAACCCACAGTCACTAAAAGTCCCATAATCATGAAAGTGCAAGCAATGAATTTGGTTGTCGTGGAACAACCAGACCATCAAAATTTGGTGCACTTGACTCACAAGTGGGACCTCAATGTCAGTTGCATCAGTGTTTTAGAATCTAGGTAAAAAACTCTAGTGTGTCATACCTGATGCCTGTAACAAGCCTCAGGGCAACCAACAATAGTTGCTCTTGGTCGTCCCACCATGATACAAAATTTCCATCTTCTTGGTTTTAAATTTATCACAAACTGTAATATTACCAATTAAAACTTGCTTACCTTTCAAGCCTAGAGATTTCTCTGCAGCAGAAAAAAATCAAATTTATAATTAAAAAAAAACATACATATATAAAAATAACTTTCTGAAAATATGCAAATTCCTTACAAACAAGGTACAGGTAGTTCTCGACTTTACGAGTTAATTCGTTCCTAGTGCACGCTCGTAAAGCAGGAATTTATTTCCCAAAGACATAAGGTTAAAAACAGGGGTTACGTTCTCAACAATGAAATTAGTTAGCTAATTAGTTTATGTTTAAACAATGATTGATCTGTCCATAGAAATGAAAACATAGCCTGTAAAATCAAGCAAATTATAATAATAGAGAAATTATTTACGACTTACGAATGTTAAAGAATGTTTATTCTTCATCATCATCGACTAAATGCACACTTGTTGATCACTCATTATTGGCTCGGAACTAGTTGGTTTGTTGCACAAGGTGTCGTCGTTGTTGTTATTATTTGATTTTTAGGAGCATTAGCAACTAAGGCCATATTGCTCCGGGATATGCGGTGGTCATTCCCTGACCTTTCCACATCCTCCGTATTTGGTGGTGACGGGCTCGAACCTCGGTCTAATCAAGAAGTGTGTGCTACGCACTGCTGCTCCTTCCCAACTGGCTACGGAGGCGCCTACAAGGAGTCGTCTTCTTCAAGAGACGTTTTGTTTCCAAGATAATCTTCTCTTTTCTTTATAAATTTCAATAGCATGCATAAGCATTTTTTAACGGAATGCACAAATTGCAACTAACACGATTTGCACGGAATAACAAGTTTAAGAAGCTTAAAAAAAAGAATGAAGAAAAGAGTCTGAAAATTTATTTATTGTTTTCTATACGATTGAATATTTCAGTAAAGGGGAAGCACATTTCACCATAATAACGTAAAAACCCACACAATTCCAGCTATTGGTATTTTTGCAAATGCAAGAAGATCGAGTTTACTACCTGTTTATAATTGCTTGCAGTAACAGAAAAGCCCAATAAAGTGGAAAGTGCAAATTGTTTTTATTGTTTTATAGTCGTGACCTCCAGAAATGTGCTTTAGAAAAATGTCACAATGGCATTCAAAACTGATTCTTATAACAGAATATATGATAACGATGAAAGTGTAGTAAATTTTAGTAATTTGATTTGATGATTAATACAATTTACACTATAAAAACGACCTTTTAGAGAGTTATAAAGCAAAAATTTGAACTTCTGAGGTCAGAGAATGAATTATCGGGTTCACATTATATTTTCATAATACAATGGTAACATATTAATATTGTAAAGTGGGGTGCACTGAATTTTATAACTACACGTGGTTTGAAACGTGGTATTTATGAATGTTTAAAATTCATTTTTTGCAATTAATCTTCATATTTTCGATTTTGTTGATACTTGGAGGAAAAAACTCGTAAACTCGGGAACTCGTAAAGCGACAACTGCCTGTACTGACATGCATAAAAGCAGATTTCTGTCAATGCAATTAGAATATTTTGTAGAAACTTTTAACTTAAATTTAGTACTTATTTTATTTATTTTTTTATATTTATTATTTTTATTTTGTTTCTATATTATAATCAGGGTAGTTGCAAGTAACCTGACAGGTAACCCTCAAAAATAACATTCCGGCATAGGCTGTTAATCAATGATTAAAAATCTAAAATTTTTCTCTATCGTTCTATATAGTCAAATTTCTACTGCAATAGTTTCCAAAGAGACGCTTTTGCAGTTTTTGTACAGAAATCGCATATGAGAACCATTCAGATGAGTCAACACTATCTTTGCAACTATTTGCCTTTTGCTTGAAAAGTAGCATGACATCGGATGACTACCAACACTTGCAGAGTTTCTTGTTTTTCTTCCCTCACTAGTTCAATAAATATCTAGTGTCTTACCATAGTTCGGGGGATTGCAACCACTTTTTGGCTAGGAGATAAAACAGATAAAAATGCTAAAGGCTGCAAGCCTTGTGGATTGTTGCAGTAAGGGGGGGGGGGCACAAGGCTGGTTCCTTATCATTACTTATGCATTTTTCAAAATAGAATTTAATTTTTGTTACCTACATTCATATTTAAATAAATAAATAAATTTTCTGTTTATACTCCACAATGACCACACAGTCAGAGGAGTTCACAAGGCAGAAAGAATACAAGAAACACCACCACATTTAGTAGTTATGCAGGCTTCAACCATGATCATTCAAAGCACACATACTTATGTACCCTTGGTACTACCCAAACACTTGACTATACAGTTTTTTGTTTTACATTTTGTTTTTTGTTTTGCAACTATTTACAGTTTTTTGTTTTACATTTAACAATTAAATATGAAAATCCACCAATTATTAATGGTAGTAGTAGTAATAGTAGGAGTAGTGGCAAAGATGCAAGAGCACAAGCTCTTGCATATTTGCCACTTTGCTACTTATATAGCATCAGCCAAAAAATAGAAATATGAGGACTTACTTAACAAGTACAGGGACATGTTGGGAAAAAGGCACATATCAGGATTGAATTTGAAAGTGTCTGCAATTCTGCCCAGACACAATAAAAGGGAGAACAATTTGAGAGCCTTGTCAATCAATTCAGCACTGGACTGGAAAGAATGTGCAATGCTTATCGGGTAAAATTTTTCACAGTATGGTCTGTGCTTGTTAACAGGAGAGATTGTTTTTACAGGGATGGAATATTCTTGCACACCCTAAATACAAGGGTGTGCAGGAACATTTGCTGATGATATCGAGGCAGTATTGGGGGGGGGAACTGCTTGGGGGACACAGACTAATAGATTAACTAGACCCTTGAGCAAAGGTGAAAGTGGTTCATACAATACTTCTATTGAAAAATGAAGCAGACTGGAAAGCAAGGTGTCAGGGATTTCAGACCCTGCTGGGTCTTCATGGAACAAGTCAATACATGGGCCATGTTAGGGTAACTAGGAGTAAGTACATGTGTGTGCATACTTACATGATAGGAGCATTTTAAATAAATTTGATGAATCTAAAGTACTGATTAAGTCATCAAATGCAGACATGCAGGGATAGGGGAGACATGATGTCACCCAGACATAAGCAATGTCTGAGTGACACCATGCTGAATTGGAATAAGCAGAGTACAATGTATGCAGGAAGGATATGAGGGATTATGCTCTTAGTTAAGAAGCATATTAAATCTAAGGCAGTGCATCCAGTCGACATAGGTGACCAATGCAATGTTGAGTCAGTTTGGCATGATATAAGCACTGAGAAATAAAATTGAGTGTAGGAGTGTGTTATAGGCCTATTGACTGCGATGAGTATACCAAACAGCTATACAGAGAAACAGAGTGGACCAGTAAATCAGAATGTCTTATAATGGGGAATTTTAACTTTCCAGATGTTGACTGGAATCTGTGGATTGATCACACACTTACAATACTTTTTATAAATTTCTTGGATGATTGTTTTCTATAGCAGCACATTAGAGAGGCAACAAGAGAAGCAGTACTCTTGATCTGGTTATCAGCAGTGATTCTTCGTGTATTAAGAATCTGCATGTAAAAGACCTACTGGGTGGCAGTGATCACACTATACTAACATGGAATTCTATTAAAGACATAACTACTATCAAGGGTAAAGCTTCTGCTTTCATAAGGGTGACTATACTGGTCTATACTGGGCAGTTTTTAAATTCTATACAGTGAGATAGGCTGATGATGATACCAACAACAAATTATAAGTGGGAAGCATTCAGGGAAGTAATCATAGAAGCTACTAGGCTTTTCATATCAACTAAAAAATACAGTACAAGACTTAGACCTAAATGGTTGTCAGATGAACTATTGAGAAACGTGGCAGAGAAGAAAAGTGCACAGGATATAGATATGAGGGGGTATCAAAAAGTTTGTACCCTGACCTTGATAAAACATCAGTAGGAAGACGCCATTTTTAATATAAGTTGTCTACATATTCAATAACTGAGGAAAGACGCTATGGTTGACAAAGTGGAGTATTGAGCAGTGATCAAGTTCCTGCAATTGCAGGGCAAGAAAGCTCAGAAAATTGAAGAAATGAAAGCTTCTGTAGGGCAGAATTGTCCATCCTATGACACTGTAAAAAAGTGGAAACTGAAGTTCCAGTGCAGTCGTACAAGTGTCTTTGACAAGACAAGAGAAGGAAGGCCATCAACATCCACAGACAGTGAGATTGTTGAAAAGCTTGAGCAGCTGGTGCAGAGTGACAGACATGTGACAATTCATTTCATTGCAAATGCAGTGGGAATTAGTTATGAGTCTGCCCACAACATTTTAAATTACCATCTGCACATGTCTAAGGTCTCCGCATGATGGGTTCCAAAATTGCTGACACCTTTACAGAAACAATGTCAAATGCAATGTTCTCGCCAACTATTGGATTTGTGTAATGCAGATGTTGAGAACTTTTTTTTGACCTAGCACCATCAGACTTCTTATTTCAAAAAATGAAGAAACCATTGTGTAGATGCTGCTTTGATTTGTCTCAGGAAGTCATCAACGAAGTGGAATAGTGGTTTCAGACAAAAACTGCGGACTTCTATGATCAGGGCATTAAAAAACTGATCCATAGATGGAAGAAATGAATTACTATACATGGAGAATACATAGAAAAGGATTAAAGTTCCTGTGAAGTTTCACCTTATGGCTATTATTTCTAGGTAAGGGTATGAACTTTTTGATATCCCCCTCGTAAATTATAAGGTGATACAGCCTATGGTATATATAAATTAGTCTATATAATATCGGTGTAGATACACCATAGATAACTTTTAAGAAACTACGATGGTAGTTAGTGTGGGAGGCATTATTTGCTCTGTATCTCATATTGTGTTGCCATGGTATTGCACTACCTCGAATAAGTAACACTTCACTAATAGAGAAGACTACTGTTACTTATTCTCAGTGAGTACCACCAAACAGACAGCACCGTTTCAAAGCTATTGGCCTATCATTGTTGGGTGGGCAGTACCCTCATATTGCAGACATGATGACCCAGTTATGAAGATAATCACATAATAATATAAGAGATGCTATAAAGGTTTATATGATAATATTTAAAAATAACTTAATGCACAAGGCATAATACTTTAAGAGTTAAGAGTTCAATATCTATATAATATCGGCGTATATACACCATAGATAACTCTTAAGAAACTATGATAGTAGTTAGTGTGGGAGGCATTATTTGCTCTCTATCTCATATTGTGCTCTTCCTTCATAACGAGTTGCCATGGTATTGCACTACCTCGAATAAGTAATGCTTCACTAATAGAGAAGACTATTGTTACTTATTCTCAGTGAGTACCACCACCCAGACAGCACCATTTCAAAGCTATTGGCCTATCATCGGTGGGTGGGCAGATATCCTAGTGAAGTGTTACTTATTCGAGGTAGTACAATACCATGGCAACTCGTTATGAAGGAAGAGCACAATATGAGATAGAGAGCAAATAACACCTCCCACACTAACTACCATCGTAGTTTCTTAAGAGTTACTATGATGGTGTATCTAGACCGATATTATATAAATATTAAACTCTTAAAGTATTATGCCTTGTGCATTTAGTTTTTTTAAATAAATTAGTCTGTAATTAAGTCACAAAGGAGGTTAAGCAATTTAAGGCAGATTATGAGAAATCTCTAACAAAATAAGTAAAGCACAGCAGAAAGATTTCTATAATTATATTAACAGTAGAAGGAAAAGGTTGAATCACATTGAGCCACATGATATCAATGTATTAACCGTTGATGACTATGCTCGGCTGCTGACAAATTCAATAGGTATTTTGCATCTACATTCAATTCACACATGAGGAATTTTAAAAGGGAGGGGATGCCACAAGTTTATCAAACTGTAACAGGGAGTTAAATGACTGTGATAACTGAAAGGAAAATGGAAAAGAAATTTCTGAAGCTATACATAAAAAAAGGTGCCTGGGGGGATGAAATCTATACAATTATATTAAGCGGGGCAGCAAAGTAGGTAAGCAAACCCTTAGGCATAATTATCAGAGCATCCTTGGATTCGGGGGAATTCCCTGTGGACTGGAGATGTGCAAATGTATCCCCTCATAAAGGGGAATCAAAAGGTGACATGAGTAATTATAGCCTGTTAGCATAACGCCAGGTGCAGATAAAATAATGGAGCCACTAGTTAAAGAAGTAATGAAGAACCATCTGGACAGTAATGCAATTATACCGAAGTCACAGCATGGATTTGTTAAGAGGTGGTCTTGTACAACCAATCTTATAGGTTACTATGATGCAGTGACCAAGCAACTGGATTGAAAAAAGAATTTTAATATCATACACTTGGATTTCTGGAAGACTTCTGATACTGTTGCTCATAAAAGTCTGCTGTACAAACTGGAGCAAACAGGCGAGCTGCTGTTATGAATAAAGGGATGGTTAAATGGCAGAAAACGCAGGGTGATTATCAATAAGCGCTGCTCTTTGTAAACTAATGTTATTAGTGGAGTCCCCCACAATTCACTGCTGTGCCCATTGTTGTTTTTGATATTTATTAAGATATTAATGAAGTATATCAAGATTAATGTCTAAATTTGCAGATGATACAAATGTTAGCAGGGTGATTAACAACAGTCTCATCAGGGCAAGCTACTGCAACAAGATGTAGAAAAATTGGGTCGATGGGCTGAGAAATGGCAGTTAAAGTATAAATTTACAAATGCAAGGTACTGCATATGGGTAGCAGTAACCCACAGTAATGTACCAACTGTGTAGTACTACACTCAGGGTAGTTGAAAATGAAAAATACCTGGGATAATTATGTAATCAGACATGAAATTCTCTGAGCAGTGATGACATGCTCTCAGGCCAGCTCATGGTATGATATACAGAAACTTTGCCAATGGGGATAAGGAAGTGTTCATTCCTTTGTACAAGGCCACAGTTAGGCCTCACCTTGCATACTGTATACAGGTCTGGAGGCCTCACTATAGGAAGGATGTAGATCTCTTGGAATGGGTGCAGAGAAGAGCAATCAGTTTAGTGAAGGAAAGAAAGGGTGCTCTTACCCTTGAGGTGCATAAAGCCTTGAATGGTTTGATCAGCCTCTATGCTGATGGGATTCTTCCTCTTGCAAACCTGAGGGACAAACTAAAATTGAGGAATAACAGTTGTAGAATAGTTGTGCAGAAATTTTCCTTTAGCCAGTGGATAGCTGAATGCTGGAACAAACTTCCATCTGTCATTGTGGAAGTTGATAGCTTAAATAAATTCAAGGAAGAACTGGACAAACTTTTGGAGCGAATAGATGGGTGAAATGGGAAGTTTTTTTTTTTCCCCTTCTTTGGCTGATACTGCATAAGTGTGCATTCTTACATCATATGCATCTACTAATGCTAAGGCACCTAGCATGGATGGAATCTAGCCAATTATATTAAGGGAAGTCAGAAAACACATAAGGCACATAATTATGAGAGCATCCAAGGATACTCTTGTAATTATGAATAAATGTTATTACAATTACTCGTATTAAGTGTTATTACTAGTACTGTATTACTAAAAAGTACTAATGTCTATTATTGGACTACTACTATTATATTGCTAGAGTGGCCATGTCAAGAGTTTGCATCATCTGCCTGCACTCGAAGATATGGTGGTCCAGCATTCTTATGCACCAGTTTAAAGAAAAACAATGGCTACATGCCCAATTCAAGAGCTCACACACAGAAAGATCATACTCAGCATACTCAATAGCCAGATACAATTTCCAGAAATTCAAGAAGCATGCTATCAACTCGTTCATGGAGAAGAGGATAGCGTGTGGACAGCGATCCTGGTCGGCCAATCACATCCGGTCAGCAGCAGAATCATTAGACCTGGCAGAATGATGCGATCATGTAACCCAGTTCGTCAAAACAGACAGTGCAGCTGCGGAGTCCCCCGGAACAGTGCCCACTACGACATAACTAATCTCAATAATGTGACGATTGGCAAAGAGGAGCTAATCAAGGCCATCAATGCCCTGTCCAATAAGAAATCAATGGGAAGTGACTCTATTCCCACCTTTTGCCTTAAAGTTGCCTCCTACTTCATCAGCGATGAACTGACGAAGTTGTTTAACAGAATTTTACAACAGGGAGTCGTCCCAAACGCTTGGCTGAATTATAAAGTCATCCCAATTTCAAAGGTGCAGAATCCAACCTCTACTGCTGACTATAGGCCTATTTCAATCTCCTCCCCTTTTCTCAAATGCCCGGAGAAGTGCTTGTTTAAAGTGGTTAACAATCAGATCCTTTCCCAGAGATCTCAGCATACACATTATGCGCTCTCACAAAGATTGCCAATAACATGCATACAGGCTCTGAATTTGAAACCCTTCACACCTGGGAGCAAGGCTATGTTATGCATGCTGTTTTTCTAGATCTGAAAGCGGCCTTTGACTCAGAACCCCGGGGGGGCTCATATCTGGTGAGTGTGGGCTTGGCACACCCAGGGTCCCGAGCTGGATATATCATTCTTCTCTTTCTTGGTGATTCCCTTCTACTTTTGACTCTCTCTCTCTCTCTCTCAGGGTAACTTGGGAACTTTTTTTTTTTTTCCTGGTGCAGCATGAGCCTCAGGCTTCCTTGCACCATATGGCTATTAATAATAATAATAAGTTAAGCCTCTTATGTGCCTCCTGGAGGACTACTACAGTTTCACGGGTAATGTCTCGAAGATCCTCAGGAATCTGCTAACCAAAGAGGTGCCTTACCTTCCAGCAAAAGAATAACTGCATCACAAAACAGGTGGAAGTCGATATACCACAAGGTGGATCGTTGTTGGCACTGCTTTTTTCGGCGACATTTATTCAACTAATGAATGAAATACTTGCGTTTATGGCCTATGCCAACGATATTGTATGTTACCTCTCAAGCCCAACTAACACCTAACTAGACCAGACAGAGGAATTATCGAAGTCTGTCATCCTGAACAAATATCTCTCCTCTTTCTGTGAATACGCTACCTATTTTGGGCTTAAAATAAACCCTGAAAAATCTAAATATATCATCTTCCCACCTAGAGCACAAGCAGACCTCAATCCAGCAGCTTCTCTGCAGCCCTCCATTGTGGGGCATGTTCTCGTCACCACTCATTCCATAAAATTCCTAGGAGTGGTAATGGACGAAAACCTAACAAATAAGGAATAAGCAACTGAATTCAAGAGCATTACGGGCTTCTGGGGTATGAAACTTGATCTCTGTAGAGCGCACAACAAGGAAACAGTCAGAAAATTTCTCCTCTACTATTTTAGTTCTATCATCAGTTATAGTATTGAAGTTTGGTTGGCTGCTCCTATGTCCAGTCTGAAGATGCTCTGGGGTCTGGAATTCTGGGTCCTAAAGTGGGCCAACAAGTGGGCTCACCTACCCTATACAACATCAAAATCATAGCTCTGCATAAATCTGAGATACACCCCGGCCCAGCACCTGGCATATGCGAGGAAGCTCACAATGGCACTTAATTTGTGCTCCACTGCTCTGAACTTCGCAAACATTGATTTGGATGTGTGGTCCAGAGATTCTGCCTAAAGAAGAGAAAAGAGCAAATCCATAGTGAAGTGCATTCAGCATTCCTGCAATTGTCGGCGGAACTAGTCAACTCCCAGTGAAAGTTTTCAGACTGTCTCAATGTGTTGCAACTTGTATATAATAACTATAAAATCTATATAATACAATATAAGCTCCGTATAATCAATCTATTATAATAATTATAAAATCTATTTAATTCAATATTAGATGTGTATATTGCACTGTCTATGTAATTTATGTATTTGCTGTGTACCCACGTAGTTTTTTTTCTATGTACTGAATGTAATGTGTTCAGTTAATTGCAAGATTTCTCTGGTTGCCTGTAGCAGGAATCGTGTCCTACATTTCTATGAATAAAAAATTTTATTATTATTATATGGTTATAATAAAATTGTTTTCCCTGAGGAAGTATTAAAATCAGGCCTCCAGACCTGTATACAGTGCTCAAGGTGTGGCCTGACAATTGCCTTATACAAGAGGATAATCACCTCCTTATCCCTGCTAGAAAAATTCCTGAATACCATGAGCTACTCTTGCAGACCATCTGCACTGCTCAGAAAACTTCATATATGACTGCAAAATTACCCCCAGGTCCTTTTCATCCTCTACCACCATCAGTGTAGAACCACACTGTTGATATGTTACTCTAGGGTTACAGCTAATGTTAAACTTCAGTTACCCTTCTCAGCCCATCTGCTCAACTTTTCTAGATCCTGTTGCAGCAGCGTACTGTCATTAGTGTCATTAACAACTTTGCAGACCTTTGTATTGTCTGCAAACTTGGACATTAAGCCTAATAAACCATCATCAATATCATTAATAAATACAGAAAACAACAATGTACCCAACACTGAAACCTGGGGAACTCTGCTAATAACATTAGTCCACAAAGAGTAGTGTCCATTGATTACCACTCTCTGTCTTCTCCCACTCAACCATCCCTTTATCCATAGCAGCAATTTGCCTCCAATGTCACACTGCCCCAATTTGTGCAACAGTATCAACAGTCTTCCACTTGCAACAGTATCAAAAATCTTTCTAAGATTCAAATATATATCAAAATTATTCTTTGCATCTAGCTCCTTAGTGACCACATCATAGTATCCAATCAAATTGGACAGAAAAGACTTCCCTCTAACAAACCCATGCTGTGTCCAAGCTATAACTGAAGCCTTGTCTAGATGATCCTGCAGTGCTTCTTTAACCAGTGCCTCCATTAATTTCCATGGAATAGAAGTTATACTAACAGGTTTGTAATTACTTGGGTTGCCCTTTGATCCTCCTTTGTTAATTTGGGTCCCATTTTCAAATCTCCAATCCATGGGTACCTCCCCTGAGTCCAAGGAAGCTCTCATAATTATGACTAAAGATTTGCTTACTTTGTTTGCTACCTCCTTTAATATAACTGGGTAGATCCCATCCAACCCAGGTGACTTTCTTATGTTTATCTTCAACAATTTCTTCTCCACTTTTCTTTCAGTTATTACAAAATCAACTAGCTCACTGCCAGAGTTTAATTCATCTCTGGCATTCCCTCCCTGAATAACTCCTCAAGTATGAATGTAGAGGCAAAATTCTCCATAATGTTGTTAGCTAAATGAGAAGGATCATCCATTGATATCAAGGAGACCAATCTGATTCATCCCCTACTTCTGGAGTTTACATAAGTAAAGAACTCTTTGCTGTTTTTCTTTGCATACTTTGCCAAAGATTTCTCGCAATCTGCCTTTGCCTGCCTAACCCCCTTTGTGATTTGGTTACAGACCAACTTATATCTATCGTAGGCTTCTGTGTCACCTGTTAATTTATATGTATCCCATGCATTTTTCTTCTATGTACCATTTTACCCCAGGGGCTCACATCTGGTGAGTATAGGCTTGGCACACCCAGGGTCCTGAGCTAGATATCTTCGTTCTTCTCTTTCTTAGTGATTCCTTTCTACTCCTGACTCGCTCGCGCTCTCTCTCTCTCTCTCTCTCTCAGGATAGCTCGGGAATTTTTTTTGGTTAGTGCGGCATAAGTCTCAGGCTTCCTTGCACTATATGGATAATAATAATAATAATGTTTCATTAGTTCATCTGATATCCATTTAGGCCTAAACCTTGAACAAAATTTCTTAGTTGGAGTGAAAAGCCTAGTAGCTTCCAAGATTAATTCTTTTAATGCTTCCCATTTTAAAATTGCTGTTGGTAACATCATCAGCTGGTCCAATCATAAAGAATTTAAATACTGTCTCAGACCACCATAGTCACCTTTACGAAAGCAAAAACCGTTCCCTTTACCACTGATGGTAGTTACCTCTTTCAGTAAATCCAAAGGATAAATTCTTTGAATGGTTCCCATTTTGAATTTTCTGTTGGTAACATCGTCAGTTGGTCCTAAAGTTGGTTTGAAATTCTATACAGAAAATTCTATACAGAATTTTCTGTATAGAATTTCAAAAATCAAAAACTCTTCCCTTTACCTCTGATGGTAGTTACATCTTTAAGTAAATCCAACATCAGTACACTGTGATCACTGCCAACTAGTGGTTCCTTTATCAGCAGATTCTTAATGCATGAAGAATCACTACTGAAAATCAGATCAACAGTATTACTCCCTCTAGTTGCCTCCGGAACATGCTGCTGTAGAAAACAATCACCCAATAAATCCACAAAAGCCTTGCTAGTGTGTGGGTGACCAACCCACAAATTCCAGTCAATCTTGGGAAATTAAAATCCCCCATTATAAGACACTGATTTACTGGCCCACTTTATTTCTCTATACACTTGTTAATTATACTCATCAGAGTAATTTTGTTTTCCTATTGCTTATGCTGCACCAAACTGACTCGACACTGCACTGTCCAGCCATGTCGACTGGCTGTACTTCCTTGGATTTTATGTATTACTTAACTAATTGCATAACCGCTGCTCCCTTCCTATCCTGTCTGTCCTTCCTGTACACATTGTACTCCCAATGTGAAGAATCACACAGATATAAGGAAAGCAGAATTCCAGTTCTGCTTTCCTTATATCTGTGTGACTCCACATCTCTGATGTCCCAACAATTTTTGGCTTTGAGGTTTTGACCAACACTTTAAATTGATCAAATTTATTTACCAAACTACTACCATTGGTGTACACGCAAGTATACATGCAAATGTTCCTCTTGTTAGCTATCCTAACACAGCCCATGTATTTACTTGTTCCGCAATGACTCCCAGCAGTCTCTGGAATCCCGTGCACATTGTTTTCCAGGTTGCTGCTAATTCCAATAGAAGCAGTGCAAGAATCACTTTCACTTCAGCCAGTTGCTACAGTTAATCTATTAGTCTGTACATCCCCCCCCCAAGCTAGCAGTTTTCTGCCTCACCTAACACTGCCTCGACAGCATTAGCAAATATTCTTGCACCCTTTCTATTTAAGTGTACCTCATCCCTATAGAACCTGTCTCTCCTGTTAACAAGCACAGACCAGGCTGAGAAAAATTCTACCCCTTGAGCTTTGCACAATCTCTCCAGGACAAACTGATCGACACGGATCTCATCATATACTCCCTCCGATCGTGTCTGGCAGAATTGCAGACACTTTCAATTTCAACCCTAAGTCACGGCTTTTTTTCAACACTGACCCATACTTTTTAAATAATTCCGCTTGTCTCCTACTCTTAATATCATTAGTGTCAAAATGTACAACAATATCACTTTTTGTGCCCTTAAAAGATGATATCTGCTTTACAACGTCATCAACCTTTGCCCTTGGCAGACATACCCTGGTCCTGTTCCACCTATCCTTTTTCCACAAGATGTTCCCTGTTTCTCTGACAATAGAGTCACTGACAACAACTAGTTCCTTTGGGACCAGCACATTCTGCCTTGGGGTTTGCAGCTGTGTTGCGTGATATTCAAGAGCAAGCTCTGGCACTGATGTGGGCAGCTGAGATCTTGATTGGCCCCTCGATTTAAATCCTTCGAGGGCATACACCCTGTCCTTCAAGGCTCTCATATAGGCACATAACAACGCTGAGTTGCCGCCTGATTTTGTCACACTGCTTACATTGCACATACAAAAAGACATTCCCCCTGGCAATATCATGTCCCGTTCCTGATTGATCCACAAGCAGTACATTTCAAAATGCTATGATTCAGAGTACAACCGCTGTCCCTCAGTTCTCCACTGAGCCACAGCACTCCCATTACCTTGAGCCTTTTACTTTGCTACCCTGAGTTTTGGTTCTGAGTATCTGCTCTATGTCATGGATTTGTCTGATGTTTGAAATTCAGTGATTCCCCAACCATTATTGGCCTTGTAGTCCTCCGCCGAGATGAGGCATAATGATCAGTCTGTTTTATTTTATTTTCATTTTCGACTCGTTAGTTTTCATGTTAGTGATATTTCACATAACACAAAATATTATGTTTTGTGTTATGTGAAACATAATATTTCATGTTTATATTTCGTGTTTATTCTCTAAAAGTGTATTTTATTATACAGCAGACTTTCCATTAACCGGAATTCAAGCAACCAGTACTCTCAAGCAACCGGCAAAAAATCTCGGAAATAGTAGGTAGTTGAAAAATTAAAATGATACATTAATTTCTAGATAAAATTATTCAAACTTGGCGTGCCGCTTTGCACTGTGAGTATGCGCACGTGCATCCCTCATCACGTTTGTCTCTCACTCCCGACAATTCACTGTGTAAATATATCAGTTGATTTATTGTTATTCAAATTCTGTGTTCTCTTTCAACCCCTAGAATGCCGAAACAGTTAGAAAGTAAGCGTAAACGTGTAGTGCTTACCCTCAAGCAGAAGATGGAAATATGCAAGAGGCTTGAGAAAGGTCATGCAGTGCTCAGGAAGAATTTAATGTTGGCTCGTCAACGATCTATGACATTAAGGCTCAGTCTCAGAAAATAAAGGAGTTTTATGCCAAGTCAGAGAGGGACAAGAGTGTAGAGAAGCATCATACTCTTCATACACCGAGAATGGAAGTGTTTCACCAGGCCCTGTAAGAGTGGTTTTCGCAGAAAAGATCCGAGGGTGGTTGCATTTCTGGACCCATGTTGCTAGAAAAAGCAAAAGAATTTCATGAAAAAATGAAAATTGAAGGTAAGTGTTCATTTTCAAGTGGCTGGCTTACTCGATTCAAGGTTCGTCATGGCATCCGTAAGCTGTATTTGTAAGGGGAGCAGAAATTAGCTGATTTTCAGGCTGCAGCTTCATTTCACGAGGTGTTTAGTGAAATAATGAAAAAAAATGACTTGACCACAGAACAGATTTATAATGAAGATGAGACAGGACTAATGTGGAAGTGTCTGCCTAATTCTACTTTTTCTGGTGGTAATGAGAAGGTAGCTCATGGGTTTAAGAAAAATAAGGAGCGTGTAACTGTGCTAGTTTGTGCAAATGTATCAGGAAATCATAGGGTAAAGCTGTGTTTGGTTGGCAAATTTGCTAAACCAAGGTGCTTTAAAGGCATAAGTAACCTTCCCGTACATTATCTCATGCACAGAGCAACAGCTGGATGGACGCAGGAATCTTTACCAAGTGGTTTCATTATTCATTTGTCCCTAGTGCTAAAGAAAATTTACGAAAGAAAGGATTACCAGAGAATAGTAAAGTTTTGTTGCTCTTGGATAACTGTCGCACACATCCTCCTGCTGAAGAGCTAGTTAATGGCAACATTTTTGTGTGTTATCTTCGAGCTAACGTCACATGTCAGATCCAACCAATGGATCAGTGGGTGATGCAAACCATTAAAATGTTTTACAAGCGCGACTTCATGTGGAAAATGACTAATTTTGACGAGACAATTCTGGATTTTCAGAAGAAATATAACTTCAAAGATGCTATCTACACTAACTATCAGTTGTGCTTGGGACTCTGTGAGAAATTAAACATTACAGAAACATTGGAGAAAGTTGTGGCCAGCTGTGATATTTGAAAAGTCCTCCTCCATTGAATTTGAGGAATTCCCAGTCAATAGTGCAGCTGTCAATAGCACTGTTTATGATGAAATCTGTGAGTTAGTTGATGAAATGAATTTGCCTCGAGATGAAGTCAACGACTGGCTTATTGTGGAAGAAGATATACCAGTAACTCATACACTGAATACGGAAGACATTAGCATTAGTAGAGGCATATGATGCAAGAAAGCAAGCTTATTCAGCATCAGCCAAAAAAAAAAAAAAAGCACAACCACTACTCCCATTTTACCCCTCCGTTCGTTCGAAATAACTGTCCAGCTGAGCCTTAAATTTGTTTAGGCTATCAACTTCAACAACAAGTGATGGAAGTCTATTCCACAAACCAACTGCCCGCTGGTTAAAGGCAAATTTCCGCACATCTATCCGACATCCGTCCTTCCTCAATTTGAATTTATGCCCTCTCAGGTGATTATCCTGAGCAAGAGGAAGAATCCCATCGGCATTGAGCATGCTCAAGCCATTCAAAGCCTTATACACCTCTATCAGATCACCTCGCCGATGCCTAGTCTCCAGACTCTGTAATTTGCAAAACTTAAGCCTTTCTTCGTAAGAGCAACCCTTTGTTCCATTCACTAACCTTGTTGCCCTTCTCTGTACTCGTTCCAGCAGCTCTACATCCTTCTTGAAATGAGGCCTCCAGACCTGTATACAGTATTCAAGGTGTGGCCTGACCAACGCCTTATACAAGGGAATAATCACATCCCTATCCCTGCTAGAAAAATTCCTGTATATCATTGACAAGACACCATGAGCTACTCTTGCAGCTCGTCTGCACTGCTCAGAGAACTTCATATCTGCCTGCACAATTACCCCCAGGTCCTTTTCATTCTCTACCACTGTCAGCATAGTACCACAGAGTTGATACGTTGATCTGGGGTTACTGTTTCCCATATGTAGTACTTTACATTTGTCAAGGTTAAACTTCATTTGCCACCTCTCAGCCCATCTGCTCAACCTTTCCAGATCCTGTTGCAGCAGCATAGCATCAGTAGTGTCCTTAACAACCCTGCCAACCTTTGTATCATCTGCAAACTTGGACATTAAGCTTCATATACCATCATCTATATCATTTATAAATACAGAAAACAACAACGGATCCAACACTGAACCCTGAGGAACTCCACTAATAACATTAGTCCACGTTGAGCAGTGTCCATTGATTACCACTCTCTGTCTTCTGCCACTCAACCATCCCTTTATCCATAGCAGCAATTTGCCTTCAATGCCACACTGCTCCAATTTGTGCAGCAGTCTTCCATGCGCAACAGTATCAACAGCCTTTCTAAGATCCCAATATATATATATATATAATATCAAAGTTATTCCCTGCATCCAGTTCTTTTGTGACTACATCATAGTATCCAATCAAATTGGTCAGACAAGACCTGCCCTTAACAAAACCATGCTGTGTCTGAGCTATAACTGAATTCTTGTCCAGATGATCCTGCAGTGCTTCTTTAACCAGTGCCTCCATTAATTTTCCTGGAACCGAAGTTAAACTAACAGGTCTATAATTACTTGGGTTGCCCTTTGATCCTCCTTTGTGAATTGGGGTTACATTTGCACATCTCCAGTCTATGGGTACCTCCCCTGAGTCCAAAGAAGCTCTGATAATTATGGCTAGGGGTTTGCTTACTTCCTTTGCTGCCTCCTTTAATATAACTGGATAGATCCCATCCACCCCAGGTGCCTTTTTTATGTTTATCCTCAACAATTTCTCCTCCACTTTCCTCTCAGTTATTAGAAAATCATCTAGCTCACTGCCAATATTTACTTCACCTACGACATTCCTCTTCCTGAATAACTCCTCATGTGTGAATGTAGATGCAAAATACTCGTTTAGATTGTTAGCCACCTGAGCAGGATCCTCAACTGTTGAACCATCAACAACCAGTGGACCAATCTGATTCATCCCTTTCCTTCTTGAGTTTAAATAGTTAAAGAACTCTTTTCTGTTTTTCTTTGCATCCTTTGCCAAGGATTTCTCATAATCTGCCTTTGCCTGCCTAATCTCCTTTGTGACTTGGTTACAGACCAACTTATATCTATCATAGGCTTCCATGTCACCCATTAATTTGTATGTATCCCATGCACTTTTCTTCTCTGCCATATGTCTCATTAGTTCATCTGACAACAATTTAGGCCTGAACCTTGAACAATATTTCTTGGTTGGTATGTAAAGCCTGGTAGCTTCCAAGATTAGTTCCTTAAATGCTTCCCATTTTGAATTTGCTGTTGGTAACATCATTGGTAACAATATTGGGTAACAGTATTGGGCTTAGTATAATAGTCAAGTATTTTTTTAATACTAACTCTCAAGCAACCAGAAACTACAGTTATCCAGCATCTACCAATCCCCATGGGTGCCAGTTAACTGGGAGTCTGTTGTATATATATTTTATATTATATAAAAATATTTAAAATAAAAAATATGTATAAAAATAAATATAAAATATATTTTAAATATTTTATATAAATATATATTTTATAATGTATGTTTTTATATTATACAAACTATAATATAATTTATAGTTTTGGAAAAAGTATTCAGGTGCTAATTATTTATTTTTTTTTTTTTTTGGAATTGTTGGTGCCATAATGCACCTCCTAAGGTTTTTGCAGTACTTTAATCCAAGCCCGAGGTGGGAATCGAACCCGCGACCTTTAGGTTGCCAGGCAGGCACTTTACCCTCGGGTGCTAATGGTAGCATCATTTCATTACTCATTTTTAATTATTATTACTACTTTTTGCAATTTTTTTTATCATATTTAGGGTAGTAGCGATAATCTTCAATAAAGTTTAAAGCTAACCTCTTGACTACATTTTAAAAGTTACTTTTAATAATAAAAACGATAACTTTATGCTAGTTTATAAAAGTAAATTAAGTAATGTGATAAAAACTAACTCAAACAAAATGACTAGCTAGAACATAGAAATAAATAAGGAACTCGGAACTGCCAGTAGTGTTGCAAAAAATCCCGACTGTGGGAATTTTCTTGCACCTGATGAATGTTGTCCACATCATTTCCTAAAAGAGTGGCATGCGACATGCTTTCCACTTCCAGAAACTAACATGCTCCACATTAATATTTAAAAATAACTAAATGCACAAGGCATTTAGATTACCACAGTAAACACCCCTGAGAACTATATAAATATATAATATTGCGGGGGGGGACTGAAAACTTGAACAATAATGCTGCGTTCACACAATCGATATTTAAGCTATATAGTAATACTTAATCACCCAACCAACCAACCAATTAAATTAAAGAATCTTCACACCTCATTAATTTCATTGGTTGTGTGGTGAATTAAGTACTGGCGGATCCGCTTCAGTTTCACATGTATAAACGCAGCCCTACAGCATATTTTATTGATGTTATTTGGGTTGGGCGTTTTATTGTTGTAACAACATCAACAAATTATCGCGTACATTTAACACATTTTATGTCATCGCGCCAACAAGCGTAATGTAACACTGTCGTTTTTGTTTTTATATTCAAGTTTTTCAGTTAAATACTTTCCCCATTATTTAACTAGCATTAATTGTATTATTGTTCAAACACGTTTGGTAAAAAAAGTCCAAGCATAACATCACACAGAATAATCATTAAAATTAAACAGTTAAAACATGTTGCAGTTCTTTTCATTATATATATGTGTGTGTGTGTGTGTGTGAGGTTTGTAAAATAGATAAAGTGTCTGTGAAAATAAAAAGTACACATGGTACCTGAACTAAGAGAAGTTTAAGGGATAGTCGAAAGTGGAAGTGAAGTAATGGTTAAACAGGTGAAAGAAATTGAAAAACCTAGTACAGAAACGAACTGGGACTGAGGAGGCAAAAAATAAAATAAAATAATAATAAAAAACAAAGAAATAAATAAATAGCACTATATCAGATATCGTTGGGAAATTTTGCCCTCCCCTGACTCCACATCTTGCTAAAATTGCCCTCCCATATCTGAATATAGTGCTATTTATTTATTTTTTTATTATTATTATTATATATATATATATATATATATATTTTTTTTTTTTTTTTTTGCTTCCTCAGTCCCAGTTCATTTCTGTACTAGGTTTTTCAAATTCTTTTACCTGTTTAACCACTACTTCCACTTTCGACTATCCCTTAAACTTCTCTTAGTTCAGGCACGATGTGTACTTTTCATTCCATTTTCACAGACACTATCTATTCACTATCTATTTTACAAACCTCACATTATTTTTATCCTTTTCCTTCCTTTACTACTGCACTGCGCGTTTTGAAGAATTAGACATACGATAACTTTTGTTATTTTCCTTTTCTGCTTATTTTGCTTCTTAACGGTTGTATATATATATATATATATACAACCGTTATATATATATATATACAACCGTTACAACCGATTTTATATATATATAGGTTATATATATATAAAATCTAAAAATCATCATTTTCTCATTCATGATTAGAGGCTGTAATTACATATAAAATATAAAACAAGCATTTTTGCTTGCATGTAGTGATAAACTGAGCGAAACACGCTTGTAATATGTGTCACTTCAAAAAAAAATAAACCGACTGATATATTTGTTATTCATAAAAAAAATAAATAAAATAATAATAACAATAAAATCTCTTTCACGAGCAATAAACACCGGTACCCTTGTGGCCTTTGCCTATAACAGCGTTCTAAAATCTGTGGGGTTAGAGAGCGCCTCGCACCTATACCTGCCATAACTGCTCGATCATTAATGATTCACTCCGTGTCCAAAAGCAATTTTCAAAATATGACTTAAAAGTTTCTTTCTTCATCATCAATGTTTGAAATGAATTGACACTTAAACAACACTGGTTAAATGTCATATAAAGAAGTAATAAACAAAATAAAAAGCAAGCCCTTCCCTGTTTGAAAAGTTTCGAAATGTTAGGCACCTCAAAAGAGGCTACAATAATGTAGCAGACGACTGTTAGTAAAATGCAACAACTTACCGCATCTGCAGTAGGAACACCCACTAGAAAAATTATAGTATATACGGCACTGTAAAGAAACACGATATTGTGAATTAGTTTTAGAAATACAAACATATTTAATTCGAAATCTTAAGACTGATTTTGATTTATTAAGTATGTAGATACGTGCTGATATGTTATAAATAGTCCGTTATAACTTTCCATAAATACTTACCACAGTTGTAAAACACTAGAATATAACGTCCATTTAAAAGGTCTTTCCTCCCAAGATGAGCTCCGTTTTCTTGGGATGTGTGGGCTACAAGACATGCTGTCCCTTATGACATACAACGTCCCTCAAATATTGTGTTTTGACACCATGGAGAAACTTTAATCTGCGGCGGCTTGTTATTATCACAAACAGCACAAATAGATATTTAACAAAATTTGAAGAAATGATAGCTTTTGGCTTAAGCTAACCGTCCGCGTTCATCTGCTCACTCGAACGTTCAGCAATCCACCACAACTCAGGAAGCAAATTCAAGCACTTTCCGAAGATCAAGCCCATGGGCGGAGCTTTAGTCACGTGATACTCAAGGCGCGTCAGCTACGAGCAAAAGTAATGGAAACTGTTAATGGACTACAGAGAATGCTCTTGAGGTATACAGCCTTCTTAGCCGCGCTGATAACTAGGAAAACAAGGATGATAAAGCGAACGTAGAATCAACCATATCATGTGAACTAAAAATTGCAATACTTTGTGGACATTCTCAGGCACTGTTAATGGCATATGTTGTCTCAACTGGAAACATCGATTTAATTAGATAACAGGACAGGAATCATGTTGTTGTTGTTATTATTAGAGGTGTTAGGCGAATCGGCATTAGGCCATATTGCGCCATTTATAATATGTCTGTAAACTGTGTGTTCTGTGATCGATTTTCTGTTTACAGGACAAAAAAAAACAAGTTTCTGGAAGAAAAAATCATGTTACCCTTGAGCGAAACCGACTAACTCAACCACATTGGAAAAAGGCTCATAAAAATTCCTTGCGCCATTACCGGGTTTCGAACTCAGGTCTTTTCTACGCGGTGTGGGCAGGGCGATGATTATACAAACTACGCTACACAGGGCTGGAACAACAGGACATTAGTATTAGTATTATTAGTATTATTAGCTATATGGTGCAAGGAAGCCTGAGGCTTATGCAGCACCAGCCAAAAAAAAAAAAAAATTCCTAAGTTACCCTAAGAGAGAGAGAGAGAGAGAGATTAGCTGGAAGACATTGCCCTTGAGGCAATAAGTTTGCCAATTGTTATGTTTGTGCATTGTATAATGAAGTTTATAAAAATAAATTTAAAAATAAGCAATTTTCCCTTACTTCACTCAACTCATTGCATTGATGATTTTATTATCCTAATAAATTTGTGTAATTATATGTATTAAAACTTACAGGCAAGTAACATAACGCTTGGACAGCATAGTTAGTATAATCACCCTCCTCCTCACACTGGGTGAAAAAGTTCAAATCCCGTCAATGACGCCAGGAACTTTTATCTCCCTTTTTCACATCGTGGCTAAGTTAGTCAGTCACAGAGGCGGGTGGCATAGTTTTATTTTTCTCACGGAAACTCCTGTTTTCGGTCAGCAAACAGCAAATTAACCACAGAACATACGCAATTTACAGACTTAATATGTACGGCGCAATAGTTGCTGACACACCTAAAACTCTACAACAACAAAGTAACATTACATTTTTCTTGCATTAAATTTGAATTTTGAGCGAAAAGAAAACTAAAATTGTTGTATTAGAACATGACAATTAAATTACGAGTTTTGCCGTACTGCTGAATATCGGAATGTGTGGTTTAACAAAATTTTACATGGTACTCTATTTCTTATAAATAAAATGGGCATCCAAGAGGTATTTATTATTGACTTAAAGTCAACATTTCAGAAAAACAAAATTGAAAGTTACTTCTATGTGTTGGAATAGCATATAGAAAGAAACAAACCCGAAGGTTACTTTCTGTATATTAGAAGGGTGCAGCAGAACTTATGTGAACAAACAAATTTTACAAAAAATAATTTTGAACGATATTCATTTCATTTCTACTACCTGGGTAGTATGAATGCATCGTTTATTCATATCTCATATTGTGAGCACCTTCACAACGAGTTGCCTAGGTATTGCACTACTTCGAATAAGTAACACTTTTCTGGTAGAGAAGAGTACCGTTACTTATTCTCAGATGGGCACCCCACTCATACGGCACCATTTCGAAGCTAGTTGGCTTCATCATTGGTGGGTGGGCAGGTACCCTGTTGCAATAGTGACAACCCAGTTATGAAATATAACTCCACAATATGAGAGATGCTTGATGGTATGAGTGCTTTAATCGAAAAAAAATTCTTGGCTGAATGTCTGAGAATATGAAAGAGGCTGTTTAGACATTCAGTCAAGAAATATTTTTCGATTAAACCACGCATACCATCAAGTATCTCTCATATTGAGGAGTTATACTTCATAACTGGGTTGTCACTATTGCAACAGGGTACCTGCCCACCCACCGATGATGAAGCCAACTAGCTTCGAACCGGCCCTGTCCGGATGGTGATGCCCATCCGAGAATAAGTAATGTAACAAAGATAAAGAAAACAAAAGAATTTTTGAAGCCTCTGGCAAGCTAGGAGAGTAATTTGCCAACCTCATAGAGAAGGCCCTGGCTAAGAAAGTATTAGAAGAAAAAGATGCTAATACGTAACATGAGGGAAATATGAACATTTTTTATTAATAAACCTTATTTGATGGATGTTATTTTATTGTAATCATTAATCATTTATTTTTACTTTTCCTTTGTAGCGTCATTACATTTCATTGGCTTTCTAATTCAGCTTTAATTTCTTATAATTCAAAGTATCACTTTGGATTTTTCGCCTTCATTCCCTATCATCCACCTTTAATACTTTTCTTTCTTTCTATTCTTTCCCTACTAGTTTGGCACTTTAGCATTACCATTAGTAGAGGCATTTGATGCAAGAAAGCAAGCTTATGCAGCATCAGCCAAAAAAAAAAAAAAATAATAAATAAATAAAAAATAACCACTTCCACTTCACCCCTCTGTTCGTTCGAAATACCTGTCCAGCTGAGCCTTGAACTTATTTAGGCTATCAACTTCCACGACAAGGGATGGAAGTCTGTTCCACCAACCAACCCGCTGGCTAAAGGCAAATTTGCTCACGTCTATCCTACATCTGTCTTTCCTCAATTTGAATTTATGCCCTCTCATGTGATTATTCTGAGAAAGAGGAAGAATTCCATCAGCATTGAGCATGCTCAAACCATTCAAGACTTTATACACCTCTATCAGATCACCTCGCTGGTGCCTAGTCCCCAGACACTGTAATTTGCAAAACTTAAGCTTTTCTTCGTAAGAGCAACCCTTTGTTCCATTCACAAATCTTGTTGCCCTTCTCTGTACTCGTTCCAGCAGCTCTACATCCTTCTTGAAATGAGGCCTCCAGACCTGTATACAGTATTCAAGGTGTGGCCTGACCAACGCCTTATACAAGGGAATAATCACATCCCTATCCCTGCTAGAAAAATTCCTATATATCATCGACAATACACCATGAGTTACTCTTGCAGCCCGTCTGCACTACTCAGAAAACTTCATATCTGCCTGCACAACCACCCCCAGGTCTCTTTCATTCTCAACCACTGTCAGTGTAGTACCACAGAGTTGATACGTTGCTCTTGGGTTGCTGTTTCCCATATGTAGTACTTTACATTTGTCAATGTTAAACTTCATTTGTCACCTCTCAGCCCATCTGCTCAACCCTTCCAGATCCTGTTGCAGTAGCATAGTGTCAGTAGTGTCCTTGACAACCCTGCCAACCTTCGTATCGTCTGCAAACTTGGACATTAAGCTTGATATACCATCATCAATATCATTTATAAATACAGAAAACAATGATGGACCCAATATTGAACCCTGAGGGATTCCACTAATAACATTAGTCCACAATGAGCAGTGTCCATTGATTACCACTCTCTGTCTTCTCCCCCTCAACCACCCCTTTATCCATAGCAGCAATTTCCCTCCAATGCCACACTGCTCCAATTTGTGCAGCAGTCTTCCATTTGCAACAGTATCAAAAGCCTTTCTAAGATCCAAGCATATAATATCAAAGTTATTCCCTGCATCCAGTTCTTTTGTGACTGCATCATAGTATTCAATCAAATTGGTCAGACAAGACTTCCCCTGAACAAAACTATGCTGTGCCTGAGCTATAACTGAAGTCTTGTCTAGATGATCCTGCAGTGCTTCTGTAACCAGTGCCTCCATTAATTTTCCGGGAACAGAAGTTAAACTAACAGGTCTATAATTACTTGTGTCGCCCTTTGATCCTCCTTTGTGAATTTGGGTCACATTTGCTCATCTTCAGTCCATGGGTATTTCCCCTGAGTCCAAGGAAGCTCTCATAATTATGGCTAAGGGTTTGCTTACTTCCTTTGCTGCCTCCTTTAATATAACTGGATAGATCCGATCCACCCCAGGTGCCTTTCTTCTATTTATCTTCAACAATTTCTCCTCCACTTTACTCTCAGTTATTAAAAGGTATGTAAAGCCTAGGAGCTTCCAAGATAAGTTCTTTGAATGCTTCCCATTTTGAATTTGCTGTTGGTAACATCATCAGTTGGTCCCACTGTATAGAATTAAAATACTGTCTCAGTCCATCGTAGTCGTCTTTACGAAAGCAATAACCCTTCTCTTTACCCCTAATGGTAGTTACCTCTTTGAGTAAATCCCACTTCAGCACACTGTGGTCACTGCCACCTAGTGGTTCAATTACCTGCAGATTCTTAATGCATAAAGAATCACTACTGATAATCAAATCAAGAGTATTACTCCCTCTAGTTGCCTTCCGAACATGTTGATGTAGAAAGCAATCATCCAATAAATCCACAAAAACCTTGCTAGTGTGTGAGTGACCAGCCCCCAAATTCCAGTCAATATCTGGGAAATTAAAATCCCCCATTATAAGACTCTCTAATTTACTGGCCCATTCTATTTCTCTGTACAGTTTCTTATTATATTCATCACAGTCATTAGGCCTATAGCACACTCCTACTCTCAATTTTGATCTCCCAATGCTTATGTCACACCAAACTGACTCGACACTGCACTGTCCAGCAATGTCGACTGGCTTCACTTCCTTGGATTTTATGTATTTCTTATCTAATAGCATAACTCCTCCTCCCTTCCTATCCTGTCTGTCCTTTCTGTAGACATTGTACTCCCCAAATTCCAGTTCTGCATTCCTTATATCTATGTGACACCACGTCTCTGAAATCCCCACAGTATCTGCCGTTGATGTTTTGAGCAATACCTCAAATTCATCAAATTTATTTACTAATCTACTAGCATTGGTGTACACGCAAGTATACATGCACCTTTTCTTTTTCTTAGCTACCCTAACACAACCCATGTGTTTATTTGTACCCCAGCTCTTTATGCTCTTTACTTTATGCTCAGTACTTTATGCTCTTTACATTTCCATCTTTCAAATCTTTCTCTCGCTTAATTATTATAACTTTGCTTATATATTCACCTTATATATAAGGTGAATTTTATTATATATAAGAAATTTACCAAGAATGTAACAGTATATATTAATAATTAATGAACCAGGGACACTGCCAGAATTAAGGAGAAGGAACCCAACGACCATAATGGATACGTAAGTTTGTATTCCACACTCTACCTGTAAATACATAAATACATACATACATTCATATACTGTATATTTGAATAACGTTTGAAATAGTTGGAAACTGAATCTTTCATAATAAAAATAAAATAAAAAGGTAAAGCAAACATCAGAGGCAGCAAAAAGCATATTCCTCCGCATGATGCTTGAAATATAAAAATAATAAATTAAAATAGGAATTTAAAATATATAAAAAATAAAAATAATGCCAGCAGCACGGCAAGACAGAAGAGCGAAAATAGTCAAAATTAAACATAATGATCAAACCAACTGGGAGGGAAGAGAGGGGTAAAAAGAGTAAAAATATTTCAGCAGAAACTCTTTAAGATAATTTAGAACATCTAAATGTAAAGATAATAAAATAATAATCCATTAAATTTCGAATGCCAATTAAACAGAAATTTAACGGCTCCCCCTCTGACGGGCACCAGGTCCAAATTTTTGTGAAATATCACCAACAGAGATGTAAACCACTACAATAAAATAAAACAAAAATAAAACAAAAATAGACAGTGGTTTGGTGGTTTACATCTCTGTTGGTGATATTTCACAAAAATTTGTTCCTGGTGCCCGTCAGAGGGGACGCCGTTAAATTTCTATTTAATTGGCATGCGAAATTTAATGGATTATTATTTTATTATCTTTACATTTATATATTCTAAATTATCTTAGAGAGTTTCTGCTGCAATATTTTTACTCTTGTTATCCCCTTCTTCCCTTCCTGTTGGTTTGATCATTATGTTTAATTTTGACTATTTTCGCTCTTCTGTCTTGCCATGCTGCTGGCATTATTTTTATATTTTATATATATTTTTAATTCCTATTCTAATACTATATATATATATATATATATATATATATATATATCAGACTTATCTATTCTTACATGCTTATATATATATAAGCATGTAAGAATAGATAAGTCTGATAAAATTTGCATAGATGGGGGTGAAAATTACACAAAGTGCCAAGGACTAAAAGGGGGTAAGGATTGTAGAAAAAATTGGGGTGGGTTGTGTACGGGAACACAACTGCAATCGTTTAAGGCGTGAATCCGTATTTGTGTTAGAGGAAGGGTAAGATGTAAATGAATAAAGTCTTGGTTGTTATAAGTGAATAATGAACAGCGGCCCACTGCCATCTCTTTACAAACTCTTCGAAATGAACTGCGACAATAATATGACGCGACATCGATCCCGGGACGAGATTTCAGATCATTATGTGAAAAGCAAATACTGTTCCAAGAGTAACCTCATCATAGTACAACCTTCTGTCGAAGTAAAAATTCGATGTTTCCTACAAAACATCAGGAGTGTCAAAAACAAACTAGATGGCCTACTTGATTTGCTTTCCTGCGCAGAGTACGACTTCGTCATTCGGATTGAAACCTGGCTCAGAGATGAAATGGAAATTGCTGCTTTCACCTCAAATCTTGGCTAACACACACTGGCTGCTAATAGAATTGGGAGACAAGGTGGTGGTGTAGCAATCTGTCAAAGGAGTTCACTTCCCCTGATTAAGGCATCCACTTATCCAGGAGGTGACATAGAAGCTGTTCTTGGAATCTACCGAATTGCTGGTTTGTCAATCTCAGCGTGTGCCGTTTATTTCCCTCCACCGGTTTCTGAGGATTCTGTCCTTAATCTGACAGCATGGCTGTCATCCACAATCAATCATCGGCAAAAGCTCGTCATCCTCGGAGACTTTAACCTTCCCCTGCCAGCCACAAAGAACCTCCTAGATACTCTGTCATTGAACATGTCGGAAATGGGCATTGGTCTTATTCATGTTCCTCCCACACACGGCGATGCCATCCTGCAGCGCATCTTCTCAAACTGTTTAGTAAAGGAAACCCTGACCATAACTGAGAACTTCCTCCCGTCCGATCACGTTCCGATTGCTGCGATGATATCTCTGCAGGCACCTAAGAATGAACGTACAAACTACAAACACTGTCAGGAGAGTATACAATCCAAAATACATCAACATTGGAAAAGTTACTACCCTTTTCCAACTTTACCCATGGAACATACTGGCTGAGCTTAACATAAATGAGGCTGCCTACTGGCTTTCGAGATGGATGGAATTCATTGCAAGGTCTGCAAGGTCCAAAACTTGCATCCTTAGTCCCCACTCAAAGCCATGGTGGAATGACCTCCTGACCAAGGCCTTTAGGGAAAAACAGGCAGCCCATGCATCTTACAAGAAGTCGCCTTCACAAAAGTCATACGCCAAATTTTCCAAAGCAATGATGGATTTCCATTAGAGTAAACAATTTGCTATTGATAATTTCATGAACGGCCGGCTATCCAGGGGAAAACGTGTGTGGTCCACTAGTCATACTTGCACCCCTCTATCTTTAGATGTCCAGGAATGGTGTGAGCATGTGCTGCGTTTTAAGCGAGATCACCGGGTGTCCGAAGCATATCCTTGGAACGAAGCGTTTAACGTTTCTTCACCTTCTAGTAATACAGAAATTTCCGAAGAACAGCTAATAAAAATAATAAATTCGCTACATGACAAGTGCACCATAGGAATTGATGCAATATCTCTTTTTAGTCTAAAAATTGCTTCTTATTTCATCAGCAAAGAGCTCATTCAACTCTACAACAAAGTACTCAAATTTGCACAGGTGCCTTCAAGCTGGTTATCATACAGAGTCGTGGCAGTTCCGAAAAGCCTCGTGCGAAAAGACCGGCTGACTTCAGGCCAATATCAATTGCGTCTCCCTTCCTGAAATGCTTTGAGAAGTGCATCTATAATGATGTAGCACTCGCAATCTTTGCGCATGGGCCAAAACATACCCATTATGCCATGGCGAATAGATCTACTGTAACCCGCCTACAGTCATTATCACAGAAAATACTTCACGCCTGGAATGACAACAAAGATCTTCACACCATTTTTCTGGACATGAAATCTGCTTTCGACTCAGTCCAAATAACACCCCTTCTTGCCTTACTTGAGAGATTCTACGTGATATCCGGAAATATGCTCGATATCCTCAATAATTTGCTATCTAGGAGAATGCTTCACTTCAAAGGCGATGGCATTACAGTCACTAAAAGCGTCGAAGTAGGGATCCCACAAGGTGGTTCTCTCTCAGCCTTGTTATTTGCAGCAATATTCGTTCCACTAATTGATCAAATTCCAGCTTTCCTATCGTATGCTGATGATACTGTATGCTACTTGCCATGCAAACGCCATGTTGGTGACTCACAAGAAAGACAAACCTCCTCTGAATCTGTAAACAGCTACCTAAATACATTCTGTAAGTATGCTAAATTTTTTGGCCTGTCAGTCAATCCAGAGAAGTCAAATATCTCATCTTTACGCCAAGTCGGATGACTTCTACTGATACTGCATCTTCTCTACTTCCGGAATTGGCAGGAAATGTTCTGACTCCCACAGATAGTGTCAAATTCCTAGGAGTAATCCTTGATGCCAACCTCACCTATAAAAAACAAATCCAAGCTCAGTATTCCAAAGCCCTGAGAGCATTCTGGGGAATGAAAATTGATCTGTGCAAAACGCACAATAAGCAAATAATCAATAAGAAATACCTTGCAACTTACTTCTGTAGTGTACTCTCCTGTGTCGTGGAAATTTGGTCGGCGGCACCACCCACCAGCCTCAGGAAACTATGGGGCCTCGAATTCTGGGTGCTGAAGTGGGCCAACTTGTGGTCACACCAGATCTACACAACATCTAAATCTACTCTCTGCTGCAATCTGCAATATACGCCCATAGTTCACAGAGCACATGTGCTAAAAATAAAAGCAATCCTTCATTTTTACTCAGCTAAGCAGGATCACATCAACATCTGGAACACGGTTCGTTGGCGTTTGCCAGGCAGACATCTCCGTAGTACAACTTCCTTGTACTCAAGGCTCTAGCGGTTACAGAATTTCAAGAGACACTTCCCTAATGTGACTCTGGACACTCTCAACTCGCTCAACATCGACATCGACCTGTGGACTATGGACAAAGCATATGGCAATGGCTGCCGTAGCCTAGTGGTCAGGCGCGCGGGTGCATAAGTACACGTGTCTTGAGTGACCGGGTTTAAGCCCGTGACTACTGAATACGGTGCTGTTTCTTGTATTCTGTCTATCTTGTGAACTCCTCTGACCGTTTGGTCGTCCCGGAGTATAAACAGAAAATATATCTTGTCCTATCTTGCTGTTTGTAAAGGACATTTATATTATAAGTGCCGATCTTAGTTAACTGATGTCATTTCATATTCTGCTCAACTTGTAGTCCTTTTTCGCGGTAATTACTACTACATTCATTTTTACATTTTGATTATCATCTTTGCTTTGATCTATTAATTATTATTTAGTTATAATTATTATTATTTTATTTATTTATTTTTATTTTTATTTTTTTTTTTATAAAACAAAATCACTTGTATATACAACAAATTGTAAGATTCCTCTGGCTTTCTGTGTAAGGAATCACTATTGTATAAATTTTATGTTAATAAAGAATCTTATTATTATTATTATTATTTCTTCTCGTTTCATTGTTTAATGTTTCAAAGTTATCACATTCGAAGTCAATATCCATCGGTTCAGGCAGCGGCGCACTCGAAGTACTCGCCGGCGTTGACGCGTTCCGCTCTCTATACAACCTGCATCGTTCGGCATTAGTCAATTTGGGACTTTCTGATTCCTTTTGAATTTTTCTTTCCAATGATATACATTTCTTACATTTCTGTTCATATTTCCTTTGCAATTTTTTCGACATTATGAAAATTTTCTTCAACTCCACACACTTATCGACTTATAACTTTACAAATTTTATTTAATCGGTTATTATTGCTAAATAATATTGTAGATTCGATTCTTTTATTCTCTACAAATCAACACCAATTTCAACGTCCTATCTCTTCGCAATCCAAAGTTACACTGCCCAAACACCGCCAGGCGTCGCCATTTTCAGTATTCAGGCGCAAGCGTTACCCCCCCCCCTCACTTCTGCACCCCTCACTACCCACCATTTTAGATACGGACATAAATCCTCTATCCAACGAAATTTAAATCATTAGATTATCATTTATAGTTTACGAGATATAAGCGCGACAAATCTTGCCATTCCATTTTTTTGGTCGCTAGAGTTTTCGTAGAGACCCCCCCTCCCCTTATACCGGCCGGAATATAAAGACGTATTCACGTCAAAAAGAAGTAAAGTAGATTTGAAAAAGCCGAAAATATGTTAAAATCCTAAAAGCTATGATGAATTAAGAAAATTGTGGGCTGAATTGCAAAGCCAATTTGGAGGTGAAGGAACTGTACAGTAAAATTATTAATACCAAATGATTAAACAAAAAAAGTAAAAAAAAAACTAAACCTGATCAGGAACTGCGTTTCTATACTAGTCCATAACAGTACAACAAAATGGGAAATACAGCCAGCAAGCAAAAAGAAAAAAAAAATTAGCACATTCTTTTACGGTATGGACAAAGTAGTTCCAACGCAGGTGTCAATGAAGTGAAAATTATTAAGGTAAGGATAAGGCTAAATTCTTTCAGCCTTGTCCTTATTTTTTCCATACCCTTCTAGTCCTTGGCACTTCGTGTAATTCTCACTTCCATCTATGCAAACTTTATCAGATTTATCTATTCTTACATACTTATATACTTTTGCATCCTTTACTGCTGCTTTGCACGTTTTGGTGCATTTGTCATACTTTACTTATTCATTATTTTTATTTATTTTTTATTTTTAATTTTCCATCAACTGTAACTTTGACTTTAAATTACATTCAATATACAGGATGTCTCAAAAATACACGGTATAACTTCAGGAATGAGTTCCTCATATGCAGACAATAAAAATATTTTATATCAACATAGTTCCGGAAATGCTTGGTTCCCGAGTTTATAGTTTACGAGATATAAGCGCGACAAACTTGCCATTTTTTTGTCGCTAGAATTTTCGTAGAGACATCCCCCCAACTTATACCAGACCGAATTTAAAGGCGTATTATAAAGATAACCGGAATGTCTTATCTCCCGCAGGTGATTTCCTTCATCACAAGGTACTGACAGAATCTGGTGGTTTTCCATTCCGACCATGTACTCAAATCAGGAGCAAGCGGATATGCACTTTATGTACGGTTCGGCGGACGACAATGCTCTGGAAGCTCGTCGTTTGTACCACGAAAGGTTCCCAGAACAAAGATGTCCAGACAAGAAAATGTTTGAAGGTATCCATCGCCGCCTTTGTGAACATGGGACCTTTACAACTCGTGCTGCCGACAGAGAACGACCAAGATCTACGACTTCTGAAGTAGAGGAGGAGATTTTGGATGTTGCGCATGCCACTCCTGGAAACAGCACACACAGAATAGCAATGCAACTGGCTGTTCAACATTCGACTATTTGGAGAGCGTTGCGAGAACACCAACTGTATCCTTACCATCGGGTACAAGCCTTGTCACAAGCAGATTATCCTGAGCGAATAATGTTCTGCCAGTGGTTCTTGCAGCAGTTCTGATGTGTCGTAAAACTTCTCACTTTCCTGCCTTAGTGATATTCACAGTTGAAGCACAGTTCACACGAGACGGAATCCAAAACTTTCACAATCAGCATGTATGGGCTGAAGAAAACCCACATGCAATTCTTCCATCACATCACCAACAGCGGTTCAGTCTCAACATCTGGGCGGGTGTTTTTGGTGATAAATTATTTGGGCCCCATGTACTTCCAAACAAACTCACAGGACAAGCGTACAGAAACTTTCTGGAAAACAACACGCCTGATTTCTTGGACGACACGCCACTGATCATTCGTCAACAAGCACACTTGTCCTGCTTAAAGCACACTTGTGCTTTAAGCAGGAATCTCGACTGTTGCCGGACCAGTCCAACACACTGTAATGCCAGCATTTCTGAGGTATGACTGCACCTTAAGGGAGAAAAACGAGAGAACATTGGTGTAAGTATATTTTAAGCCTTGTGAGACAAGAAGACAAACTGATCATTAAATCTAAATAGCATAAAACTTTCCAATTTTGCTATGTAGCAAGGTGCTGAGTCCTGTTGGAAAATGCAGTTTTTAACGTCTGTGTGGTGATCCCTAATAACGGGCACTCCTCCAAGATAACAGTGTAGGTTTCTGCATTCACCGTTCCGTTAATAAACTTAATTGGCCCCACCACATTGCTTGTTATGCATCCTCAGACCATCTGACTGCGGGGAACTTTACAGTCGGTGTTATGCAGTCAGGATGGTATGCATCCGATTTCGTCTTCTGACATATCGCTTCCCATCCGAGCCATGCAGGTTGAATTTCGATTCGTCAGAAAGGATAACGGTGTTCCGTTGCTCTTTTGTCCATGAAACATGCGTTTCAGCCCGAGCAAGTCGCTTCTTCCTCATTTGTTGGGTCAACAAAAGCTTGTTCTTGGACCGATAGACATGCAGACCACATTCGGAAAGCCGTCTTTAGATAGTTCGTGCGCTTGTTTCAACACCAGAAGCCATCTCAAAGTCCAGTTTTAGATCAGGGGCACTAGCATGTCGATTAGGAAGGCATAGCCGTTTCAAATGTCGACCTTGGGAAGGCGTAGTCACCTCTCTTACGGCCTGATCCAGGTCTTCTCTTCACATCACTGGTTCCACGCATATTCCAGCACCCGGGATACTGTTGGCTGGTGGCAGCCTATTTTATCAGCGATAGCAGGCATAGAAAGCCCTTCCTGGTACAGAGCAACAGCTACCCTTTTTTTCATGGTGTCAACTGGACATATGGAGCCATGTTTACACCTCCGAAAAAAAGGATACTAATGAGCGTGTATACCCTTCCAACGCCGTATTTATAGAAACGGCTGATGCAATACCATTCAATTACTGTCTAATGCAATAGAAGCGTTATCTAACGCAATACCTTTGCTTTGCTTTGTGACAAAAAAAAAAAAAAATGAATGTAATCAAACAATATCTTATACATTTCACTACAAATTTTGCTTTTTTTTAAGGTGATGCAGTTTTTTCCCCGCCACTGTATATATAAAATCTTTTATTTATTTTATGTTTCCGTTCCTATAAAGGAATAAAATGTTAATTTTCAAATTGGTGATGTAGGCATATGATATAATTGTATTGCAATAGTTATCAATTAAACATTACACGCACATTATTTTACTTAGGGCATGGGCCTATTTATTTTTGGAACCGTTTTTGATGGTTTATTTATAACTAGGATGGCAAACATTTCGGATTGAAGGTATTTCAGACATTAAGGCGTAATGGTGCTGATGAGCAAGTTGGTGTGGTAGCAGTAGCTGGTTCGCCTATTTTTTTAATTAATGTTTAATCGTAATTTTACTAGTTAAATACTAAATTTGTATGATCTTATAACTAAAGAACCATGTTGAAAAACAATAAAATACAATATAAAAGAGCAATTTGAAAAGGAATGTAAAAGGGCTAGGGAAGAAACGGAAAATTACATCCATCTCCTTGACCATCTCTGCTATTTCATCAGGGTTTTGAATGGACAGAGAACGAAACGAAATGAATGTCTCAGGCATAACAGTTTCTATAATCCCAATAACAGTTTTACCATTATTAATTAGTTATTTTAAATTTTGGTATACCCTAATAAAGTATAAAATACAACAAAAAATACTACAGTATTTACCTGATATCTCCGAAAAACATTGTGGGTGGCGGTCGGTAGGAGAAGAGACCGTGTTTCACTCTCCGTGGCTAAATTGCTACAAGGGCCATCATCGGGTAAATTTACTGGTCTGGCAGCAATTATAATTATTTTTTATTTTATCTAATTCTAGGTTTTCACTACTATGTTAATGATGGTTGAATGGCAAATTTAGGTATTAACGGATTATTTTAATATATATATTTATATATACACTAAGTGATCACTGAATTATGACCACCTACCTAATACTTCGTAGGTACTCCTTTTTCCCTCAGTACAGCAGCTATCCGATGTGGCATTGATTCAACCAGAGGCCGGAAGCGTTCAGGAGGTAGGGCCAACCAAGCTGTGTGTAATGCGGTGTGCAATGCACGTGTGGAGGAGATTGGTGTATCCAGACGCCTGATATGCCTTTCCATAGTGTTCCACAAGTGCTCTATTGGGATTGATATTGGGAGTTCGGAAGCCAATCGATATACTGGAAGTCAGAACTGTGTTTCTCAAACCATTCCTGCAGAACAAGTGCCCGATGGCCCGGCGCATTGTCATCTTGAAAGACACCATTGCCATTTGGGAAAAAGTGTAACATAGCTGAGTGTTGTAAGTTTTCGCTTACTAGTAAAAAAAAAATTTTTTTTAAATATATATATATATTTAACGTTGGAATATTATATCTTCTTACAACTTAGATTGATTCAGTAAATATTTAATTCAACACGCTAACAATTGATTAAAATAGGATCAGGTATTAATGGTTTAGGAATGTACTTTTTTTTTTTTTTTTTTTTTTAGGAGCATTAGCAACTAAGGCCATATTACTCCGGGATATGCGGTGGTCATTCCCTGACCTTTCCGGATCCTCCGTATTTGGTGGTGACGGGCTCTAACCCCGTTACTTAAAGGCGAAGCAAATTTCTTAGAAGGACATTGAACTTCAACCTACAGAAGGTCGGGTCATAATTCCTCGAAAATGACTGAACCAGGAGAAGTATACGGAGAAACGGGTTGAAGGAGCTTAGAAGGTCAAGGGCGAAGGAATTTATCGGGGATTATATTAAAATAAGGGGAGAGAGTTTAGAACCAAATAGAGTATATAAGGAATCGATTGGCTGGAAAGAGTGCGTAAGTTGGCCGTTTAGGGAGTAAGTTGATAGTTTAGTGAGTGAGTTGGGCGGTGAGTTTTTTGGAGGAAGTGTAGTGGCGATGTTAAGAGACGAGTGGTAGTTGTATACCGGGGAGTATGTCTAAAGGGGTTTTGTATAGATCAGAAAAGTTTAACTGGAATAGGAGCAGTATAGGCAAGGAGGGAATTTTGAGTGGAGCCGAATAGCTGAATGTAGGATACGCGAAAGATGACGAAAACCAGATAGTCAGTTAACACAGGATTTCGATCTGATAGTAAAAAGTGGGAAGAGGAAGTACAGAACAAAGCAATCCCGAAAATCAAAACCCGAATGGAAAATCGTCCTAAAACCAAGGAGCTGGCCCAACCTGAAGAAAGGGACAATTAATTAAAATAAATAAATTTTCTGTTTATACTCCGGGACGACCAAACAGTCAGAGGAGTTAACAAGATAGACAGAATACAAGAAACAGCACCGTATTCAGCAGTCACGGCCTTGAACCCCGGTCACTCAAGGCACGTGTACTTATGCACCCGCACACCTGACCACTAGGCTACGGCGGCCTCTAATTGTAATTGTAAGTACTCTTTATCATTATTATATCTAGTCCAAGATATAGTTCGGGAGAGAAGTAACGTAATGTTGGAACTAAAGAGAATGACAAAATAAGTCACTCTGTATTCCTATCTGCGAATGACTTCATTAACTTGTACGATGGAAGGAGAACACCCAACTGATGTCTTTAAAACTACTGAGAACTGTAATTATCCTTCGTAGTAGATGTGATTTAGTATAAATTTTGGTATCTGTCCATCCCTGTGGAGTTACTTGTACTGAACAGTTAGTTGTAAAATTAACCCTTATTATTAATTACAATAATGTATGTATGTAAGTTTGAACCCTTATATTAAACAATGTTGGAATTATACAGGGTGTTTCAGTTAAACGTTTCAGAATTTCTAAGAGGGGTAGGGTACATCCTGCAACTCGAAATCATATAGCAATGTGGGGTCGAAAATGCTTTCCTGAAGCGGTGTTGTACACAGAAGCACCATAAAAAGAAAAGAGACCGTAAGTGAGAAATCGTTTTAATAATACATGAAAAGAAGCAAAGGGTACATGGATTAAAGTAAGTGTTCGAAGTTTCTTCAACCTCGTATTGCTTTCGCACAGTGGTACCTTGGAAAATGTGCTACAAATCCCCTTTTTCCTGCTGAAGTGTTGTTTTCCGATGAGGCATCCTTCACAAGGGAAGGAATTTTCAACACGCATAACGACCATATCTGGGCGGTCGAGAACCCGCATGCAATACGACGTCGTGCAGCACAGATTCGATTTTCGGTCAATGTATGGGCCGGTATTATGGGAGATCACCTCATCGGACCTTACCTGTTACCGTGTCGTCTAACCGGACCTATCTACTTGATCTTTCTGCAGCAAGTATTGCCACAACTTTTGAGAGATGAACAGATTTCTGCATCGACGCAACAGACAATGTGGTTCCAACACGATGGAGCCCCTGCCCATTATAGCGGAGATGTTCGTAACTACCTGGACGTCACATTTGGTCAACAGTGGATCGGACGTGGTGGTCCCGTGCGTTGGCCTGCTCGGTCACCCGACCTATCATGTCTTGATTTTTATTTCTGGGGTCATATGAAATCGCTAGTTTATGACACCCCTGTTGACAATGCCGAGGAGCTGGTTGCAAGAATCGCAGTAGCTGCCGAAGAAATTCGAAATTCGCCTGGAGTATTCCAGAATGTTCGGATGTCCATGCGTCGGAGATGTGAGGCCTGCATTGTAGCCCGTGGAAGAAACTTCGAACACTTACTTTAATCCATGTACCTTTTGCTTCTTTTCATGTATTATTAAAACGATTTCTCACTTACGGTCTCTTTTCTTTATGGTGCTTCTGTGTACAACACCGCTTCAGGAAAGCATTTCCGACCCCACATTGCTATATGATTTCGAGTTGTCAGGATGTACCCTACCCCTCTTAGAAGTTCTGAAACGTTTAACTGAAACACCCTGTATATGTGTATATGTCAGTTTGTCTCACTCTATTCTAGCTAGCCCAAAATCCCTGGACTGGTATATGCAGTCAGAGGCCAAAGGGTAACATATAGTTACCTAAATAAAATAACAGTAGGTGGGAAAAAAAATATACATATAAATTAATTAAATAATTATATACATATAGTACAGTACAAAGGCAAACACCTACAGCGTACATCGTCAGCAAACAGTTGACGTTAGCGGAGACCACTGATACGTTGTTCCACATGCACCAGGGGTCCAAGTTCCTGCCAGTGAAACATGCCCAACACCATAAAACCGCCTCCACCGGCCTGCAGTTTTTGATACCATGCAATGTGGATGAAGAGCCTCATGCTGTTGACGCCAATTCCGTACACGACCATCCAAGGTGTGGAGTAAATAATGTGACTCGTCCGACCAGCATACCTTCTTCCAGTCTTCTAACGTCTAACTTGCATGCTCTTTGCACCAGGCGAGTCTTTAACGCCCATAAACCTTGGTGTATAAAGTCTTGAATGGTTTGAGCATGCTCAATGTCGATGGGATTCTTCCTTTTGCGCAGAATAATCACCTGAGAGGGCATAAATTCAAATTGAGGAAAGACGTGTGTAGGATAGATGTGCGGAAATTTGCCTTTAGCCAGTGGGTAATTGGTTTGTGGAACAGACTTTCATCCCTTGTTGTGGAAGTTGATAGCCTAAATAAATTTAAGGCTCAGCTGGACAGGAATTTCGAACGAACAGAGGGGTGAAGTGGAAGTGTTTTTTTTTTTTTTTTTTTGGCTGATGCTACATAAGCTTGCTTTCTTGCATCATATGCCTCTACTAACGCCAATGTTAGGAGAGGATGCCATAAGGATTGTCTGCTAGTATAGCCCATACGTGCGAGCATGCGACGCATGGTCTTGCCAGATATTGTTTCGGGTTGGCACATGCTGTATCGGGTAGTCAACCCTTCAACAGTGCTGCGCCTGTTCGCCTGCAAGAGTCGTAGGACCCAGCGCTCACCTCTAACATCAACCTTTCGCTGACCTTTGCAGTTTTGCTGTCTGGTCGTTCTTTGACCATTTTGACGCCAGTCCCGGTATACTTTAACTACGCCGGCTCTCGAACATCCCACCAGTTCAACCGTTTGGGAAATCGAGGCACTATCTCGTCAAGCACCAACAATCTGTCCTTTATCAAAGTCCGATAAATCTTTCCTTTTACCCATCAAGCTCGGAATTTTACTACCTACTGAACCACTGACACCTTATTTATGCTATGTAGGTTGATTACCTCCGCACTCTCGTACCTCACGTGTTCAACAGGTTGCATTCAGTTTTCATAGGCGTGGACATAATTCAGTGATCACTCAGTGTGTCTACAGAGTGATTCAAAAATACATGGCATAACTTCAAGAATGGGTTCCTCATATGTAGACAATAAAAATATTTTATAACAACATAGTTCCCAAAATGCTTGGTTTCCGAGTTTTGAAGGTCTGCCTATGACATTTAACTGTTAACATCACCTTATAGTAATTGTTCAAAATGTCCACCTTTTGCTTGAATACAGGCCTCACATCGACGTCTCGTGGACTCGCGAAGACGATGTCAAATTCCTGGCATGTTTCGTATTGTCTCACAACCTGCCACAATTCGATTGCGGAGAGTTTCCACATCAGTTACCGGAGTCGAATACGCCAATGACTTTAAACGGCCCCACAAAAAGAAACCTAGTGGGTTTAAATCAGTGAGCGTGGAGGCTAGGCAATTGGTCCGCCTCTACCTATCCACCAACCAGGAAACCTTCGATTCAGGTAATTGCGGACTAGGTGGCTGAAATGTGCGGTAGCGCCATCGTGCATGTAGTGTGCTTGTTGACGAATGATCAGTGGTGTGTCGTTCAATAAATCACGATCTCAACGTTTGTTGAGATCGTGTCAGTGAAATTATTCTTGTAGGAATGGAAACCTTTATTCCACACTCCACTTTAAAATCTCGTCCTTTATCTAACCTTGGTTTTCCAATAAATATGCTATGGCTGTTCAAGAGGAGAACGTTGCATATCGTGATTGGCTTGTTTCCAATTCTTCAGTTTCATTTTCTGCCTACACCAAAGCTCGCAACAATTGTAAAGCAGTTATTAATCAGTCCAAACTAATTTTGAACAGGCTAAGAATAGAAAACTTGCTTCTTGCCCTAATGGCAGCCGAGCATTCTGGTCTCTTCCCAAAGCTATTGGCCGAAACTTTTGCCCATCTCTGCTCCCACCTCTATCAAAACCAGATGGTTCTGTTGTCACTTCAGCCAAGAATAAAGGTGATCTGCTAGCATCCCGTTTTTCTTCCAACTCAGGTATTAACGGTCTTGGTAAAACACCTCCACCATTCCCAACACGCTCTATTCAATGCCTTCTGTGGTCTTCCGTCAAAAGGATTGTCAGAAGGATTTTGCGAATCTTGATGCTAAGAAAGCTCGAGGTCTTGATGGTATTTCTCCACTTGTTCTCAAAACCTGTGCTCCTGAACTTACTCCTGTTCTTTGCCGCCTTTTTTCACTTTATTATTCCAAAGGTGTTTTTCCTTCTGCTTGGAAATTTCCTCATATCCAGCCAGTTCCTAAAAAGGGTGACAAATCCCTCCCATCCAATTATCGTCCCATTGCAATTACTTCTACTCTCTCTAAAGTAATGGAGAAATCAATTAACCGCCAGCTCTTAAACTACCCAGAAACCTTCCGTCTGATCAACGATGGCCAGTATAGATTCCGTCAGTGTTGATCTGCTGATGATATTGCTGTTGACATCTCAAAGGATTTCGATCGTGTTTGGCATAAAGGTCTTCTAAACAAGCTTCCATCTTATGGTTTGCCAACTGTTTTTTCTCTGATCGCTCACTGAGGGTGATGGTAGATGGCTCTATGTCTTCTAACTTCTCAAGCAATGCTGGTATCCCCCAAGGTTCAGTTCTTTCCCCCACACTTTTCCTCTTGTATATTAATGACCTTCTTCCATTGACTGGAAATCCTATCCATAGTTTTTACCGATGATAGCACATTGCATTCTATTTTCCATTTTGAGAATCAATCTTGCTCAATCAGCTTGATCTTCTCGAATATCCGCTTCCAATTCTTTAAATGCCGATCTCCAGGTAATTTTCCAGTGGGGCAAAGACAACTTTGTTGATTTCAATCCTTCTAAAATTCAGTGTTGTTTTATATCTCGCAAAAAGGATTCTCCTGCTCTTATGCAATATCTTTGACGACACTCCGATTTCTAGGTAAAATGATATATCTGTTTTGGGGATTATCCCGACTTCTAATCTCTCTTGGCACAAGCACATTAGAAATATTGCTTCACCTGCATCTAAAAAACTTGGTTTTCTCTTTCGCTCTCGCCTTTACTTTCCTTCCAAACAACTGTTCACTGTACAAATCGCAAATCCGCCCAACCATGGAATATTGTTCCCACAATTGGGGCGGTGCCCACAAAACCTCCTCACACAGGGTGGAAAACGCCCGGGTTCGAATAACGTCGATGACGCGAGGAACTTTAATGGGCTTTTTTCACTGCGTGGCTGAGTTAGTCGGTCTCAGGCATAGGTAGCAAGGTTTTTCCCACAGAAATTGGGGTTTTTCGTCCAGCAAAATAGACAAGTCGACCCTAGAACACATGGAATTAAAAACATAAGATATGCAGCACGGCAAATGAATATCATTATTCGGATGGCCTAAAAATAATTTTTTTTTTCCCCAAAACCTCTCTCAGGCTTCTGGATTCCATTCAGAAGAGGGTAGTTAGATTAATTAATGTCTCCTCTCTAACAGAGTCTCGACGTAGTGTTTCTGCTGCATGCCTTTTCTATAGATACTTCCATGGGCACTGTTCTTCTGAATTGGCTTCTGTAATTCCCGCTCTCTCTTTCAAAACAGTCCAAATACGTGCCGCCACCAGCCAACGTCCATTTACTGTCCAACTCCAAACTCACAGAACCAATTTTTCATCCACCTCGTTTATTCATTCAACTGTCGTTTTCTAGAACAACCTACCTTCATACGTATTTCCTGAAAATTACAGTCTACAGATGTTCCAGTCTAATGTCAACAAATATCTTTTTTCGTCTTCTCAACGTCCAACCCAATCACGGTACTAAGTACTATAGGTTTTAATACCTCTCCTGTTTGGGGTTTTCATTAAAAAAAAAATATATATATATTTGTAAATACAGTAATTTTGTATTTTTTGAATATTTTAAATATTTGTATACGTTGTAAATATTTCAGTGAACTATTTTAGTCCTGCTCTTTCGGATGAAACCCGAAGCAAAAGGCCTTTTCCTAAGTGACCTATGTAAACGCAGATAAATAATTATATTATGATATTTATTCCACCTTGAGAATTTCGCGTACTACAAATGCACAAATAAATATTTACATTGGTCATTTCCTGATTAGATACCGATCATAGTGATATAGTATTTTTGCCTGGTGGCACTGGGATTCGCCCTCAACTCCGTATTCTACACAGAGTTTTTACTCTGTGTAGAATACAATAGCATAATACTCTGCATAAGGTCAGGGTGTGTGTTAGTGTGTGTTTTTGAAGTATTAGTGTGGATTGTGTTGTTCCTCTAGCCACTTAACATGGAGGCCTGTGGAGAGCCACTAATATACCCAGTTTCCATCACCGCCCCGGGGAGGCGGGCCAGGACGCATATGAGAGAAGAAAGCTGTGGCAGGATGAATCCTGATGTAGCCTAGGCATCCAAGGAAAACCCCAAAAAATTTTTATTGGAAATGAGATAATAGGGAGATAGGAAGAGAATGGGTAAAAAGGAGTAGAGCACAGAGAGGGGGACAATAGTTGAGGCTCTCGCCTGATTTGAAAGAGGAGACAGTAAGGGTACCTGGTACAGGATGCCCATCCTGATTCAGAGGGTGGGAGTTGAAAGTAGGTGGTGGGGTAAGCCACCACTCAAAAGGGGGTGGGGGCCACCCAGGGTGGAGGAAGGGAATTGCGCGAAGGAGACTCAATCACCCCAGGTGGTAGGAATAAAAGAACATGGGGAAAGAGATTCTCATGGTGGAGCATGCTTTTTCAGCTCTGTTCCCACACTGGCCTGGGGGTAACCCTAATGACCAGTGTCAGCATCCTACACCATGCCTGCTAGGAAAAGCTACAGCATGGTGTCAGCTTGGATAACCATGAGGCCTCTGAGGACCTGCATAGCCATCAGTCTGTCCAGCGAAGAGGCTAAGATAGAACATGCAATTAATAATAATTTTCATTCACTCTACATTCACACAATTTTACTTTTTATAGTTTTTTCTTACACTTCCTATTTTCTTTTATATATTGGATTAGATATCGATCAGTGCGTTTCGACAGGTGTGTCTTTTACGTAGAAAATATTTGACTTACTCCTTCCTACTTCTACATAGAAAAGCGTGCGTGGGGGGTTGGCGAGCAAAGCCCCCTAGTATATATTAAAAAACTTGGGCTCTAAACTAATATTTGAGAAATTATGAAACTTTCTGGCTATTCCGATAATTCTTTTAGAAGTAAAAATGCTTGCTTACTTTGTTGCACCTCTGTACCAGCTGGTGTCGAGGTTTTACAGAGAGAGAGAGAGAGAGAGAGAGAGAGAGAGAGATCGCCATCTTCTCCTGTAACGAGCAAGGGTTCTAGCCTGTCTCCAGGCATTTCTCTCTTGGCCAGGCTATTCTAGATGTTATCTTCCCATTTCACACGTGGCCGCCCCCTTGGTTGCGCGCCCAAGAGATTTTGGCTCTCCAGATTAAACGTGGAAACCAATTGTCGCCCATTCTGATGACAGGGTCACACCATTGAAGTAGGGCTTCTTTGGATCTGTATTTTAAGTAGATTTGCGTTTAATGCAGCCTATATAGTTTGACTGCCGACTCGATCTCTTATCATCTTGTCTTCCGTTCCACTCTACGAAAGTACTTCATCTTGGCAGTTGCAGTCGGCCTGGTACAGGCGCCCTGAGGCTGTAATCCTTGCCCAATGCTTTTATTCTATTCGGCCATCCTCGCTGATGAGAAACCTCAAATATTTGAAGTGCTGAACCTGCTCAATGTTTTTCCAATCTAATGTGATGAGATGACGTACAGGTTTGCGGGAAATTACCATAGACTTAGTCTTGCCGGAGCTAATTACCATTCCTCTTTTCGCCACAGCTTCCTCCCATACGTTTAGGCTATGCTGAAGATTTTTCTGCGGCTTGGTTATCAAAGACATCGTCGGCGAAAGCAAGCTCGGAGATGACGACAGGCTTCATCAACTAATTACTCAATCGGAAGGGCCGGTTATGTGCCTTGCAGTCCTTGATAATATCATCCATGAAGATGATGAAGATAGGCTGGAGGGAATGTCTCCTTGTTTCACACCGATGTCGTCAATAATTCTTCTGACTTCGCGTTGCCAATTCTTTTATAGTTGTGGCATCGTTTATAATGACTCCTAATGGGCTACTAAGCTTCTGCTAACATTTTCTTCTCCAGCACTCTCCATAATGCTCACCATGGAACCGGGTTCCCTCTAAGCTGCGCACGTGCGCGGCCTCACACTGATTTCTATGAAGTTGCACAAGTGCTTTTACTTCCCACGCACACAGCCGACACACTAGCTGGCGACAGGGGTATTAGTGGAAGAATGGATATAGGAAGGGGATAGCTCATGCCATAAGATTCGCTATTGCATGACATGTTCCCACATCTTTTATTTTCAAATACATAGTGCATTGTGAAAAATTATATTTGTTGATTTTTTATTTATAAAGTAAATAAATAGTAAATATTGCAAATAAAAAACTTGCAAAACATTTTAAAAAGGATTGGCCTTTTAAAACAAATTGATACTGAAATTCTATCATCAAACAAAAAGCAAAGCCTAAAATTTAAATTTTTTTCGATGCAATGAAAAAAATGGTGTCGTCTTGTGTACTTTTTTTTGTGCAGAAGCAAAAGTTGCGGGAGAATTTAGTACATGAAGAAAATGGGAAGAATGGAAGCTAGATTTTTTTAAAACGGTATCTAAGTCACAGGATACATATAGACGCAGTTATCAAGTTACGTAATCTGAAAAAAGGTGGAATTTTAACTATTTTGATTCTACAGTAGAAGTACATAACAAAGCAGTGAACGATTGAAATCAAATTTTGATATGATTAAGGTTTTAATTAATGATGTGATATTAGCCATAAAAATTAATGCATCAATGAACTCTGTACAAGACATTCATGAACACATGGAAAACTTACAGATATACCTAAAAATTGGAGAAGCAAAAATTATTTATTTGAATTTGTTGAATGTATAAATTCTGTTCTTGAACGAAATAAGAGAATCTACTTTCCGCACGTTAATTGTAGACGAAAATACTGACATTTCAGTACAAAATGTATTAATATTGTATTTTAAATTTCGAGTGAAAAATGAAATATATTACAAAACAGTATTTGGAGGTATTTTGAAGCTTACAAACTGTGACAGTATGCCCATTTTAGGAAAAAATAATTTTTTAAGACGAATATAATCTTGATATTCAAAAGATGGTAATGTTCACATCAGATGGAGCAAGTGTTATGCTTGGGAGGAAAAATGGAGTAGCAGCAATTCTCAAAAAGGAAATATTACATCTATCTGGCCAACATTGTATTGCACACCGAGAATATTTAGGATTGGACGACGCATGGAAAAATGTATCTAATATGCAAGATATAGAGATTGCTTAGAACTGTATATACACAATGTTTAGCAAGTCTAGCATATAAAAAAAAAAATTAGAGGGAACATTGCCATGGAACCTTGTCAAATGCCTTCTCAAATTTCAAGATAGCAAAAATAAATAAATTAAATTAACTTCTCTATTTATACACCGGGACGGCCTCATCTGATCAAAGGATTTCAAGAGAAGACAGAGAAAATACAAGAGCATCGCCACATTTAGTAGTCACAAGGACTGGAACCACGGTTACTCAAGCACATGTATTTATGTGCCATCGCATTAACCAGCAGTTTCGTTGCCACTGTATACATCGATTCTAATGCTTATGCAAAATCTGGAAGCATTTCTGATGGGCTTCTTTTGGAATACAGTAGAGTAGTTCTCGTGCCGCGTTCTGATATATTTCCTCAATAGTTGCATATCTATGACCTTTCAAGTCAGCTTTAAGCTTGGGGTCAAAAAATCAATAAAATCCAGAAACCAAATCCGAAAAGTATGACGGATGGAAGACTGTGGTGAGAGTGTATAGTGTATATTGTTTAGCTGCAACAGGGGTTTTCCAAAACTGGGCGACAGTTACGAATAGATTAGTCAACTACCTGGCCATCATATTATTCTGTAATATGATGTCCAGCTATATTAATCTGTAAAGGCCAGATAGTGTATGTCGCGAGGTTTGTATGGGTACTACTGGGTTTTGTTAGCATGTTGTCCATCTGGCCACTTAGTCTTCGGATCTTTGAACACCACACCCCCCAGTTACCGTCCATCGGATTACAGTATTCCGATGTATTCTGCAGTACAGTATTACAAGAATACTGTACTGCAGCGTACAGTATTCTTGCAGGGCTAACCCCAAGTCGCCTGAGCTTTCTGAGAAAAGACAGAAAAAGTAAAAAAAAAAAAAAGAAAGAAACGTTTTCTTAAAATAGAGTTGTACTGTGTATTTGAAGAATATAGTAGTGGATGAGAGGAGGTACTGCCCTGCAAAATTAAAATAGGGAATACAGTGGTTCTTAGGGATCCCCCCCCTAGGATGGGGATAAGAAAAAATACAAGAGCATCACCAGATTCTCTTGTATTTTCTACTCTTGTATGCATACAAGAAAGAGTAGCAACGTCACAGGGACAGGGCGCGCTATGTGGTAGCTGCAAAAAAAAAGTTTGATAGTTGCCCATACTTAGATGGCACTTATGTCCTGTCTCTCTGTATAGTTTGCACGGGTACGTGCCTCGATAAAAAAATGTACCCGACATCCAGAATCAGTTCCCTGGTGGTCAGAAGAATTAACAGATCTCCGCTCCCCTCTCCTGCGTGCAAGAAAAGAGTTACAAAGGAAAAGAAGAACACACCCACCGCAAACAGTAGAACAATACAAGGAAAGATACAATACAATCCGGAGAGAATACACGAACAAAATACACATGCCAAACAAAGTTCCTGGCGTGCCCTGGTGTAGACGGAAGGCAATAAAAACCCTTGGGGTTTGGTGCACAAGCTCATAAAGAACAAAGTTGGGTCCACAGATATCATAAATTCTATTTGTTCTGAGGGCTCCTCGGAGATGCTTTCCTCCCTCGCCCACAGAAGAGGAGGTTGCGTTAGCCATAAATAAAATCAAAAATGGAAAAGCTCCCGGACTGGATTTCATCGAGGGAGAGTCCATCAAGCACCTTTGGTCTGTTGCACCCGATGTTCTAGTCAACTATTCAACAATTTAATGAAGGCTCCTTTCCTAGTTGGAAACACACCAACCTCAGGCTTTTACCCAAGGATCCAAATCGTCGCACTGGTGCAGCCAAATCATACCGTCCAATTGCTCTATTGCCAATATTAGGAAAAGTATTTGAGAGATTACTTCTCATCCGTCTTCAGTCTGTCTATGAAATCAAAGGACCCGCCTCTACACTCCAGTGTGGCTTCAAGCGGGGGTGCTCAACTATTGATGCACTACTGAAAACCACTCAGCTAGCAGATAATTCTGATGCCTGTTACGTAGTTGCGATTTTTATAGATTTTAAGGGAGCTTTTGACACCGTCTGGTGGCCAGGAATCTTGCGACGAGCCAGAATATCTGGCTGCTCCCTCAACATATTCAAATGTCTTACAGATTACTTTCATAAAAGAAAAGTTACCATGAAAACAAAATTTCATAGTATCACCAGCCAACTCACCAGGGGCTGCCCGCAGGGCTCTGTTCTAGGGCCAGCTGTTCGGAATATGATTCTGGATGAATGGCTCCTGCAGGACTTCTCCCACACCACACAGCTCTCATATGCAGATGACAATAAGCTGGAAACCTCTACAGATAAAAGCAGAACCCTGCTTCTCAAAGGCCGTCTTAACATCAACAGACCACCAACCATTCGGTGGTTGGTGGTCAACGTTCATTCAAATATTTAGGTGTCACCTTACACGATCACAGAACTTTCATGCCACATCTAAAGTCCATGGAAGAGAAGGCCAAAAATTATATCAATATATTTGCCCTTCACCCGCAAAGACTGGAGTCTTAAGGGACCTGCACTCCACCTTCTTTATTCAGCTGTTTTTGTACCGTTCGTACAATACGGCGCTGCCATATGGTTCCGTCGTTTGTCCATCATCAGCACTAGGAACGTTATTCTGCAGATACAACGGTTGATGTTATTAAAAATGACTCGGGCTGTTGTAGAACGGCATCAACAGCAGCACTACAAATATTGACAGATTGTATCCCCCTTGACCTCCAAGTGGCCTTCACAGCGCTTTCGCATGGCATTAGAAAGAACAAAGAAACTGAATTCCTGGGGATAAAAACTATTGTCGATGCAGATCCGAAACAAGAACTCCGGTGTACTTGGCAGGAACTTGTTTCCCTCTGGCAAATCCGTTGGAATGATTCCACCAAAGGCAGTGCTACCAAGCTATTTCTACCTAGTGTCTCCTACCTCAACAAACAAAGACTTAGCTGATTCTTCCCTAATTTACACGCTACCTTTCTTCTGACAGGACATGGGTCATTCAAAAAGCGACTTCAGGACTTTGGGCTTGTAAACGATGCCCATTGTGTTTGTAGAGAACTGGAGGATTGGCACCACGTAATGCACTCGTGTAACATCTATCTGAACCTACGTAATCAACTGTTACTGGATATAAATTTACTCACACTCAGCCCGGAAAGCAACCTGTTAAAATCAAAAGAAGCGTTTTTAGCTTTTAGCAGGTATGCCTCAGCAGTCTTCAAAAAGGCGTTGGTATCATCTCTCCACGTCTGATCCCACAACATAGACATCCACACCAGACGTTCCTGAAACCGCAATGATCTCTCCTCGTACCTGCTCCTCCCTCATCACCGCCCACTATCAGAACTGAATGTTCATTCAGTTAGGTGGAAGATGTCCAGTTAGGTGTTCACCTAACTGGACATCTTCCACTTTAATGACGGCACTGAACTGATATAAATCAAACTCAGACACTTCCCGTTGCACCTTCCCAACTTTGCAGACCTTCCTTGTTCTGCAAGCTGTCTTCCTTTTCCTGGCCTTCGGTGGGCTCCCAGACCAGGGGTGATTCCTACTTCTCCCTTCCCACCTCTTCTTTCCACATGGAGGATGCCTTCTTTCTTCATCCTCCTCCTTTTGCCTACTTTGACTCCACCACTTCTACTATCTTCTCCACTCTCTTCCCTTTTTTTTTGTTTGGTCTCCGTCCAGAAGGCTCAGGTGACCCTGGTGAAGATCAGTCAGAGTATGACGGCAGCCTGGCTCACCTCCTAGTGGTGGTCGCGGGCAACGTAGGGTTCCACTAGGGCCCCGCGGCCAAATAGCCAGAGACACCACAACACAACAGAACATAACACAATACTGCATAAACCAGACACTACACTTTTTTTCTGGCTTATGCAGTAGTTCTGCATTCCATCACAGAGTATATACGGCGCAGATGGGGGAAACCACGGGTGGCGCCTAACCCTAAATACTATGCCACTATGGCAGTCTGCACGGGTAGCACAGTGTTATCGTCACCGTCCTCACCACACCGCATGGAAAAGGCCCTGGTTCGAATCCCGTCGATGACGCGAGGAACTTTAATTGGCTTCTTTCACTCCATGGTTGAGTTAGTCGGTCTCAGGCGTAGATAGGTTTTTTCCCCAGAAACTGGGGTTTTTGAGTCCAGCAAAACAGGCAAATCGACCAGAGAACACACTCAATTTACAGACAAAAATACGGTTTTGTGTAATCAATTACGGATAACCCTAATATAATAATTTGAATTTGATTTGTCTGTATAATGATGAACGTAAGATGTAAAATATATGTAAGAGAATTTAGTCCAATGTGTTGAAAACCTATCTGTCCCTAGGTGTATGTTAAAAAAAAACAGGATATATTTGTGTATAGGTAAATACGATTGGTGCGTACTTGGACAGACAGCCTTCAGTTTGAAAAGATTGGAACCTGCACCAAATGGTCCCTGGGCACCATCATCAGGCCATTTTATGAAGCACGAAGCAGAAAAGAAGTGATATCCTTAAATTCCCATGAGATATGTCCACAACAGTCCAGATTCTGACTAGACGATGTATCTCTATTCTCCACTACCAACCCAGCTGCTCTACATGGGAATGGCCGTAGAAAAAATAAGGCAATTCCATGCTTCGCCCTTAACATACCGACCGAAAGGGTACTACTCCCAACGGTGATTGAAAATGATGAGATTGAAAATTACCCAAAATCTACATCATCTCTCTCCCTGTCATGGTTTCAACATATCGAAGACCAGCGTTGCATCGCAGATGGATCAGACCGCGTACATCGCTCGTCACGGTAAAGAGAACAGCTTTATTCCAACTCCTGTTACAAAATGTGCGATCCATGAGGAATAAACTGAATGAAGTTGAGGAGCTCTTGCTATCCAGTTCAATGGATGTGGTTTGTTTCTCAGAAATCTGGCTTGACCCCAATGAAGAAACTTTCCTCTACTTGGCCTGCAAAATATCAGGTATCAGATGGTGTGCACGTGTAGAGAAACCCGGAGGGGGAAAGTTGCAATTTTTTTCAATGAGCAGGTATTCTTTATCCTCCACTCAGTATCGAGCTATTCCGACTCATTCGAGGCAGTTCCAGTTCGAGTTATTTTTAGACATTAAAATCTAAAAACAACAACAGACAGGATACGTCCCATCAGTTCCAGACGCACAAGTAGTTGATGAATTCCTCAATTGGCCGCTAAACCATCTCCATTCATCACTGAAATACATCGTCTGTGGCGATTTCAATCTGCCGAATACTCAGGGGAATCTCAAGAGGTGACTGAGTCAGCATCTAGGTATATTAGGTCTTAAACTAGTTAGCACACCACCCACGAGGGGCGAAAGCACATTAGATCTCGCGTTAGTGTCAACAAATTTTGTGGCTAATCAAAACCCTATAAGCAACATACAATCTGATCATGACCCCATCATTCTCTCTGTGAAAATCGAAACGCCCATCACTCTGGTAGAAGGAAAATCGCAACCAAAACAATTTCAGGGCCCTCAATCCTGAAAAGTGTGTTTATGCGGCTCAAGCAATCTCATGAGATGTCCTTGAGCAATGCGCCCCCGAATTCAGGATTGATCTGATGACAAGATGGATAGCCACTGTTCCTCTCTATGCTGCAACGAAGAAACTAACCATCACAGAGCATTCAAAGGCCTGGTGGAATCTAAAAGTCTCTGGAAGCTTCCACGTTAAACAGAACATACACATAAAAGTGGAAAAACTCTGGCTCACCCTATGACAGAACTGCCTTCTTCCGAGCTAGGACGCTTTTTATTAGGAACAAGAGAGGCGATTAAACTTCACCTAGAGGTAACCATAAATAAGCGGAAGCTCTTCTGTAGAAGCCAATCAGAGGACACGGTTGAATCACTCAATCTGAGCAGTTGGCTCGACCATATAACTTGGTTCGCAGCTCAGCCTGAATCTACTACACCAACGGAATTCCCAACCAATCCGAATTCAGTTCACCTCACCAAATATCAGCTGATCGACGCAATAAATAGCTTAGCACCTACGGCCGCATCCGGTGCCAACGGGATTTCTCAATTTATGCTGAAATGCCTCAGTACATGTGTTGTGGTATTATTCTGTCTTTATTTAACAAGATCTTTCATCAAAAATGATTCCCTCCTAAGTGGCATGTCTATCTAGTAAGACCGCTGCGGAAAATACACGCTGCTTCTCAGTCCAGTCACTTACGTCCAATTTCTTCTGCATCAAGCCTATTAAAGCTCTTTGAGAAATCTCTTCTGAGAACGTTAACCACCTAAATGATACTACATCAGCCTCCGCAGATCTACTATACTACCCAATCCTAAGATCCACCGCTACAAATCTAGTCACCACCACTACCAAGATTCTCAAGACATTTGAGCACGGTTCGGAAATCACCGTTACGTATATCGACGTCTAGGCGGAATTTGATTCTGTAACCGATCACCCGTTGGCAAGGCAACCACGTGAGTATTACCTCATTGGCGGAGACGTACACTGGTTTATTCAGACAACGCTTGAGGAAAAGATTATTATTGTTCGGTATGCCAATCGGCGCTACACCAGAACTATTACAGCTGGAGTGCTGTCATTATAATAATCCCAAAACCGGGTAAACCACCAAATGATCCTAAATCATACAGGCCTATCGCTTTATTATCCCACTTAGGCAAGTTTCTAGAAAAGCTCATGGCATACAGATGTAATCAACTTCTTTTGGAAAGAAATCTATCTTCCTGTCTTCAGTATGGATTTAAGCCTGGTTGTAGTTGTGAAGATGCGCTTTTTGAATTGAAAAAGTTAATTGATAGTTCTACTTAAAAATATGTACTGGCAGTTTATATTGATTTTGAAGGCGTCTTCGACAAAGTTTCGTGGAAAAGCGTCTTACGGCGCCTTAGAATCGCTCGTTGTTCTAGACATATCTTCCTTTTGTTCAAAAGTTACTTTGCTGAACGTACTATCTACATCCAAACTAAACATCAGTCGGTATCCAAAGCTGTTTCTCGAGGGTGTCCCCAGGGTTCCATTCTTGGCCCTCTTGTGTGGAACCTTGTCTTTGATGATTGGCTGTCTTCTCCGTCCATATCGTCCGTAACACGGCCGATGAGCAAATGATTGCCTATGTCGACGATCTCTCCATCTTAGTCCATGATAACTCCATGTCCCAATTGGAACAACGGGCTAACTCTGTACTCAATAACTTGCTGGATTGGACTCTGAAAAATAAATTAAGAGTATCACCATCTAAAACCAAGATGATGATGATATTTCACGGAAAACTAGACCCATTGTCAAGTTTAATGGAGTATCTCTGCCACTTGTTACCACTCATAAGCATCTTGGTATTATTTTTGATGAAAAATTGTCATTCTTACCACACATCCAGAATCTTTCCAAAAAAGTGAAAACTTTTACGGCTATGTTATTCAAAATCTCTCGGCAGGACTGGGGTTTAAAAAAGGAAACCCTCAGAATTCTATACTACACAGTGTTTATTCCAATCGGTACATATGCAACCATATGCTGGCCGAACCAAAGAACTGTAATAAGAATGTTCTTATTACAATTTGAACTGTAATAAGAACCAAACTTGTTACAGTTCAAACCAAACTAGACAGTGTCCAACGGACATTTTTGATAGCTCTCCTGAGAACTTATAGAACAGTTTCAACCTCATCTTTGCAAGCCATCGCAGGCTTATTACCTCTGGATCTGTATCTTACTTACAAAGGCTTTGTTTACTATATTCGTAAAGGATATCCTCTAACTTTTTCCGATTTGACCTATGATCCCACTGCCACGAGGTCGCCGTAGCCGAGTAGTCAGGAACGGGATGCAGCAGAAAACGCTCCTTGAGTAGACCGGGGTTCAAGCCCCTGACTGCTGAATACGGTCGATCTGCCAATCCGTACTGGAACAGCGTGGCAGATTATGGTCCATTTCCCTCAACATGAATTGTTGAGGAGGCTTCCATCCTGCAGTGGGTTGATAATGCCTGCACTTTACCTTTTTTTTACCCACTGTCGATCCAAAGAATGAAAGAGTGAAATGTTGGACTGAGCTTCATAAAAGATGGCAAGTGAGATGGAATTCCTCGACCAAAGGTGCAGTGACCAGATGTTTTAGACCTGATATTAAATTCACTACCTCAAAAAAGTAATCAGTTTTGGTTCTACCCAAGCCTTGTTACATCATACATTCTAACTGGTCACGGTTCTTTGAACGCTCGTCTTCTTAACTTCTTCAATTCAATCTAGTAACGTCAAATACTTGTTTCTGCGGCGCCTCCGAAGACTGGAGTCATGTCTTATTCTTCTGCCCAGTTTACCTAGGCCGACCGGGCTAGCCGAGTGGGTAAAGTACCTGCCCAGCAACCCAAAGGTCGCGGGTTCGATTCTCGCCTCGGGCTTGGATCAAAGTACTGCAAAAACCTTGGGAGGTGCAATATGGCCACAGAAGCCGATGCGCCAACAACTACCAAATCAAAAAAAAAAAAAAAAAAAAAGTTTACCTAGATTTAAAAAACATTATCTAATACAGTGAATAATTTCTCTCCTGGAAATGAAAGATATCTTATTGCAAATAAAAATGCCTTCTCAGCTCTACAGGAATTTGCCACACAGGTTTTCAACAGACAACGTGGGTTGCTGAATTGACTTCTATACTCAACAGAGCTACTTTTTTCTTTCTTTTTTTTAATAATAATAATAATTTTAACCTTTTATCTAATTAATTTATTATTACTATTATTATTTATTTATTTATTTATTATTACTATTATTTTTTATTTATTTATTTATTATTACCATTATTTTTATTTATTTATTTATTATTTTATTATTATTATTTATTTTTTTATTATTATTTATTATTTTCTTTATTTTTTCTTTATTTTTATTTATTTATTTTTATTTTTTGAAACGTAATAATATTTTATCCATCAAATTTTTTTTTTTTTTTGTCAGCGCCTTAGTGGACAGGATTCGCTGGTCTCCAGTTTATTAGAAACGGGATTTTAAACTGCTTGTACCCCGATTTGGGCTTCCTGGGTACAGGAACTGCTGGCATCCATTGCTATTACACTTTCTACCGTGGATGCTGGATTCTTTGTGGTATTCACCACCGTACGTGATTATAGGAGACTGATGCACCCACATGACTTGTGCTTATTCCTATGGGTGCTTGAAATATTACATTTAGTTTAGTATGTATAGTTGGGTCTGCCTCCTCGTGGCGTGGACGGGTACTGGGAAACACCTTCCTGGTAGTAAAGCGGATAGAAACAACTAAACAACACAAGAACACACACACACACACGCACACACACACACACACACACACACACACACACACACACACACACACACACACACACACACACACACACACACTATGCAAACATAACACTACACTCATTTCTGGCCATTGTATAGTCTTGTATATCATCACAGAGAACAATGGTGGAGATAAACTAACGTTTAGGGGCCGCCTTGCGTAAGACACAACACGACCACACATGTCCACATTACAGCTGGAGTCGCACAAGGCGGGATCCTCTCTGATATCTTGTTCTTAGCTCTTCTGCCTTTCATGACAGGCCGAACAGGCCTATCACCTTCGTTGATGATATAAAGCTGCTCACTGCCATCAAACCTGGAAACACTGCTGACTACACAAACCTTAATCTTAGAGAAAATCCAGAACCTCGAGGCCTTCACCTCCAGTTTCGGTCTCCACATCAATCCTCAGAAGTCGAAACAGTTAAATTCTCGCTCAAACGGTACCCAACAGTAGTGTAACCCATTTTAAGAGGATCAGCGATTTCTGCCGTCCAACAACATACAGATCTGGGCATTCTTTTTGAACAAAAGCTCCCCTTTGTACCGCACATAGACCACCTGCAAATAAAGTTCTGTCGACTCCGGTGGAGGATTAAACCCCAACTTATGCACGCCCATGACCAGGATGTTGGATACAGATACATTAAGACATATGTATATCCGGTCACACTCTGCGCCGAAATCTGGACATAAACTGCTACGACGCATCTCAGACGGATTTTTGCGGGGCAATTCTTGCTATTGAAGTGGGCCATATGGAAATTTCGGCTTCCCCCTGCACCAAGGACCACCAGATGGCGGCAGCTCTCAGCATCAGACATCTTCCTGCCATAATTCACGACAGAAGATTCGTCTTTGCCGTCAAAATTATGGTTGGCATTATTTCAGTACCAGATTTCTAGGCTAACTGCAGATGGAGGATCCCGGTCCCAAACCTTAGGACCAATCCAATCCTTCAGCCCATTCCAAACCGGTTAAAGTTATCAGATCGGTTTTTACTCATGCAAATGCTGCAGGTCATACACTCCTTGGACAGCGACCTCCAAGTTCGCAGTTAATAAGAATTATAGGCAGAACGTACTCGATCGACTTCCTGCCCAGGACCATGTCGCATGACATTAGAACCTGCTCCCGAGGACCTGTCCATCACTGCCATGAATCCATCGCTCCAGTGTTCAAACTTTTCTGGAGTCATAATGCTTTTATTTTTTCCATCTTTATTTATTATGCTGTTTAATTTCTTTTATGTAAACCCCTGGCTTGTAGCCGTGAAGGGAGATGTATACAGCAATGAGCATTCTGTACAAAATAAAGTGTTCTCTTCTTCTCCCCCCCACGCCACGACTTAAATGCAGTGGGAGAAATCTTTCGGGAAACCCTCACTGGCATGCTGACTCCGTGCCTCCTCAGCTCAAGGCATGGCGTAGGATCTGGTGACACTGGCTTCAGCTGGCCTGGCCAGTATGGGATTTAAAAAAAAAAAAAAACAGAGCACTGTGATCTCCTCTTCTAAATAGGGCAACTCTATCCCCATGACTTTACTCCCCATCAATAACTGTTTCCCTTCCCCACAATAATAAGGGATATACCTGTTTCGATCAATACCTGTTCCCTTCCCCATAATAGAGAATGCTCTATCTTTTTAACTTCTGTTTTCCAGGTGGAAGCATTCCTATAATCGACCGCCTTTATCTTCACCTTTCTCAGACTAGGCACCTGTGAGGGGTGATCTGATTGAGGTGTATAAAACCTTGAATGGTTTGAACATGCTTAATGCTGATGGGATTCTTCCTCTTGCTCAGAATAATCGCCTGAGAGGACATAAATTCAAATTGAGGAAAGACAGTTGTAGGATGGATGCGCGGAAGTTTGCCTTTAGTCAGCGTGTGGTTGATTGCTGGAACAAACTTCCATCTGTCCTAGAAGTTGATAGCTTAAACAGATTCAAGGCAGAACTAGACAAACATTTGGAGCGAGCGGATGGGTGAAATGAGAAGGTTTTTTTTTTTTTTTTTTTTGGCTGATGTTATATAAGCTTGCTTTCTTGCATCATGTGCCTTTACTAATGCTAATGCGCAGAAACGTGAACTGGAACCCCCCCCCCCGCACTCATTGCTAATAAACAAAACAAACTTCTAGAGTCGTGTATTTTTGGAGGGAGACTCTCCTTGGCAAGCTCAAATGAAGTCTAGAGTTCGCCCCACCACAGACTTTATGAACACACTGCACCTGGCCTATAACCTCGTGCTGCGGACGGGCAACGGATGGTCTTACTATGAGCGGCCCTATGGCTAAATGGATGGATCAACATACCAACACAACTCGGAACTACAGGAGGGCGCTACTGTCCGAGCTTCAGTTCACACGTGTTGTTTCCTGCTCCGCGAATTTCGATCTGATTAACTAGTTTTAATTGTGCTAAACATCGGATTTTTGCCATACCAAAGTTTTTAAGGGAGCTTTCCAAATGGTGAGATTTGTTTTCATTTACAAATGTTTTCATTTGCTTGAGATTTGTTTTCATTTGCTTGAGATTGTTTTCATTTACAAATGGTGAGTTTTATTTTTATTTACTAATAACAATGGGTCAGCTCACCATGGCGCCATTGTTCTAAAATTGGGGAATGCAGCGATCAAACTTTTCTGCTGCCACGGCTAAACTACACTTCTTTGACTGAGAAGGGGTGTTCCCTCTTGTGTTTTAGCCTAAAGCGATCTTGCATTGTCTCTATCGAAAGAAGACCTCCTGTCCGTGTCTCAACGCCCTGAGGACGACTATCGGAACTGATAGCGACTTTCCTTCTTTGTGTCAAGAACATTAGTGACATCCTTTCCAGTGTCTACTCTAACAGAACTAAACTACTGTAAAGGTATTTTGATAAACGCTAACATTTTCTCCCCTCCAATAATAGTAGTGAAATGAGCAATATGTCCTCAGAAGATTTCATACATGTCTGTCAGGCCTCTCTGAAGAAGGTAAAACACATAATAATCTGCATTGGCGACTACGGCCGATCCCTGTGCGGAAATTGCTCAGAACGGTCGCTAATTTGTAAAAGGACAAAGGTAGCTAAAGAGCTTTACGTTTGTGCTCAATGGCAATGCAAACCTTGCCCCATGGGCTGACATAGAAGCGAACGTGCTGCCAGAGCAGAATGAGGACCCCGAAGACTCTACATCACTGAATACAGATGCTTACACCACACAGTCACCAGATGGATCTATAACAGAACAAATTCATTTAATGCGCCTAAACCTGGAGGCGATAATGGCAGAGCAGAGCGATCAACTATCGTTGATCACTACTTTTGTCAGAGGAGAAATCATACAAGTATGGTACGAATGGAGTATATTCTGGTAAATTTTCATTTAGAATATGAGAGAACCAAGGCTAAGCTAGAAGCTTACCTTGAAGGAAGGGGAAAAGAAATGTCACAGCGCCCCCTATTCTACGTCCAAGGGCTGAGGACAACTCCAGATACAACCGCAAGCTTAAACCACCAGCAACAAAGAAGAAATCACTACTCAGCACGTCGCATCTGATCATAATAAAGTCAGTGGAAAACTCGACTATAGACAGCAGCGAAGCAGTAAAAACTGCCGCTGTCTAGAAATTGGCCAAGGACTTTAAAACCACAAGAATAAAGTCCATCCGAAAAACAAGAAATGTTGGAGTAATCACTGAAACAGCAACCAAGCAAGAGGCTCACTTGCTTGGTTATCATCACCAATCCAACAGTCAGCACCCTAGGTTTCACAGCAGAAATCCCTAAAAAGAAAGGTCCATCCATAGGTATATTTGATGTGGACAAGGATATCACTCCAGAGAACATCACAGATGAGCTCTTCAACAGAAACATCCAAGAATTAACTGACAAAAATAAATCCAAGGAACACATCAAACCGAAATGTCACACTAGCTCCAAGTCTCCCCAGTTATACAATTATTGGGTGGGGGAGCATTCTCCACAGGCATGGAACATCCTCAAACCACAGGACAGACTCCTTATGGGTTGGAGCAGTCATCGCTTCAAGGAGCACGTACCTGTTCCAAAGTGCTTCCGACGCTGCCGTTTTGGGCACGCCACCAACCCATGCCTGCAAACCGTGTCTACCTGTGGGCACTGTGCCCAAAAAGGGAATGACTATAATTCTTGCCCAAACAGGTCCACAGATGCAGTTTGCACAAACTTCAAAGCGGCAAAGCTTGATGCGGCACATTCTCTCCGGGACAGTAAGTGCCCCATTTATCTAAAAGTTAAGAGAAACCAACAAACAAAGAACGATTATGGCAGCATTTCCTAAATCATTCAACAACAACATAATAAAGTTTATCCAACTAAACGCCCAGCAAGCACGTGCAATAGGTGCCCAGATTAGATTCAAGGCCAAAGAGGAAAATGCTGAGGATACATCCTGGGGATACATTCTGACTTTCAAAATCATACATACAGATGAAGACACTCTGGGCTGCCATACTTGTCCATAACCCTAACATCATGGTTAAAAGGATTTCCTCCCTATGCACTGTATGGGCAGCATGTGCCCATATAATTGGCGCCTTGGGAGCCCTCTAGTGCAGACCTAGCCAAGATATCACTACAACAATAAATTTCTACGTACAGCCCTTGCTACGTTTCCCAACAGCAAGTTTATCCTTGGGGACGGATATAAATTGTCGCTCTCCTATCTGGTACAGCCTGACCACCGCTCGCTCTGGGTGCCACAATGGGCAGCTTCTTGAAGGCTTCCTGGCCACGTCTCCCTTCCTGGTCCTGAACAAGTCCAATAACCTACCTACCTATTCCAGCACTCTATGGGAATCCATAATAGATAACTCCATAGCCACACTCCATTTCCAGCAAAATTTCTGGGTGTCAGTTCAATGAGGCCTGGACCACCTCAGATCACAGAGCTATTTCATTTCAGCTCACAAGATCTATTGATCCAACTCCACCACCTCACTACAATATTAGTCGCTCCGCCATTAACAAGGCCAATTAGGAAATCTTTTGCTTCTCGCTGCAGACCATGATCCAGGACCACAACTCTTCTAAACTTCCAGCACTGGACCCCGACCAACATCAGAAGTCACAACAGAAATCATCATCCAGGCCTGCAATCAATAAGAAAGAAAAGACCAATGCCTAATGCTGTCCCATGATGGTCCCCAGAGTTTGAGTGCCTTTGCTGAATTGTACACTCCAAAACAAAAGCCTTTCAGAGAACTCGTACCTCTTGGCCCCCAAATGATGTGAACACCCTCTGTGAAGAATATCGAAGATTTACAAATGACTACACCTCCCTTATAAGGCAGCGTAAAAGATCATCTTGGGAACGTCTCGTTAAATCGACTGGAAATACTGAACCCTCTCTAGTAAGACCTCTACGGAAAACACATTCTGCTTCTCAGCCCTGTCACTTCCGTTCAATTTCCTCTGCATCATGCCTATTAAAGCTCTTTGGGAAATCTCTTCTGAGAACATTAACCATCCAAATTATGCCACAACAGCTACGGCAGATCCACTATGCTACCCGGTCAAGATCCACCGCTACAAATCTAGTCACCACCACTACCAAGATCCTCGAGGCATTTGAGCACCGTTTGGAAATCACCGTTACGTATATCGACGTCCAGGCAGCAATTGATTCCATATCCGTTTACACGTTGGCAAGGCTACTACGTGAGTATTACCTCATTGGTGGAGACGTGCTCTGGTTTATTCAGACAATGCTTGAGAACAGGACCATTATTGTTCGCGATGGTAATCTGCGCAACACCAGGATTATTACAGCTGGAGTCCCACAAAGCAGGGTCCTGTCCGGAATCTTGCTCTCAGCTGTTCTCGTGCCATTCGTGACGGGCTGAACTGATATCATCACCTTTGCGGATGACATAAAACTGTTTACTCCCATCAGCCCTGGAGACTCTGCTGAATACACCAATGCCTGAATCCTTCAGAAAATCCTGAACCTTAAGGCCTTCCTCTCCGGTTTCGGACTTCACATCAATCCCGAGAAGTCAAAACAGTTGCCTTTCTCTCTCAAACGGAGCCCAACAATAGTGCAACCCATTTCAAGAGGATCCGCGATTTCTGCCTTCCAACAACATACAGATCTGGGCGTTATTTTTGATCAAAAGCTCTCCTTTCTACCGCACAAAGACCACTTGCAAATAAAGTTCTGTCGAATCCGGTGGATGATTAAACATCTTATGCACGCCCATGACCAGGCTGTAGGGTGCAGAGATATTACGACATTTGTCTATCCGGACATACTCTATGGCACCGAAGTCTGGACTTCAACTGCTAGGACCCATCTTAGACCGATTTTCGCGGGGGAATTCTGGCTACTGAAGTGGGCCATATGGAAATTTCAGCTTCCCCCTGCACCAAGAACCACCCAGATGGCGGCAGCTCTCAACATCAGACGTCTTCCTGCCATCAATCACGAGAGAACACTCGTCTTTGCCGTCAAAACGATGGTCGGCATTATTTCAGTATCAGATTCCTGAAATAACTGCGGAGGGAGGATCCCGGTAATGGATTAGACCTAAGGCTTGGGGATCCCGGAGGATCCCCAAGCCTTATGGCTAATCCATTCCTGCAGGCCATTGCAAACCGGTTAAAGCTTTCTGATCGGTTCCTACCGGTGCAAATGCTGCAAGATATACAGTCCTTGGACGGCGATCTCCACAAATTTGCAGTCGATAAGGAACATAGGCAGAAAGTACTCGGTCGACTTCCTTCACAGGGCCACGTTAGCGGACATTAGAACCTATTCCCGGGGACCTATTC